>NC_052157.1:50444587-50776885 GCF_902713615.1 Scyliorhinus canicula | reverse complement strand
ACACTGTCCCAAACTCCCACCAATCTCTCACACTGTCCCAAACTCGTCCCAAACTCACGCGTACAACTCGTCACACACTGTCCCAATCTCTCACACACTGTCCCAATCCCTCACACACTGTCCCAATCTCTCACACACTGTCCCAATCTCTCACACGCTGTCCCAATCTCTCACACACTGTCCCAGTCTGTCACACACTGTCCCAGTCTCTCACACACTGTCCCAATCTCTCATGCACTGTCCCAATCTCTCTCACACTGTCCCAGTCTCTCACACACTGTCCCAATCTCTCACATACTGTCCCAATCTCTCACACACTGTCCCAATCTCTCAAACACTGTCCCAGTCTCTCACAGACTGTCCAAATCTCACACACACTGTCCCAATCACTCTCACACTGTCCCAATTTCTCACACACTGTCCCAATCTCTCACACACTTCCCAGTCTCTCACACACTGTCCAAATCTCACACACACTGTCCAAATCTCACACGCACTGTCCCAATCTCCCACACACTCTCCCAATCTGTCACACACTGTCCCAGTCTGTCACACACTGTCCCAGTCTCGCACACACTGTCCCAATCTCTCACACACTGTCCCAATCTCTCACACGCTGTCCCAATCTCTCACACACTGTCCCAATCTCTCACACACTGTCCCAACCTCTCACACACTGTTCTAATCTCTCACACACTGTCCCAATCCCTCACACACTGTCCCAATCTATCACACTGTCCCAATCTCTCACACACAGCCCAATCTATCACACACTGTCCCAATCTCACACACACTGTCCCAATCTCTCACACAGTGCCCCAATCTCTCACACAGCGTCCCAATCTCTCTCACACTGTTCCAATCTCTCACACACTGTCCCAATCTCTCTCACACTGTCCCAATCTCTCACACACTGTCCCAATCTCTCACACACTGTCCCAAACTCTCTCACACTGTCACAATCTCTCACACACTGTCCCAATCTCTCACACACTGTCCCAATCTCTCTCACACTGTCTCAATCTCTCTCACACTGTCCCAGTCTCTCACACTGTCCCAATCTCTCACATTGTCCCAATCTCTCACACACTGTCCCAATCACGCACACACTGTCCCAATCTCTCTCACACTGTCCCAGTCTCTCACACTGTCCCAATCTCTCCCACTGTCCCAATCTCTCACACACTGTCCCAATCTCTCACACACTGTCCCAGTCTCTCACACACTGTCCCAATCTCTCACACACTGTCCCAACCTCTCTCACACTGTCCCAGTCTCTCTCACACTGTCCCAATCTCTCATACACTGTCCCAATCTCTCACACCCTGTCCCAATCTCTCACACACTGTCCCAATCTCCCTCACACTGTCCCAATCTCTGACACACTGTCCCAATCTCTCACTCACTGTCCCAATCTCTCACACTGTCCCAATCTCACACACACTGTCCCAATCTGTGTCACACTGTCCCAATCTCTCACACACTGTCGCAGTCTCTCACACACTGTCCAAACCTCACACACAATGTCCCAATCTCTCACACACTGTCCCAATCTCTCACACGCTGTCCCAATCTCTCACACACTGTCCCAATCTCTCACAAACTGTCCCAACCTCTCACACACTGTCCCAATCTCTCACACACTGTCCCAATCCCTCACACACTGTCCCAATCTATCACACTGTCCCAATCTCTCACACACAGCCCAATCTATCACACACTGTCCCAATCTCACACACACTGTCCCAATCTCTCACACAGTGCCCCAATCTCTCACACAGCGTCCCAATCTCTCTCACACTGTTCCAATCTCTCACACACTGTCCCAATCTCTCTCACACTGTCCCAATCTCTCACACACTGTCCCAATCTCTCACACACTGTCCCAAACTCTCTCACACTGTCACAATCTCTCACACACTGTCCCAATCTCTCACACACTGTCCCAATCTCTCATACACTGTCCCAATCTCTCACACACTGTCCCAATCTCTCTCACACTGTCTCAATCTCCCTCACACTGTCCCAGTCTCTCACACTGTCCCAATCTCTCACATTGTCCCAATCTCTCACACACTGTCCCAGTCTCTCACACACTGTCCAAATCTCACACACACTGTCCCAATCACTCTCACACTGTCCCAATTTCTCACACACTGTCCCAATCTCTCACACACTTCCCAGTCTCTCACACACTGTCCAAATCTCACACACACTGTCCAAATGTCACACACACTGTCCCAATCTCCCACACACTCTCCCAATCTGTCACACACTGTCCCAGTCTGTCACACACTGTCCCAGTCTCGCACACACAGCCCAATCTATCACACACTGTCCCAATCTCACACACACTGTCCCAGTCTCTCACACTGTCCCAATCTCTCACATTGTCCCAATCTCTCACACACTGTCCCAATCTCGCACACACTGTCCCAATCTCTCTCACACTGTCCCAGTCTCTCACACTGTCCCAATCTCTCACACTGTCCCAATCTCTCACACACTGTCCCAATCTCTCTCACACTGTCCCAGTCTCTCACACTGTCCCAATCTCTCACACTGTCCCAATCTCTCACACACTGTCCCAGTCTCTCACACACTGTCCCAATTTCTCACACCCTGTCCCAATCTCTCACACACTGTCCCAATCAGCCACATACTGTGCCAATCTCTCACACACTGTGCCAATCTCTCACACACTGTCCCAATCACTCACACACTGTCCCAATCTCTCACACACTGTCCCAATCTCTTACACACTGTCCCAATCGCTCACACACTGTCCCAATCTCTCACACACTGTCTCAATCTCTCACACACTGTCCCAATCACCCACATACTGTCCCAATCTCTCACACACTGTCCCAATCTCTCACACACTGTCCCAATCTCTCACACACTGTCCCAATCTCTCACACTGTCCCAATCTCTCACACTCTGTCCCAATCTCTCACAGTGTCCCAATCTCACACACTGTTCCCAATCTCTCTCACACACTGTCCCAATCTCTCACACACTGTCCCAATCTCTCACATACTGTCCCAATCTCTCACACACTGTCCCAATCCCTCACACACTGTCCCAATCTCTCACACACTGTCCCAATCTCTCACACACTGTCCCAGTCTCTCACACACTGTCCCAGTCTCTCACACACTGTCCCAATCACCCACAAACTGTCCCAATCTCTCACACACTGTCCCAATCTCTCACACACTGTCCCAATCTCTCACACACTGTCCCAATCTCTCACACACTGTCCCAAACTCTCTCACACTGTCACAATCTCTCACACACTGTCCCAATCTCTCACACACTGTCCCAATCTCTCTCACACTGTCTCAATCTCTCTCACACTGTCCCAGTCTCTCACACTGTCCCAATCTCTCACATTGTCCCAATCTCTCACACACTGTCCCAATCACGCACATACTGTCCCAATCTCTCTCACACTGTCCCAGTCTCTCACACTGTCCCAATCTCTCACACTGTCCCAATCTCTCACACACTGTCCCAATCTCTCACACACTGTCCCAGTCTCTCACACACTGTCCCAATCTCTCACACACTGTCCAAACCTCTCTCACACTGTCCCAGTCTCTCTCACACTGTCCCAATCACTCATACACTGTCCCAATCTCTCACACCCTGTCCCAATCTCTCACACACTGTCCCAATCTCCCTCACATTGTCCCAATCTCTGACACACTGTCCCAATCTCTCACTCACTGTCCCAATCTCTCACACTGTCCCAAACTCACACACACTTTCCCAATCTGTGTCACACTGTCCCAATCTCTCACACAATGTCGCAGTCTCTCACACACTGTCCAAACCTCACACACAATGTCCCAATCTCTCACACACTGTCCCAATCTCTCACACGCTGTCCCAATCTCTCACACACTGTCCCAATCTCTCACACACTGTCCCAACCTCTCACACACTGTCCCAATCTCTCACACACTGTCCCAATCCCTCACACATTGTCCCAATCTATCACACTGTCCCAATCTCTCACACACAGCCCAATCTATCACACACTGTCCCAATCTCTCTCACACTGTCCCAATCTCTCACACACTGTCCCAATCTCTCACACACTGTCCCAAACTCTCTCACACTGTCCCAATCTCTCACACACTGTCCCAATCTCTCACACACTGTCCCAATCTCTCATACACTGTTCCCAATCTCTCACACACTGTCCCAATCTCTCTCACACTGTCTCAATCTCTCACACTGTCCCAGTCTCTCACACACTGTCCCAATCTCTCACATTGTCCCAATCTCTCACACAACTGTCCTCAGTCTCTCACACTGTCCCAATCTCACACCACACTGTCCCAATCACTCTCACACTGTCCCAATTTCTCACACACTGTCCCAATCTCTCACACACTTCCCAGTCTCTCACACACTGTCCAAATCTCACACACACTGTCCAAATCTCACACACACTGTCCCAATCTCCCACACACTCTCCCAATCTGTCACACACTGTCCCAGTCTGTCACACACTGTCCCAGTCTCGCACACACAGCCCAATCTATCACACACTGTCCCAATCTCACACACACTGTCCCAGTCTCTCACACACTGTCCCAGTCTCTCACACTGTCCCAATCTCTCACACTGTCCCAATCTCTCACACACTGTCCCAATCTCTCTCACACTGTCCCAGTCTCTCACACTGTCCCAATCTCTCACACTGTCCCAATCTCTCACACACTGTCCCAGTCTCTCACACACTGTCCCAATTTCTCACACCCTGTCCCAATCTCTCACACACTGTCCCAATCACCCACATACTGTGCCAATCTCTCACACACTGTGCCAATCTCTCACACACTGTCCCAATCACTCACACACTTCCCAGTCTCTCACACACTGTCCAAATCTCACACACACTGTCCAAATGTCACACACACTGTCCCAATCTCCCACACACTCTCCCAATCTGTCACACACTGTCCCAGTCTGTCACACACTGCCCCAGTCTCGCACACACAGCCCAATCTATCACACACTGTCCCAATCTCACACACACTGTCCCAGTCTCTCACACTGTCCCAATCTCTCACATTGTCCCAATCTCTCACACACTGTCCCAATCTCGCACACACTGTCCAATCTCTCTCACACTGTCCAGTCTCTCACACTGTCCCAATCTCTCACACTGTCCCAATCTCTCACACACTGTCCCAATCTCTCTCACACTGTCCCAGTCTCTCACACTGTCCCAATCTCTCACACTGTCCCAATCTCTCACACACTGTCCCAGTCTCTCACACACTGTCCCAATTTCTCACACCCTGTCCCAATCTCTCACACACTGTCCCAATCACCCACATACTGCGCCAATCTCTCACACACTGTGCCAATCTCTCACACACTGTCCCAATCACTCACACACTGTCCCAATCTCTCACACACTGTCCCAATCTCTTACACACTGTCCCAATCTCTCACACACTGTCCCAATCTCTCACACACTGTCCCAATCTCTCACACACTGTCTCAATCTCTCACACACTGTCCCAATCACCCACATACTGTCCCAATCTCTCACACACTGTCCCAATCTCTCACACACTGTCCCAATCTCTCACACACTGTCCCAATCTCTCACACTGTCCCAATCTCTCACACTCTGTCCCAATCTCTCACAGTGTCCCAATCTCACACACTGTTCCAATCTCTCTCACACACTGTCCCAATCTCTCACACACTGTCCCAATCTCTCACATACTGTCCCAATCTCTCACACACTGTCCCAATCCCTCACACGCTGTCCCAATCTCTCACACACTTTCCCAATCTCTCACACACTGTCCCAATCTCTCACACACTGTCCCAGTCTCTCACACACTGTCCCAGTCTCTCACACACTGTCCCAATCACCCACAAACTGTCCCAATCTCTCACACACTGTCCCAATCTCTCACACACTGTCCCAATCTCTCACACACTGTCCCAATCTCTCACACACTGTCCCAATCTCTCACACACTGTCCCAAACTCTCTCACACTGTCACAATCTCTCACACACTGTCCCAATCTCTCACACACTGTCCCAATCTCTCTCACACTGTCTCAATCTCTCTCACACTGTCCCAGTCTCTCACACTGTCCCAATCTCTCACATTGTCCCAATCTCTCACACACTGTCCCAATCACGCACATACTGTCCCAATCTATCTCACACTGTCCCAGTCTCTCACACTGTCCCAATCTCTCACACTGTCCCAATCTCTCACACACTGTCCCAATCTCTCACACACTGTCCCAGTCTCTCACACACTGTCCCAATCTCTCACACACTGTCCAAACCTCTCTCACACTGTCCCAGTCTCTCTCACACTGTCCCAATCTCTCATACACTGTCCCAATCTCTCACACCCTGTCCCAATCTCTCACACACTGTCCCAATCTCCCTCACATTGTCCCAATCTCTGACACACTGTCCCAATCTCTCACTCACTGTCCCAATCTCTCACACTGTCCCAATCTCACACACACTTTCCCAATCTGTGTCACACTGTCCCAATCTCTCACACACTGTCGCAGTCTCTCACACACTGTCCAAACCTCACACACAATGTCCCAATCTCTCACACACTGTCCCAATCTCTCACACGCTGTCCCAATCTCTCACACACTGTCCCAATCTCTCACAAACTGTCCCAACCTCTCACACACTGTCCCAATCTCTCACACACTGTCCCAATCCCTCACACATTGTCCCAATCTATCACACTGTCCCAATCTCTCACACACAGCCCAATCTATCACACACTGTCCCAATCTCACACACTCTGTCCCAATCTCTCACACAGTGCCCCAATCTCTCACACAGCGTCCCAATCTCTCTCACACTGTTCCAATCTCTCACACACTGTCCCAATCTCTCTCACACTGTCCCAATCTCTCACACACTGTCCCAATCTCTCACACACTGTCCCAAACTCTCTCACACTGTCACAATCTCTCACACACTGTCCCAATCTCTCACACACTGTCCCAATCTCTCATACACTGTCCCCATCTCTCACACACTGTCCCAATCTCTCTCACACTGTCTCAATCTCCCTCACACTGTCCCTGTCTCTCACACTGTCCCAATCTCTCACATTGTCCCAATCTCTCACACACTGTCCCAGTCTCTCACACACTGTCCAAATCTCACACACACTGTCCCAATCACTCTCACACTGTCCCAATTTCTCACACACTGTCCCAATCTCTCACACACTTCCCAGTCTCTCACACACTGTCCAAATCTCACACACACTGTCCAAATCTCACACACACTGTCCCAATCTCCCACACACTCTCCCAATCTGTCACACACTGTCCCAGTCTGTCACACACTGTCCCAGTCTCGCACACACAGCCCAATCTATCACACACTGTCCCAATCTCACACATACTGTCCCAGTCTCTCACACTGTCCCAATCTCTCACATTGTCCCAATCTCTCACACACTGTCCCAATCTCGCACACACTGTCCCAATCTCTCTCACACTGTCCCAGTCTCTCACACTGTCCCAATCTCTCACACTGTCCCAATCTCTCACACACTGTCCCAATCTCTCTCACACTGTCCCAGTCTCTCACACTGTCCCAATCTCTCACACTGTCCCAATCTCTCACACACTGTCCCAGTCTCTCACACACTGTCCCAATTTCTCACACCCTGTCCCAATCTCTCACACACTGTCCCAATCACCCACATACTGTGCCAATCTCTCACACACTGTGCCAATCTCTCACACACTGTCCCAATCACTCACACACTGTCCCAATCTCTCACACACTGTCCCAATCTCTTACACACTGTCCCAATCTCTCACACACTGTCCCAATCTCTCACACACTGTCCCAATCTCTCACACACTGTCTCAATCTCTCACACACTGTCCCAATCACCCACATACTGTCCCAATCTCTCACACACTGTCCCAATCTCTCACACACTGTCCCAATCTCTCACACACTGTCCCAATCTCTCACACTGTCCCAATCTCTCACACTCTGTCCCAATCTCTCACAGTGTCCCAATCTCACACACTGTTCCAATCTCTCTCACACACTGTCCCAATCTCTCACACACTGTCCCAATCTCTCACATACTGTCCCAATCTCTCACACACTGTCCCAATCCCTCACACACTGTCCCAATCTCTCACACACTTTCCCAATCTCTCACACACTGTCCCAATCTCTCACACACTGTCCCAGTCTCTCACACACTGTCCCAGTCTCTCACACACTGTCCCAATCACCCACAAACTGTCCCAATCTCTCACACACTGTCCCAATCTCTCACACACTGTCCCAATCTCTCACACACTGTCCCAATCTCTCACACACTGTCCCAATCTCTCACACACAGCCCAATCTCTCACACACTGTCCCAATCTCTCACACACTGTCCCAGTCTTTCACACACTGTCCCAATCTCTCACACTCTGTCCCAATCTCTCACACACTGTCCCAATCTCTCACACACTGTCCCAATCCCACACACTGTCCCAATCTCTCACGCACTGTCCAAATCTCTCACACACTGTCCCAATCTCTCACACACTGTCCCAATCTCTCACACGCTGTCCCAATCTCTCACACACTGTCCCAATCTCTCACACGCTGTCCCAATCTCTCACATACTGTCCCCATCTCTCACACACTGTCCCAATCTCTCACATTGTCCCAATCTCTCACACACTGTCCCAATCTCTCACAGACTGTCCTAATCTCACATTGTTGCAGTGTTTCATTTTGAATGCGGGGTATTCTGATGTGAGCTTCTCTTATTTAAGTGTTCTTCTGGTCTCCATTGAGGGTTCTAAGTATGTTTGCCCTTTGGGTGGGCTTTCCCAGTCTGCATGAAGTGACCTATAAGTCAGACCTGTTTTATCGAGCTCCTGTTTTCAGAGTTATTTCTGTTGCTGCTGTCCGGCTGAGTTACTGTTATTGTTAAACTTTGTTCTTTATTGGTATAAAGAAGTTTCATCTTTTACTCAATGCATTCAGATGCTTACTTTGTGGTCTCAGGTTAGCACATATTTTGGCGATGAGGAAAACACGGCATGAAAAGAAAATAAAGTTTTTGATGTTTCACATGTCAACAAGAGGTTTCGTTCAATGAGTAGCTCATTTTCATCGTTGCTTTTTTTTTAACATACTTTAATCTCCTTTTTCACATTTTCTCCAAATTTGCGCTCAACGATAAACAATAATCAGTAACGAATGTACTGTCAATCCCCATATCAATAACAAGGTTCCATCCTCCTACCAAATCCCAGACATTAGCCCGCATGTTAACATAACTAGTGGTTGGTTTAGCACAGTGGGCTAAGACAGCTGGCTTGTAATGCAGAACAAGACCAGAAGCTCGGGATCAATTCCCATTCCAGCCTTCCCGAGCAGGTGCCGGAATGTGGCGACTAGAGGCTTTTCACAGTAACTTCATTGAAGTCTACTTTTGACAATAAGCGATTATTATTATTATATTAAATGACAAAAAGGAAGCAGGAATCACCCATAGTCACCATTAACACATATAGTCCCTCTCCCCCCAACCCTCCCAGACCCACCCCCCGCTAATGTTCGATGTGATCCCATTCGCGAAAGTGCACAATGAATAATGCCCATGAATTGCAGAACCCCTCCATCCTTGACCTTTTCAAGCGTCGAGAATTCCAGCAGGTCCCCACGCCAGGGATCCGTCTTCATGTGATCAACGAGGCGAAGGCTACAACATCTGCCTCCACGCCAGTTTCCAAACCACCTAAAGTGCACCACTTTAGAGATTACCCTGAGCACCTCCTTCCAGTAAACCCCCAGCTTTGGACAGGATCAAAACATATGAGCATGGTTTGCCCACTCAAAGAGCCGGCTCATCCTCGCCCTTGTAAGATGTGGTCTATACACACCTTCAGCTGTATCATCCCCAACCTTGCACACGAGGTGGAAGTGTTCTCCCCCCAGAGCACCTCACACCAGAACCTCTCGTCCATACCATCTCCCAACTCTTCCTCCCACTTTGCCTTGATCCCTTCTAGCGGCGCCTTCTCCTCCAAAATAGCCCCATAAACCGCCGATACTATCCCCTCCTCCAGTCCCCCTGTCGTCAGCACCTCCTCCAGCAATGTGGAAGCCGGCTGTACTGGGAAGTTCTGTATCTCCTTTCTGGCAAAGTTTCGAACTTGCATGTATCTAAACATTTCCCCCTGCTCCAGTCCATACTCCATAATCCCACATAACGACCGCCAAGAAACAAATCTTTTACTGTACTAAATCCTTTCTCCTCCCATCTTCAAAAATTTCCATCCCACTTCCCTGGCTCAAATCTATATTGTGGCTTTTTTCAACAGCATTTCAACTTAGCAGCAACATGGGTCTGTTAGGGGCAGTCAGTAAGTTTGATGAGAGAAGCGAGGACTGTGCTGAATACGTGGCGAGGCTACAGCATTTAATTTTAGCAAATGGAATAGAAGGCAAAACAGAACCTGATTCTTCTAAGTGTGTGTGGGGTGAGGACTTATAGGTTGAAGAGGAATCTGGTCACACCACGGAGGCCAGGGGAGGATTAATTTGCAGTTATAGTTGCTCTGGTCCAGAAACACCATAACCAAAGCTCCCGATGATTGTTCAAAGATTTCATAGCCATTTTTGAAAAGCAGATGAATTGGCTGCTCACATTGTGGCAGAATTATGCCAGCTTTCAGAACACTGTGCTTCCGGAGCAGTTTTCGAAACTATGCTGAGAGATAGGCTGGTCTGCGGCATCAACGAGGGCAGCCTTCAGAGTCGGTTGTTGGGTGAAGCCACACGGATCTTTAAGAAGGCTTTTGAAATTTCTCAGAGCATTGAAATGGCTGCCAACAATGCTCGGCATATTCAGCAGATTGATGGTGGTGCCCAGGCGGACCTCTGCACCAAGTACAGACAGAAGCTGAAAGCAGAAAGGTGAAAGCGGTGGAATGTTTTAGTTGTGGAGGGCCACACTATGCAAATCAGTGCAAGTTTCTGGACAATGATTGTCACCAATGCAGCAAGGAGGAATAATTATTGAAGAAATGCAGGGGTGCGAAAGGCAAAGCGAAAGCTGAACAAGAAAATTAAAATTCGAGGAAACCTCAAGCAGATACGTACCACATGGAAAATATGGAGCATCTTTACAACATGGGAATGAGGCAGAAGCAGAGCCTGTTTTCACTGCAGTAATGGTTGCATGACTGGTTCAGCAAAATTCCATTGAAATGGGATGAGATCAAGCATGAGGGTGACAAAGAGTGTTAAGAAGTATCCAGATGTGTTAAAGGATGAATTGGATACATTGTGTAGAATACGGTGAAGTTGTACACAGATCCTCAGGCTACTCCTCGCTTTTACAAGCCCAAGACAGTGCCCTATGCCATGAGAAGGAAAGCGGAGGAGGAGTTGGAATAGCTGCAAAAGCTTGGAATCATGGAGCCTATTCAGCTTTCTCGTCGGGCAGCTCCAATCATTCCTTTTTTTAAAAAATAATTTTTATTCAAATTTTCATAAAATATCAATAACAGAAAATACTAAGAACAGAAAGAACAAACCCCCCCCCCCCACCCCCCATGTATACAAAAAAGAAGAAATAAATTAACGCCCGTCATTAGCAAAGAACAAGTATGCATGTCCCATCAGCCCAAAACAAAGAGATGCCCCCCCCCCCCTGCCCTGGGTTGCTGCTGCTGCTGGCCTTTTGCCAGGAAGTCCAGGAAAGGCTGCTACCTCCTGAAGAACCCCTGTACTGATCCCCTTAGGGAAAATTTCACCCTCTCCAATTTAATAAACCCCGCCATATCGTTGATCCAGGCTTCCACGCTTGGGGGTCTTGCATCCTTCTACTGAAGAAGAATCCTCCGCCTGGCTACCAGGGACGCAAAGGCCAGAATGCCGGCCTCTTTCGTCTCCTGCACTCCCGGCTCCTCTGCAACCCCAAATATTGCGAGCCCCCAGTCTGGTTTGACCCTGGATCCTACCACCCTCGACACCGTCCTTGCTACGCCCTTCCAAAATTCCCCCAGCGCTGGGCATGCCCAGAACATATGGGCATGGTTTGCTGGGCTCCCTGAGCACCTAATACACCTATCCTCGCCCCCAAAGAACTGGCTCATCCTTGTCCCGGTCATGTGAGCCCTATGCAGCACCTTAAACTGTATGATGCTAAGCCTCGCACAAGAAGAGGAGGAGTTCACCCTTCCTAGGGCGTCCGCCCACATCCCCTCCTCAATCTCCTCACCTAGCTCCTCCTCCCATTTACCCTTCGGCTCCTCCATCGAGGCCTCGTCTACCTCCTGCATCACTTGGTACGCTGCCGAGATCCTCCCCTCTCCAACCCACACCCCCGAGAGCACCCTGTCCTGGACCCCACGCAGTGGCAGCAGAGGAAACTTTGCCACCTGCCGCCTGACAAACGCCCTTACCTGCATGTATCTAAAGGTGCTCCCCGGGGCAAGCCTGAACTTCCCTTCCAGCTCACCCAGGCTCGCAAACTTCCCGTCTACAAATAGGTCCCTCAACCTCCTAACACCTGCCCTGTGCCAACTCAGGAACCCGCCATCAATTCTCCCCGGGACAAACCGGTGGTTCCCCCGTATCGGGGACCCCATCGAGGCCCCCACCTCCCCCCTGTGCCGTCTCCATTGCCGCCAAATTTTGAGGGTAGCCGCCACCACCGGGCTCGTGGTATACCTCGTTGGAGGGAGCGGCAGCGGCGCCGTTACCAGCGCCTCCAGGCTCGTGCCCACACAGGGCGCCATCTCCATCCTCTTCCATGCTGCCCCTTCCCTGTCCATTATCCACTTACGCTCCATCGCTGCGTTGGCAGCCCAATAATACCCACAAAGGTTGGGAAGCGCCAGCCCCCCCCCCCCCCCCCCCTATCTCTGCCCCGCTCCAAGAACACCCTTCTCACCCTCGGGGTCCCGTGCGCCCACACAAACCCCGTAATGCTCCTGTTAACCCGCCAGAAAAAGGCCTTCGGGATAAGGATGGGGAGGCACTGGAACAGGAACAGAAACCTCGGGAGCACCGTCATCTTGACTGATTGCACCCTACCCGCCAGAGACAGCGGCAACATGTCCCATCTCTTGAACTCCTCCTCCATTTGCTCCACCAGCCTTGTGAGGTTAAGCTTTGCAAGGCCCCCCAGCTCCTGGCCACCTGGACCCCCAAGTACCTGAAGCTCCTCTCCGCCCTTTTTAGTTGGAGCCTACCAATCCCCCCCTCCTGGTCCCCCGGGTGTACAACGAACAGCTCTCTCTTCCCCAAGTTGAGCTTGTACCCCGAGAAATCCCCAAATTCCCGGAGAATCCTCATCACCTCCGGCCACCTCCCCCCACCGGGTCCGCCACATATAACAATAGGTCATCTGCATAGAGCGACACTCGGTGCTCCTCCCCACACCGCACCAGCCCCCTCCAGTTCCTCGACTCCCTCAGCGCCATGGCCAGGGGTTCAATTGCCAGCGCAAAAAGCAGGGGGGACAAGGGACACCCCTGTCTCGTCCCTCGGTATAACCGAAAATACTCTGACCTCCTCCTATTCGTGGCCACACTCGCCATCGGGGCCTCATATAACAGCCTCACCCACCTGACAAACCCCTCCCCAAACCAGAACCTTTCCAGCACCTCCCACAAGTACCCCCACTCAAACCTATCGAATGCCTTCTCTGCGTCCAACGCCACCACTATCTCCACCTCCACTTCTACCGCCGACATCATTATAACATTCAAGAGCCTCCGTATGTTAGCGTTCATTTGCCTCCCCTTCACGAACCCTGTTTTATCCTCGTGAATAACCTGCGGCACACAGTCCTCTATCCTCATGGCTAAAATCTTCGCCAACAGCTTGGCGTCTACATTTAAGAGTGAGATCGGCCTGTATGACCCACACTGCAGGGGATCCTTATCCCGCTTAAGGATCAAGGAAATCAGCGCCTGAGACATCGTCGGAGGCAGAGTCCCCCCTTAGCTCCAATCATTCCTGTTCTTAAAATTGATGGTGTGGTGCGCAGATGTGGTGACCAAAAGCTCACCATTAACCAAGTTTCCAAGCTCGATTCTGACCCATTACCTAGAATAGAAGATTTGAGCCCAACTCTTTCAAAACTTTACATGAGCCAGGCATATCAGCAACTCTTTCTAGAGGAAGATTCAAACGAGTACGTGACCATCAACACATATAAAAGGATGCTAAAGTACAGTTGTTTGTTTTTTGGCGTATATTCCAGTCAGGTGATCTTTCAGAGGATGATGGACAACCTGTTACAAGGCATTCTTCCTGCTGCAGCCCACTTAGATGATATCTTTATTACGGGGACGAGTAAAGAGGAGCACCTCAGCAACCAGATCAAGTATTTAAAAGGTTTTCAGAGCCGGGTCAGTGTTGTAAGGACCTTCCTGTGCATTCCCTTATTTCCTATTTCTTATATTTTGTCTTCAACACTTTTGATCCATGGATCTTTAATGGAGACATGCCTTTAAGTTGGGCAGGGTAAGTGAAGAACGAAAATGTTGCAAAATGGCACATTGTGCTGTGAAGATTTAGATTTTGAACAGAAAACTCAGACTTTATGGCACCCAAGAGATTGGAGAAATTCTGTTCAATTGGTTGGATGGCGGTCAATGGATTGGCCAAGGACCACATTCTGCCAGTGATAGGTTCCTGCCAGGTAGGGATTTTTTGAGAACCCAGGTTAAAGCTCCTGGAAACTGATGAGGTGGTTGTGCGTTGCTCTCTCTCTTTATCCCAAATGTTTCCTACCTGCTGATTCTAAGTTGACAGATAAGTCTCTAGACACTGAGGAAACTGCAATGAAAACCATTACAGACTGAAAGCAAAGACATCCAACTAGTGACCTAATCTGAAGAAAAATCTAACTGGAAGATGTCGATCTGCAACAGAGACGTTTATTTTTTTTACTTTTAGCATTTTTACCGCCCTCTTTCCCTTCTGTGTCTGTCTGTCTTGCTTGTGTTGCACATGGGGTGAGTAAAGAGAGGGGGTTAGAAATTGGATAATAGTGGGTTAGCCCTGCTGCCTCACGGCACCGAGGTCCCAGGTTCGATCCCGGCTCTGGGTCACTGTCTGTGTGGAGTTTGCACATTCTTCCCGTGTTTGCATGAGTTTCGCCCCACAACCCAAAGATGTGCAAGGTAGGTGGATTGGCCACGCTACATTGCCCCTTAATTGGAAAAAATGAATTGGGTGCTCTAAATTTATTTTAAAGCAAGAAATTAAATAATAGTTAACCAGTTGCATTGGCTGCCTATTTAGAACATGGAACATACAGTGCAGAAGGAGGCCATTTGGCCCATCGAGTCTGCACCGACCCACTTAAGCCCTCGCTTCCACCCTATCCTCATAACCCAATAATCCCTCCTAACCTTTTTTGGACACTAAGGGCAATTTAGCATGGCCAATCTACCTAACCTGCACGTCTTTGGACTGTGGGAGGAAACCGGAGCACGTGGACGAATCCCACGCAGACACGGGAAGAACGTGCAGACTCCGCACAGACAGTGATCCAGCGGGGAATCGAACCTGGGACCCTGGCGCTGTGAAGCCCCAGTGCTATCCACTTGTGCTATCATGCTAATATTTAGCTATATTTATACTCCTCAGAACAAGAAGGAAGGTACTGAGGGTGAAGGTAAGACTCAAAAGCCTAGGTGTTATCATTGAAGTAAAGTGGGACACGTTCATTCAGCATGTTAGAATTTGTGAAGAAAGCCCATGGGACTTGTTAAGGTTCATAAGGAGGATTCTGAAAAGGGAACAAAAGTGGAGAATACTACAGTGCAGACTGTAGCTTTAACTGGACTTATGAGATCTGAGGTAAACACTGTGATAGCAGGTGTGAGGAATGCGGTAGATGAAAGATATGCCGGGTTTTTGTCTAAGGGGAAGATCACCCCACTTTCCTTGACTGAGGTAGCCAAATCTATAACGATTTTAAGGGACACAAGTGCTACTCAAACTCGCTTACTGAAGAGGGATTTGGTTTCCCCTCCAGAGAGTTCAATAAAAGCTAAGGTGTTAGTGAAGGGGATAGGTGGAGATTATATGCCCGTATGGAATCATAGAATTACTATGGTGCAGAAGGAGGCCATTGACCCTCTGAAAGAGCACACTACCTCAGCCCACACCCCCACATTATCCCTATAACCCCACCTAACCTACACATCCTTGAGCACTAAGGCGCAATTTTTTAACATGGCCAATTCACCTAACCTGCACGTCATTGGACCATGGGAGGAAACCAGAGCACCCAGAGGAAACCCATGCAGACATGGGGAGAACGTGCAAACTCCACACAGTCACCCAAGGCCGGAATTGAACCCTGGTCCCTGGCACTATGAGGCAGCAGTGCTAACCACTGTGACACTATGCTGCCCCTATGGTATAAAGTACACTTGGAGTGTGATTTATTGTCAGGTCCAGTAGTTGCCACAGTGGTTTAGAAGTTACCAGGGCAATGGTTGAACAAAGTCCACCACCAGAGATTAACGTCACACCACAATCAGATGGTAGAATAGTCGAATCTAACCTTGAGAATTGTGAATAATTCCAAGGAAGTGAGGCCCAGGAAGCAGATCCAGTGATACATATGCTAGCACAGTCTGCTCTCACAGAAGTTGAGGCTGAGATTGTTGCAGAGTAAACCCACATTAAGAGCGGAGTTCTGATGAGGGAGTAGAGACATCCTCATAGACCTGCGGTCGAAGAATGGACATTGTTCACTAGATAGCGGTACCGCCCAAATATCATAGGAAAATACTGTGGGTGACACATGAGATACTAATGGCAGGACATGTGTGAATTCAGAAAACTCAGGCATCAGTCAACAAGCATTTTTCCTGGCCAGGTCTGCATAAGGATGTAGTGCAATCTTGTAGAAGCTGTCATGCCTGTCAGATAATAGGTGACCCACAACATGCGATTTTAACCGCACCTTTAATACCAGTGTTTGAAGAACTATTTAATCGGTGTTAGTAGATTGCGTAGGACCACTGCCTAAAACGAGGGCATCGGTACATTCTTGGATATGACCATCCGATTTCCGGACGCTATACCTTTGAGAACAAATACAGCTAAGGTAGTAGGGGAAAGCTGATGCAGTTTTTCCACACGCTATGTCCTACCCTTAGAAGTACAATCTGACCAGGGTTCTGAATTTAAGTCTAAACATTTCCAGGACATAATCTGTAGTTAAGGCATCAAACAATTAAAATCAACTGCCTATCACCCACAAACTCAGGGAGAGTTGGAGAGATCAGATTTTGAAAACCATGATTAGGGGCTATTGCCATGAATACCAAGAGATTGTGACAAGGGATTGGAAGTTTTACTCTTTGCTGCAAGAAATTCTCTGAATGAATCTACTAGGTTTTGCCCATTTTAATTAGTTTATGGCCATGGATGCCTGGGCTGGTGGCAGTGCTACTACAAGACAATGATACAGGAATAGAGAGGCCAGTGGGATACTTTTCAAAATAAAACTAAGTCTGTGCCAAATAAATTACTCCATTATTGAAAAAAAAGCCTCAGCATTGCTACTTGCCCTTCAGCACTTTGAAGTATATGTCTGGCACGACAATAAACAGAGCTTAGTTTATACGGACCATAATCCGCTTGCATTTATAGAAACGTTTAAAGCCCCGAACACTAGATTATTCTGTTGGAGTTTATTATTATAACAATTCAATGTTAACATTGCACACATCCCCGGAAGGGATAACATGATAGCAGACGCTTTGTCATGGATTTAATGGCTGATTAGTTGCCAATGTGCAGGTTTTATTTCTGTACCATGACGTTTCATTCTTTTCAGGGAGGGAGGAACGTAAGAGCCCTTCCTGTTGATTGCCTCAATTCCTATTATTTTATTTTGTTATCCTTTTTGTTCCATGGATATTTAATGGACATATATCTTGAAGTTGAGCAGAGGAAATGAGGAACTAAATAGTTTCAAAATTGTACATTGTGCCATTGGAGATTTAGGGATGGATTCTTCCGCCCTGCCCACCGCAGAAGGCCACAGGTGAGACGTGGACACTGGAAAAGTCCATTGACCTCGGGCGGGATTCTCCAGTCGCCGGGCGGACACGGCCGGAGAAATCCGCCCTCCGATTTTGAATAGAAATCTTTCTTTCTGGCACTTAAGAGATTGGAGGGATTCGGTTTGATTGGTTGGCGTGTGGCCAATGGATTGGCCAAGGACCCTATTCTGTCCAGCAACAGAAAATGATTGGGTCCTGCCAGGTGTGGTTTTCAAAGAACTTAGGAGAAAGCTTCTGGACACTGAGAGAAGTGGTTGCGAGTTGCTCTCTCTTTATTCCAAATGTTTCCTGACTGCTGTTTCTGAGTCGACAGAGAAGTCTCGAGATGCTGATGAATCTACCGTGAAAACCATTTCGGACTGAAAGCAACTAGAAGCCTAGACTGAAGAAACATCTAACTGGAAAACATCCACCTGAACAGAGACTTTATCCTTTTACTTATAGTATTTTTCTGACACCCCTATTTCCCCTCTGTGTTTCTCTGTCTTGTGTGTTTTGAAGGTGAGGTGACTAGGGAAGGGGGTTAGAAATTAGATAATAGTTAACCAGTTATATTTGCTCACTATTTAATTATAGTTATTGCTGTTAATAAAAGTTGATTGTGTTTAAATTTACAAACCTGGTGACTGTAGTTATCGGGCTGCCAAAGACCAAACACTTCAGATATTTTTTAAATTAATGGTTAATTTCAATTGTGTTGCGAATCTGGGTCAAGTGGCTATAATTGACCGCACACTAACCCAGGGTATCGTAACAGTGTCTGAAGTGGAGCATTTTCCAGGTGGCAAGCTTAGAGTGGCAGAAATGGGTGGCACTGTGGCACAATGTTTAGCACTGTTGAAAACAGTGCCAGAGTCCCGGGTTCAATTCCAGCCTTGGGTGACTATCTGTGTGGAATTTGCATGTTCTCCCCGTGCCTGCCTGAGTTTCCTCTGAATGCTGCGGCTACCTACCACAGTCCAAAAGATGTGCAGATCAGGTCAATTGACCATGCTAAATTGCTCCTTAGCGTCCAAAAATACAAGCAAATTATGGTTGCGGTGGTGCGACGGGGAAGTGGGCCTCGGTGGGGTCCTCTTTCAGAGGATCAGTGCAGACTCGATGGGCTAAATGGCCCCCTTCTGCACTGTAGGGATTCTATGATTCTATCTAGGCCACAGAATCTCTGTACGAGGCCTATCTCCTGTGGAAGGGATACTTGGAGCGATTAGCGAGGCTTCAGAGCCCAGGAATATGTCAGAGCGCAGGCCATTTCCACTGTTATGGAAATTGTTCACCAGATCTGTCTACAGTGTTGACTCCACGGTATCTACTTCTGCACAAAGAAACCAAATGGAAGCAGGAGTCTGCACAGAAGAAGGCTTTCAATGATGTAAAAACTCTGCTGCTATCGACTAATCTGCTCATCCATTTTGATTCAAATGGGGAATTTATTTTGTTGTGGATGTCTTACCTATGGTGTGGGGGCTTACTTTCTCATGTGATGAAGGGCGATTCCGAAAAGCCCATCGGTTTTGCACCTAGAACATTGACAAAGGTTGATGAACAAATAGGTTTTGCTATGGTTTTTGCGGCAATAAGATTCCATCAGTTCCTCTATAGTCGTTCATTCACCATATGTGCGGACCACCAGTTGTTGATGAGCCTCTTCAGTGAGTCCTCCCATGGCCTCAAAAGGATACAGCACTGGGCATTAACATTGTCAGCCTATTGTACCAAAAACCTTTTCCTGTTCTGTGTTTCTTTCTTGAGCTGGAACCCTCTTCCCACCTATCCCCACTGCAAACTGCCGTTTGAACTGGCCTAGGACATCTCCTTGATGCTCTGTGGCAGAGCCCGCGATGTCAGCTTGACAGACCTGGCAAGCAGCCAATCAGTGCGTCTGGTATTTTGAGTCATCGCGTGTTTTCACTTGCGATTGGTGGAGCCATTCAGAACATTCCAGAAGAAAGACGGGTCATGTGAAGAGCTCCGTTTTGTCCTGGGTTCTGTGAGAAGATTCAGGTAGGAAGCAGCTGAAAAGCACTTTCTCAGCTCTCTCTCCCAGGCGATTTAAAAGGCTCCTAGCCAGACTTGTGGAAGGCACTCCTATTTAAAAACTGCTGGCAGTAGCCAAACATGTGAAGGGGACAACTCATTTGAAAGGCTGCGCCCAGGTTCTCCCAACAGGTCTGCAACAGTTTAATTCTCTATCTGAATGGCTGGAAAAAGCCGAGTCTGAGGACTGTCTTCACACTACAGTTAGAGTCTCTGCACAGAGATCAGACCAGCAGAAAAGTTATTAAATTCTCAGTTCTAGAGCTCCATTAATATATCAGGGAGATGAAGGCTTCATCTGGTAGTCAAAGGATAGAATTGCACCGACCTGAATCTCCTGTGTGAATCAATTTCCCAAAGGGTCGCCTTTGGAAAAGACAACCACCTAGAGAGACAACAACCTCAGCAGCAAAGATTCATCTCAAACCTTTTCCTTCAATTCCCATTATTTTATTTCTTCCCCTACCCCTTCACTGTGTGTCTGTCTTGCGCATGTCTGAGTGGAGGGTGGGATGGGGTTTGGGGAATAGGTAGACGAGTAGACAATTGTTCCATTATTTCCATCTGTTCATAGAACAAAGAACAATACAGCACAGGAATATGCCCTTTGGCCCGGTAATAATACCACCCTTTTCCAAAACCCTCAGCACTTCCTTGTGCTGTATCCCTCTATACACATAGTATCCATGTATTTGTCTAGATGCCTTTTAAACAGCATTAATATATCTGCTTCCACAACTTCCCCTGGCAACGCATCCAGGCACTCAGCACCCTCTGTGTAAAAAATCTGCCTCGCACATCTCCTCTAAACTTTGCCCCACGGACCTTAAACCTATGCCCCCTCGTGACTGACCCCTACATCCTGGAAAAAAGTGCCTGCCCATCCACTCTATCCATGCCCCTCATAATCTTGTAGACCTCTATCAGGTAGCCGCTCAACCTCCGTCGTTCCAATTGAAAACAGTCCAAGTCTATTCAGCCTCTCCGCATAGCTAACACCCTTCAGACAAGACAACATCTTGGTAAACGTCCTCTGCACCCTCTCCAAAGCCTCCACATCTTCTGGTAGTGTAGTGACCAGAATTGTGCGCAATATTCCAAGTGTGGCCTTCCCAAGGTTCTATACAGCAGCAGCATGACTTGCCAGTTTTTATACTCGATGCCCCGTCCAATGAAGGCAAGCATTCCGTATGCTTTCTTGACTACCTTGTCCACTTGTGTTGCCACTTTCAAAGATCTGTGGACTTGTATGCCCAGATCTCTCTGACTTTCTATATTCCTAAGAGTTTTGCCATTCACTGTATATTTCTCTTCTGTGTTGGACCTACCAAAATGCATTACCTCACATTTGTGTGGGTTAAACTCCATTTGCCATTTCTCTGCCCAAGTCTCCAACCCATCTATGTCCTGCTGTATCCTCTGGCAATCCTCAACACTACCTGCCACTCCACCAACCTTGGTGTCATCCGCGAACTAACTAATCAGGCCGGCTACATTTTCCTCCAAACCGTTTATGTATACTATAAACAACAGAGACCCCAGCATCGATACCTGTGGAATACCACTAGTCACAACCTTCCATTCAGAAAAACACCCTTCGACTGCTATCCTCTGCCTTCTATGACCGAGTCAGTTCTGTATATTTTACTCTTGTTATAAGTAAACAGTTTGTTAATATTTTACTTCAAAATCTGATGCCTGTAACTCATTGGAGCAGTCAAGGTTAAAGACCTTAGGAAAACACACAAATGATTGGTTAATTCACTTATGTTGGGACTCCGAGGTCTGTGGGGCTGGAACTGACCCGCGCACTAGCCCATGTTGTCATAACAACATCAGTTGAATGCAAAGTGTAGAGGTGAGTTAAATGTTCAGGATAGATGCATACTGTGGGGGTCAAGAGTGGTCTCCCTCCCACCCACCCCCAACCCTGTCATTTGCAAGTCATGTCGGAAATTCATGAGGCTCGTCCAGGTGCTTCCCAAATGAAAAGTTGAGCCAGGTTGCATGCTTGGTGGCCTAATATGTATCTGGACTTGGAGAACAAGGTGAAATCCTGTTCGGCATGTCAGATGAAACAGAAAATGGCACCAGTAGCATCACTTCATACTTAGGAATGGCCTCACAGGCCGTGGTCCAAAATGCACGTGGACTTTGAGGGATCTTTCATGAACCAAATGTTTTTGTTTATCGTAGATGCGCATTCAAAATGGTTGGGAGCACAAGTAATATTACAGCTCCTGTGACAATTGAGAAGTTAGGTCAAATTTGTTCAACTCACGGTCTCCCAGATTCGCTTGTTTCTGATGACAGCACTGCATTTACAAGCGAATTGTTTCAAGAATTCATGCAAACGAATTCTATACTTCATGTGCGGACTGCGCCGTTTCATCCGGCTTCGAAGGCCGAAATCTCATCTGGATTTGTGTAATCCAGATCTCAGAGCAAAGGTGAGTAGGAGACAAGAAATACAGAAGGAGGAACATGACTACCATGCCAAAGAGAGGCAGTTCAAACCCGCGGTCAAGTCCACATTCGGAATTTTGACAGTATCCAGAGTTGGTTACTGGGAATAATTTTTCACCAAAGTGGTCCAGCATCTTGGGTCATGAGACTGCAAAATGAAAGAGTTGTTCGCAAACACCAGGACCATATTCGTTTATGTTGTGACTCAGAGTCACGAAAAGTTTCAGAGTCAGCAACTGTTGCAGGTAACATAGCAGAAGATAATGCTGCCGTGGGTATTCACCAGCAAGTGGTTCACCAGGAAGTGGTTCCTGTGTTTCCAGGTTTGCCAGTTGACTCTGCTGGGTGAGTGGAAGAGGAACATTCAAGAGAATGTTCAGATTCTCATTCTACCTCTTCACTTACATTTCCAAGTCAACTGTCGCAAGATTCACCAGTGGTATTGCATGGGTCGCAATGCAGTCGCAAATCTCCTGACAGACTTTTGTCTACTGAAGACGTTATTTTTGTTGTATTTCTGCCCTGTTGGGGGATTGAAATTTAAGGGGGGAGACGTGTCACAGAGCGTCATTCTGAATACAGAGTATTCTTATCAGCCTTTCTCCTATGTAATTGTTTTACTGGGGTCTGTTGAGGGTTCTAAGCATGTGATGATTCTGGGCTGGCTTTTCAGTCTTTAAGAGGGTGACCTGTCAGCAAGACCCGTTTTACTACAGATCCTGTTTTCATAGTTATTACCGCTGCTATTTTTCAGCCGAGTTACCGTTATTGTTGAACTTCGTTAACTGTTTACATAAAGAAATTCCTTCTTTTAAACAACACATTTGACTGCCTGCTTTGCGATGCCAAGTTACCGCAGAGAAATAGGATATGATAAGGGAATTATTTCAGAATCTCCCAACAGTTTAGGGTGAGAGATAGTGAAATCACAACATATTCTGACAGGAAGCCTTCAACAGACTGGTTGAGGTAAGAGGGAAGATAAGAGGCCTGTAGCCATGGCCATTACTTGCTTCATTTATTGGAGATATTTGCTCGACCACCTATTGGCTGGGCTTAATGATACAGAGATGAACAGTATCCCAGTGTTTGTAAACAAGAATACCAGTTTACAGATCATAATGATACGAGGGAAGCATGACAACATGGATGGCCCTCTTTCATAAAGGAGAATAGAGCTTTCAGAATAGGATCATACTGCCAGTGGTTTCATGATTTCTCCCTGTTCTGCCTGCTTAAAACTGGCTGGGGACTAATGGCAACCATGCAATCCTTAGAGTGTATGAGCTTCCCCAATGAGGGGGGGAGAGAAATCATTAGTCCCTGTATAAGTAGAGCTGGCTAGTATAGAACCAGCTGGAGAGAGGAATGAGCAGCAAGGGAGTACTGCTGCTGTTGTATATATGTAATTGTAAATAAAGTTATTTCTTTCTGTTCTACAAACTCGTGCTGGATTCTTTGTGGCCCTCACAGAACTGGCGACGAGGGTTAAAGTGAATAGCTGTCTACGCTGCTGAAGCCACCTCCCTGGATTTTTGTTGGATACAGGTTGGAAGTTTTTTTTCTGTTGCACCATGCCACTTTATGGACGTTTGGATGTCTTTGATGCTGCGTTGGAAAGCTGGAACCAGTACGCACAACGGATGCGTTACTATTTCCGGGCAAACAACATCACCGAAAACGAGGGCAAGGTGGTCATTTTGCTCACCACCTGTGGGCCACATACATTTGGGGTGATTAGGAGCCTTACCCAGCTGCGCCGGACACCAAGACGTTTGATGAACTTGTGAACTTAGTGGGGCAACATTTTAACCCAACCCCATCCACGATAGTCCAGCATTACTGGTTTAATACCGCTGAGAGGACCCCAGGAGAATCCCTTGCAAAATTTCTATCCAGGCTACGCAGGATTGCGGAGTACTGTGACTATGGTGAGACCTTGTCAGAAATGTTACCCGACCGTTTGGTTTGCAGTATTAACAACGCGGCCACCCACAGAAAGTTGTTAGCCGAGCCAACATTGACTTTTCAACAGGCCATTCAGATAGTATTGTCCCAAGAGAGCACAGAACGGGGAGTGCAGGAGGTACAGGGAATGGAGGTATACTCCTTGGGACGCAACCCTTTCCATCCAAAAGCGTCTCCATGCACCCCTGCTGTACCTTGGGCGGGGCAGCATCAAGATCAACGCCAGTGGCCGCCGAAAGTTCATCCCCGAAGGGAGCCTTCTCCAGAACCGATGAATGAGGAGCAATGTCAGTGTCGGACTTGTGTACACCCACTCCGTCTCGGACGCTGGTCCTGGGGGCGCCAGATGTGCCGTCATTCCGACAGAAACTGGGGCCAGCCCTGGGGCCGTACCTTCCATTTGGATGAACCTGCGGGGACTACTCCCGAGGATGTGGAGACAGAGTGCGACTGCCTGCTGCTGCATTGTGTGGCAGCTCCCCGTGTGAATCCCATTAAGGTGACAGTACGGGTCAATGATCACCTGCTTGAGATGGAGTTAGACACTGGTGCAGCGGTCTCCGTGATCGCCCAGGGGATATTCAACCACATCAAGCAGCATATACAGACCCTTACATTAACCTACACAGGGGAACCATTGGATATTGCTGGAACTACGATGATCCCTGTTGTTTATGGACTCCAGGAGGGGCATTTGCCGCTTAGCGTGGTGCACGGCCACGGGCCCAGCCTGTTGGGTCGGGACTCATTGCGCTATTTGCGGCTGCAGTGGCAGCACATCCTTCAAACAGGTTCTGGAGGGTTGACGGAGGTACTAGGATGGTACCCAGATGTATTCCAGTCCAGTTTGGGGAAGATAAAAGGGGCCGTAGCCCATATCCAGGTCGAACCAGGAGCCACGCCGTGCTATTTCCGGGCACGCCCGGTGCCTTATTCCTTGCTTGAGAAGGTAGAAGGGGAGCTCACTCATTTGGAGTCCTTGGTATTATCAGGACCGTCCATTTTGCTGACTGGGCAGCGCCAATTGTACCTGTAATGAAGCCAGATGCCACAGTTCACGCATGTGGGGACTATAAACTTACAGTGAATACGGCTTCCCGGCTCAACCAATATCCAATGCCCCGCAGAGATTTCTACGCGAAGCTTGCAGGCGGACTCTCGTTCATGAAATTTGATATGAGTCACGCCTACCTACAGTTGGAGCTGGACCCTGCCTCCCGGCCATATGTAACTATTAATATACACCGGGGCCTGTATGAATATACACGGTTGCCCTTTGGGGTATCCTCTGCCTGCGCTATTTTTTAACGCGTCATGGAGTGCATCTTGAGAGATTTACTGTGTGTCGCTGTTACTTAGATGATGTTTTGATTACAGGGACGTCAGAGCAGGAACATTTGGAAAATTTGGAGGCTGTCCTTAGACGTTTCTCAGAGGCTGGAGTCCATTTACGTCGTACAAAGTGTGTCTTTCAGGCGAAGAAAGTGGTCTACCTAGGTTATGAAGTGGTTCACCTAGGTTATCGGATGGACCGCGAAGGTTTGCACCACGTCGCAGAGAAGGTGCGCGCAATTCAACAGGCCCCCGCCCCGACTGACACTTTCCATCTTCGTTCTTTTCTCGGCCTCGTAAACTATTCCGGGAAGTTCCTCCCCAATCTGGCAACTACGCTGGCCCCATTGCACCATCTGCGAAAGACAAATCACACCTGGGTTTGGGGTCAGCCACAAGAAACCGCTTTCCGGCGGGTAAAACAACAATTGTGGTTGTCTGGGTTACTAACCCACTATGATCCTGAAAAGCTTTTGCTCATTACCTGTGATGCATCCCCTATGGTATTGGGGCCGTCCTGTCCCACAAGGTGGAGAACGGTGCCAAGCGGCCAATAGCTTTCGCCTCCCGCACATTGACTGCAGCGGAAAAGAAGTATGTGCAAATCGAGAAGGATGGCCTGGCGGTGGTCTTTGCTTCCACCAGTATGTTTATGGCCGCCACTTCACTATCATGACTGATCATAAGCCTCTGCTGGGACTTTTCCAAGAAGATAAGCCAATTCCGCCCATTGCTTCCTCACGGATCCAGCGCTGGCCTTTGTTGCTCGTTGCCTAAGAGTATTCTCTGGAGCATAAACCAGGGACCCAGATAGCGAATGCCGATGCACTGAGCTGATTGCCTTTGTCAACCGGCCTGATGTCAACCCCCACGACCGGTGAGGTGGCTGCAACCCTAAATTTTCTGCACTCCTTGCCTGTCACGGCATCACAGATCTGTGAGTGGACCCAGATGGATCCAGTCCTGTCAAAGGTTCAGCATGTAGTCCTATAGGGTGGGCAACATAGACAGCTCCTCGGCGAGCTGCGGACATTTTCCTCCAAGCTGTCAGAAGTTAGCGTGGAAAATGGTATCCTCTAGTGGGGGTCGCATGTGGTCACCCCGAAAAAAGGACAGGAGCTAATTCAAAAGGACTTGCACAATGGGCATCCGGGTGTTACCAAAATGAAAACGTTGGCCCGGAGTTAGATCTGGTGGTCAGGACTCGACGCCGACATTGAGAAGGTGGCCCAAAACTGCTCCATTTACCAGGAGCATCAGAAGTTTCCGCTGGCCATGCCCCTACATCACTGGGAATGGCGAGGGCAGCCTTGGGCGCGCTTGCATGCGGATTTTGCCGGCCTTTTTCAAGGATCCATGTCCTTCCATCAATCGATGCCCAGTAAAAATGGCTTGAGGTGCATAAGGTGGCAGGCACAACATCCTGCGCAATGATCGAGAAGATGCGTTTGTCTTTCAGTACGCATGGCATACCCGAGGTGCTCGTCATGGACAATGGCACTCCATTCACAAGGGAGGAGTTTGCGAGATTCATGAAGATGAATAGCATATGCCATATCCGCACCGCTCCATACCACCGGGATTCCAATGGGTTGGCGGAGCGCGCAGTGCAGACGTTCAAACGGGGCCTAAAGAAACAGTCTTCCGGGTCTATGGACACGAGACTGGCTCGTTTCTTGTTTTCGTATAGGACCACTCCACATGTGGTGACTGGGGTAGCTCCCGCGGAACTCCTAATGGGCCGGAGACTTTGCACCTGCCTTAGCATGGTTTTCCCAGACATTGGCGCAAAAGTACACCGCACTACAGAACAGCAGGGGCATTGCCTTTCTCGGCATCGGCCGATTCGGCAGTTTGCACCCGGTGTCCCAGTGGTTGTTCAAAATTTTGCTGATGGTGCCTAGTGGGTCCCTGGCGTTATCTTTCGCCGAACGGGCCCGATCTCTTACCAGGCGCAAGCCAGGGTTATCTCCAGCACAAGCATGTAGACCACGTTCGGTCCAGAAGACTGCCTATTCCAAAAATTCCCAGCCCCCAGGGCTCACTTCTACAGCCACAGAGACCAGACACAGTGGAGGGTATTCCTCACGATCTTCCTCTGGCACCGCACTCAAAGCCTGCGCAGGTCATTGCAGAAACGCATGGAGATAGGGACGGCGAGATGACGGAGGCAGTGGACTCCGACTCCGAGATGGAGACACAGGACGCCTCCGAGGGGAGAGTCCTCGGTCCCACGGCCCGTGGATGTACAACCGTTACACCTTTCATCAGGGAAGCGCCGTTCTCAGTCTCTTCACACGCCACCCAATCCAGCGCTTTGTGAAAATGGTGTCCGGCCTGCAGCAAAACGAATCCGACGCCCTCCTTCGCCGGGGTCTTCGGTGGATTCCTTTGACTTTGGGGGGCAGGGATGTTATAACCTGCCTGCTTACCACTGGCTGGGGACAAATGGCAATCCCACAATCCTTAGGGGTATGGCTTCCCGAATAAGGGGGCAGAGAAATCATTGGCAGAGTCCCTGCATAAATAGAGCTGGCCAGTGTGGAAGCGGCTAGAGAGAGGAGTGAGCAGCAAGGAAGTACTGCTGCTGCTGTTGTATATATGTAATTCTAAATAAAGTTATTCCTTCCCATTCGACAAACTTGTGCTGGATTCTTTGTGGCCCTCACAAAACCCTCTTTACAGTAGGATGCTGAATTGGAGGTTTTTAATCTAGAGCCAATCGGAATCTTGGAACAGTGTACCTTAGTCATAGCTGCACAAAGCTGGTGCATACCAAGTTTAAACAATTGTAAACCACAATGATACGAGTCAGGCTGAGAGAGTGGCCAGATTTGGTGGCATGGAAAGATTGTTTTTCATTGCTAATTTTATCCCCAGGGTATGAATTTGTTAAAAATCCGTTAATGAGTGTTCATCACACACAAATTGCAAGCGGAAACCTGCTACCGACCAGTATAATGCTCAACACGTCCACTGACCCTTAACACTGCATCTCAACCCCTGCCCCCACCAGGAGTTCTGCTTCTGCTTTAGTTGTGTCAGCATCACAGGTTAACATCCATATTCCGCCAACATTTATCTGGGTAGTGCTGGTTTAAACCAGACACTACTTGCTGAGATGGTGGTCCTGATAGTGAAACATTTTCAATGGTAATAATTGAAAGATGGGTCTTGAATCTTTCAGGTTATAGAACCATAGAAATGATGCAGCACAGAAGGGGGCCATCTGGCCCATCTTGTCCCTGACAACCCAAAGGTCACCCAGGTGCCCTTTGTAATCCCATCTTCCTGTCCCGGGCCCACAGCCCTGCAGTTTACAGAACTCAAGGTGCAGATTCTGGTACTTTTTCGAAGAGTTTAGACTCTCTACCTCCACCACCACTTCAGGCAGCAAATTCCAGACGCCCACCTACCTCTCTGTAAAAATATTTCTCCGCATGTCCCTCTAATCCTTCTGACACTTAGGTTGGTGCTGTGACTGTTTCTTTTGGCAGCGTGTTCCATTGTGGGATCGTCCTTGGACAGAATGATTGTTGATGCGCTGCATTGGAAACTAATTGTCTTTGTAGTTTGTGTGGATGATTATCCTGAGTTTTCTCATTGTAGGGGCTGTTTAGCACAGGGCTAAATCGCTGGCATTGAAAGCAGACCAAGGCAGGCCAGCAGCACGGTTCGATTCCCATATCAGCCTCCCCGAACAGGCGCTGGAATGTGGCGACTAGGGGCTTTTCACAGTAACTTCATTTGAAGCCTACTTGTGACAATAAGCGATTTTCATTTATTGTACTCCCTCTTTTTGCTGTAGTGATTCCCATTCCAACTCTTCAATCAACGATGTGACACTGGTGTATTTCCCAAACTGATTCATGCAGAATTGTGCAGCATAACTTTGGATCTCTTCAATCTTATTTATGTCTCTTGCCATTCAAGGATCACACACACAACTTACATACTCCAGATTAGGACAAATAAATGTTTGGTAAGCTGTAACTCTTGATATTTTTGTTGCAATACCAAAGATACTTCCTCAGAAATCGAAACACTGTTTGTTTTGGCTAGCTTTCAGAGAGTAGCTCCTTCATCAGGTGAGTGAAGAGGTAGGATACACAAACGCATATATAGACAAATCCAATAATACAAGATGATACTTTGAATACAAGTCTTTGTAGGTAATTAAGTCTTTACAGGAGAGAAGGATAATCACAGGTTAAAGAGGTGTGAATTGTCTCAAGCCAGGACAGTTGGTAGGATTTCGCAAGCCCAGGCCAGATGGTGGGGGGTGAATGTAATGCGACATGAATTCAAGGTCCCGCTTGAGGCCGTACTCATGTGTACGGAACTTGGCTACCAGTTTCTGCTTGACAATTCTGCGTTGTCATGCGTCCTGAAGGCCACCTTGGAGAACGCTTACCCGAAGGTCAGATGCTGAATGCCCTTGACTGCTGAAGTGTTCCCGACTGGAAGGGAACATTCCTGCCTGGTGATTGTCATGCGATGTCTGTTCATCCGTTGTCGCAGCATCTGCATGGTCTCGCCGATGTACCACACTTCGGAACATGCTTTCCTGCTGTGTATGAGTTACAGGGCTAGGGATGGCAGATGTGATCCTAAGATTTCCCAGACAAGGAATGGGCATTGTAATAAAAGGGTCAAGACCTTTATAGACAGTGAAGCCATGCAGTAACAAATATTTGCATATTACAAGCTTACGATCTCAGCAATCTGTGAACTGTCATTTCTTCCAGGCCCCCAGAGTTGAACATGGAGTCCCATTAAACCCAAAGCCCACCAAAGACCGTGGGTGGGATTTGCTGCCCCTCTGACCACCAGGATGGTCCGACACTGCCAAGAGCCAAGGGACTTTTGGCTGGCCCGCCAATCTCCCTTGGCGGTTCCCGCCGTGATGAACCGAAAGATTCCAAACTGGGTGTCTGTTGGAAGTAACACACCCAGAATACCACCACCAGATATTAGGGTGGCACAGTGGCACAGTGGCACAGTGGCACAGCGGTTAGCACTGTTGCTTCACTGCGCCAGGGACCATGGTTTGATTCCCGGCTTGGGTCACTGTGCGGCGTTTGCACGTTCTCCCCGTGCCTACGTGGGTTTCCTCCGGGTGCTCCGGTTTTCTCCCACAAAAAGTCCTGGAAGACGTTCTTGTTAGGTGAATTGGACATTCTGAATTCGCTCTCAGTGTACCCGGACAGGCACTGGAATGCGGCGACCAGGGGATTTTCACAGTAACTTCATTGCAGTGTTAATGTAAGCCTACCTGTGACACTACTAAAGATTATTATTATCATAGCATAAACCCAAATCATGGAATTCCAACAGAGCAGAAGGTAGTCGTGGGCAGCATGGTAGCATGGTGGTTAGCATAAATGCTTCACAGCTCCAGGGTCCCAGGTTCGGTTCCCGGCTGGGTCACTGTCTGTGCGGATGGGGGGGGTTGTTGGGTTACCGGTATAGGGTGGATACGTGGGTTTGAGTAGGGTGATCATTGCTCGGCACAACATCGAGGGCCGAAGGGCCTGTTCTGTGCTGTACTGTTCTATATTCTATGTAGCCATTTGGCCCATCGAGTCTGCACCAACCCATGGGAGGGGGCCCCGATAGGGGAGGTGAAGAGAATGTGGGAAGAAGAGCTGGGTGGGGATTGGAGGCCAGGTTATGGAAGGAGACCATGAGGAGAGTTCATGCGTCCTCGCCGTGTGCCAGGCTCAGCCTGATACAGTTTAAGGTTGTCCACAGGGCACATATGACTGATATCTGGTCCGGATGAGCAGGTTCTTTGAGGAGGTGGAAGATATGCGTGGGCGCTGCGCGGCGGGTCTTGCGAACCATGTCCATACGTTTTGCGAATGTCCAAGGCTGAGGGATTTCTGGCAGGGGTTCGCTGATGTCATGTCAGAGGTATTACAAATGAGGTTGGTGCTACGATCAGAGGTGGCGATCAGAGGTGTATCGGAAGACCCAGGAGCCCAGGGGAAGAGAGAGGCCGACGTCCTGGCCTTTGCCTCCTTAGTGGCCCGGAGACGGATCTTACTAGGGTGGAGGGACTCGGAGTCCCTGAAGTCGGGAGTGTGGGTTAGTGACATGGCAGGGTTACTCAGACTCGAAAAAATAAATTCACCGTGAGGGGTTCATTGCAGGGGTTTGCCCGGAGGTGGCAGCTGTTCATCGACTGCTTGAGAAAAATTAAGCTGTCAGCAGGGAGTGGGAGGGGGGAAAGGGGAGGCATGGGAGGTGGTTGGGGAAGGTGGCACTGTTTGTCTAAGCCATGTTGGCTGGGTTTTGTGCCCAGGGGGGTTTGTTGGGTATATTATTGTGGTTTTGTTTCTATTGAAATTTGATGTTTAAAATTGTTAAAATTATAAATGCATCAATAAAACATTTTCCCCAAAAAAACCCTCTGAAAGAGCACTCTACCCAGGCCCACACCCCAAGCCTATCCCAAATATCCAGTAACTCCACCTAACCTTTTTGGACACTGAGGGGCAATACATCGTCACCAATCCACCTAACCTGCACATCTTTGGACTGTGGGAGGAAACCGGAGCACCCGGAGGAAACCCAGGCAGACACGGGGAGAACGTGCAAACTCCACACAGTCACCCAAAGTTGGCATTGAACCCGTGTCCCTGATGCTGTGAGACAGCAGTGCTAACCACTGTGCCATAGTGCCATCCTCCCCGAGACTATACTTAACAGGGACATACAAGGATCACAGCATGAAAACAGTTAAAACACTCACTGAATTGGCAAGTAGATTTTGCCACAAAAATGCTGTTACAGTCAAACAACGAATGGGGATAGAGGGGAGCCATTGAACCCCTCCCCACCTCATTGTAACACATTTATAATCTCCTTTTAGATTGAAATAAATTCTGAAGTGTTGGTGATTCAGCAATATTAATGTGAGTCTCTGCTTTTCTGCTCTCAGTCCAGGGGTGAACCTTATCCATATTTATTGTCGAATCACTGGCATCAGTTGCTAAACTTTCTTTCCTATTCAACTGTGTAGCCATAGTTTCTGAGGAATGCTTTTTAGCTCTAATTTTATCAGTTGTCCTTTTCCATGTATTCTGGGTCTTTTCGCCGATTGCCTGTCCGCTTCTTGCATCCTGTCCCGTTCCCTTTTCTAAACTTGTTTATGCACAGTCAGTTATTGCACATCCCGGATCCTCTCTCCTGTACAACCTCCTTTTCTCAACAACTCATTCCATTCACCAGTGTTCCCCATGTCCCATATCCGAACCCATTTTCTGCACCTACCGTCAACTCTCTATCCAGATTCTTGGACTCAAAATACTCAAGCTCAACTGATCAATGTTGAAGCAGAAATGGGACTCACTCTTCCCCACAGGTATTGAGGAATGAAGAATAACTTCAAGTTACCCTAGAATGTAGGGGCAGCACGGGGGGCAGCATGGGGGGCAGCATGGGGAGGCAGCATGGGGGGAAGCATGGGGGGCAGCATGGAGGGGGGGGCAGCATGGTGGTTAGCACTGCTGCCTCACAGTGCCCTTAGTGTCCAAAGATGTGCAGGTTGGGTGGGGTTGTGGGGATAGGATGGGGGATTGGGCCTAGGTAGGGTGCTCTCACAGAGAGTGGTGCTGACTCGATGAACTAAATGGCCTCCTTCTGCACAGTAGAGATTCTACCATCTATAAAAGTGTTAATTGACAATCCATTCTTCACAGCTTTAATTCTAGCTGCTGCTCTTACCGATTTATTGTGGTTTGTATTTAATTACAAAGGGGGTGCCATTGCCCTTTATACTTTGGGTGCTCACAAACTTCAGAGATGACTTTGTGCTGTAACACCTTAATAACCTGCCTTTGGAGCAAGGCACCATCTTGGTCAGGTGATGCCATCTTGGTAAAGAGAATTGAAATGTGCATTCGGAATGGCTACCTCAAGGATGACCAAAGCTCTGATGACCAATTAAATTGGATGTGAAGAGGCTGCAGTCATTATAGAGCTGCAAATAGAGACCTTTCCTATCAGCTACCTAACAGCTGGACAGCAATAAAGAATTTGTTGGTGATAATTGTCAGCATTACTTGTCCAACTTTCACTGTTCACTTATTGCTGCCGACTGACTGATTGGACTATTTAAACGGAACCTCTGAGGCGAATATGGAGAGTTTCTGGGAAACACTTGGTCAAGACTTCACCAACTATCGATCAACATTTGGCCTGCAAATTCACTGAGGACATCACCGAAAGCAGATAGTACTTTTCTCACTATATCTTATCGGAGAGTTTATAGCAGTCACCAGGAGAAAGGGAGTGATTGGTTGGGGGGAATGTAACTCGATATTCCTTTGGTCTCCAGGGAAAAATGCAGCTTGTTAGAGCAGCGTTAGGGCAGAACCAGCTGCTGGAGGAAAGAGATGAACAGGGTCATACAGGTGAGAATGATTCCAGGTATTGGTAACTTACTCCACAATCTGTCAACCACGAGAGAGCAGCAGCTACCATCAGCAATGATACCAGAGAATCAAGCTCAGGAGCCAGGAAAGGAAGAGAAGGAGGAGAGAAAGGGGACGGGGAGCACTAGTTGTTTCCAGGCAGATTTCCCACACCTGGGAGGGAAAGCTCACTGTCCTCTGAATGAAGAGTGCTACTGAGAAGCATTCTCAAGCATCAAACATCAGAGCAAGGGAACCATATGTCTTACCTTCCAGTACTGGGGATCTATCTAGAGATGAAAGTTGTAATATCCCATGCGGGACCAACCAGGTGGGAATGCTTATCTTCCCCATGCTCCTTCCGGAGTACGAGCTCCCCTGCTAGCGGCGGGATATCTCAATTCACCAATATATAAAAGGTCAGCCAGTAAGAAATAGGAACCCGGTAGGGGTCTATCGGGTAATGTACATATAGTTTGTGTAAATAAAGCGTTGTTTCTTATTTTACTTGGTGTGGACTCCACGTGTCCTTATTAAAGAAGCAGCACCATATTAGACAGAAGCAGACTAAGATAGGTTTACGATGCATGTATGTAAACACAAAGTGTTCAATTCGTTGTTTTTTTATAGCGGATGCAGTAATTACAAAGCCAGGCAAACAGCTATGGCAATTGTTGCCTGCCTTCTCCCCTTAGCCCAGCAACTTTTTCCTTCACACATTTTAATCCAATTTCCTTTTGAAAGCTTGCACCACACTTTCAGACATTTCATCCCGGATCCTAATTACTCACTATCGAAATACGTTTTTCCTCATGTTACCACTGCTTTCCTTACCAATGACCTCAAATCTGTGCCTACAGCTTCTCTCTCTACTCTGTCTCTCATGATTTTGAATACCTCTGTCAAATCTCCTCTGAACCTCCTCTTCTGCAAGGAGAAGGAGAACAGTCCAACCTCTCACATAAGTGAATTTCCTCAACCCTGAAAACATTTCTGTGAATCTTTTCTGTACCCTGTCTCATGCCTTCACATAATTTCTAAGTGATGGACAATACCTCTTGTTGATATGTGAGTAAACTAGCCAGAAATATAAAAACAAATTGTAATAGGTATTATCATACTGAGAAGGAGAGTAGCTAAAATAAATGTTTATCTCTCAGAGACAGAGACAGGAGAAATTATCGTTGGTAACAATGAAATGGCAACTATTTTGTATCAGCCTTCACTTTAGAAGACACAGCTAACAGCAATAGAGGGTAAAAAATGGGCTAATGAGAGTCATGAATTTAAGATAATTAATATCAGCTGAGAAAAGGTTTTGGAGGAACTTATGGGACTAACAGTGGACAAGGGACTAACAGTGGACAAGTATCCAGGGCCAAATGGCCTACACCCTAGGATTTTCAAAGAGGTATCTGTAGGGTTATGGATGCGCTATTGTTGAATACATTATAGGCTGGGAATTCTAGCTTCTCAGGAAATCAAGGATATCGGGGAGCAGATGACAAACTGGAGTTGAGGCAATGGATCAGCTCTGATATTATTAAATGGTGCAGCAGGCTTGACTGCAATGATGAAGATGGAATCGTTGGGATGGAGTGTGTATTCCCACTAAAGGAGGATGTGAGTGATAAGGCCATATGGAACTTTAGAGTGAGGATAGGTTTGAGGGATTAAGGATCAGGAATATTTATGAATATATAAGGAAACTGGAGTAGCCACAAACATCTAAACACTATTTCCCTTACTCTGCCAGTGGCCATGATATCTCCCTTACTCCTCCCGATTACTAGCAGTCCGGCCTCCTCATTGGAGGTGATTTCATGGAGTTGGCCTTCCCATCGCCGGTCAAATTCTGCTGCTGTCTGTTTGGTGTCATCTTGTTCTTGAAGAGAAAGAGTGATGATTTATTGAAAAGTGCACGTGTGTGTGTGCGTTAGTGTGTGTGAGTGTCTGCCCGCACATGGGTGTGCACACCTTTGTCTGTGTGGGTCTTTTTGGGTGTGGCTGTGTCTGTTTGAGTATCTGTGATTGTGTGGGTGGGTGTTAGTGTGAGTGTATGTTGAGAGAGTGCGAGTGTGTGTGTGTGAGTGTGAGAATATGTTTGTGTGTGAGAGAGTGAGAGGGGGTACTTGTGTGAGTGTACGTGCAGGTGCATGTATATGTTGTGTATGTGTCTGTAAGTTTCTATGTGTGTGTGATTTTCTGTGTTCCCTGTATGTGTGTAGGGATCTCTGCGTGTGAGTGCCTTTGTGTGTGTGTATGTGTGCATATCTTGTGTGTATCAGTATGCATATGTGTATGTGAATATCTGTGTCTGTGTCTGTGTGCAAGTACATGTATGTGAGTTCCTGTGTGTCTTGTATGTGTGTGTCTGGGTATGTGTTTATGTGTGCATATCTGTGTGTATGTGTATGACTTTGTTTACGTGCTTGTTTGCCAATGTGTGTCTGTCTGTGTGGATGAGTATCTGTGTGTGTATGTATACGTATGTGATTTTCTACTTGTTGCATTTGTGTGCGTGTCTGTGCATGTGTGTGAGTTTGCGTGTGTGTGAATATTTATATGTGCATGTATCTGTGTGACTGTATGTGTGTGTGTGTTTCTGTGTATGTGAGCATGTATGTTTGTCTGTATGTGTAAGTGAGTGAGATCTTGCCCCTGCCCCTATTCATCAGTACTCAAAGACGGATCTCAGTAATGTGACTCAGTGTGATGGAGTTCACATTCAATTGCTTCAGGCTTTTTAGGGATCGCAATAAATATTGATTTACATAAGTCTTCTGGTATTTCTCCTGTGACATAAGTTTTATTAAAGATGAGAGTCATTTTGCCTTTTGAAAAGTCTAAACTTCGAATTTCTCTGGGACCATTTCCTCTGGGCCTTTGGCTTTCTTGATTTCGCCTGATTTTATTCTTGTTCCTATATCACCTTTCATGATCTTTGGACCTCCAATGATGTGCTGAGTAATCCCCCTTACCTTACCTCACCCCTTAACTCCCACCACCCCCTCACACCCCTCACCGCCTCACACCCCCCCCTCACTCCCTCACATTCCACTCCCACACTCCCCCACCCCTCATCCCCTCACCCCTTCGCCTAATAATAATAGTCCTGGGCAGCATGGTAGCACAGTGGTTAGCACTGCTGCTTCACAGCGCCAGGGTCTCAGGTTCGATTCCCGGCTTGGGTCGCTGTCTGTGCGGAGTCTGCACGTGCTCCCTGAGTCTACGTGGGTTTCCTCCGGGTGCTCCGGTTTCCTCCCACAAGTCCAGAAAGATGTGCTGTTAGGTAATTTGGACATTCTGAATTCTCCCTCCGTGTACCTGAACAGGAGCCGGAGTGTGGTGACTAGGGGATTTTCAAGGTAATTTACTTCACTGCAGAGTTAATGTAAGCCTACTTGTAACAATAAAGATTATTATTATTATTTATTAGTGTCACAAGTAGGTTCGAATGAACGAATAAAGAAAAAAAAGCTTCTGGGTAGCTATTGTACAATCCACACCGACCCTCCACTGATGGCCCAATGTCTCTGAACCACCACGGACTCCCCCTAATCCAAATATCTCCCGCCAAGGGACTCTCTCTGACCCCCAATCCCCAAGGTGACTCTCCACTAGACCATGACTACCCCTCACCAACAGGAGACAGCCCTCCACAGGACTATCCCACCCCAAGGGACTACAACCTCTGATGGGAATTTCCCACCCCACAGGACTCCATCTATCCTCTCCCCAACCCCCACAAAACACCTGATCCCCATTGGGCCTCTTCCACCCCCTCCACAAGCCTGACCGGTGCTCCAGAACTTGCTGCACCCATAGCCAAGCTGTTCCATCACAGCTACAACACTGGCATCTACCCGGCAATTTGGAAAATTGCCCAGAAACAGGACAAATGCAACCCGGCCAATTACTGCCCCATCAGTCTACTCTCAATCATCAGTAAAGTGATGGAAGGGGTCACCAACAGCGCTGCCAAGCAACACTTGCTTAGGAATAACCTGCTCATTGATGCTCAGTTTGGGTTCTGCCAGGGTCACTCAGCTCCTGACTTTATTTCAGCCTTGGTTCAAACATTGACAAAAGAGCTGAACGCCAGAGGTGAAGTGAGAGTGACTGCCCTTGACATCAAGGTAGCATTTGATCAGGTATGGCATCAAGGAGCCCGAGCAAAACTGGAGTCGATGGGAAACGGGGGGGGAATCTTTCCACTGGTTGCAGTCATACCTAACACAAAGGAAGATGGTTGTTGTTGTTGTTGGAGGTCAATCATCTTAGTTTCAAGACATTACTATAGGAGTTCCTCAGGGCAGTGTCCGTTGCCCAACCATCTTCAGTTGATTCATGCCATTCAATGGCATTATAATCGCTGAGTCCCCCACTAGCACCATCCTGGAGGTACATTTGACCAGAAACTGAACTGGACTAGCTAAATTAGTACTGTGGTTACAAGAGTAGGTCAGAGATTGGGAATCCCACAGTAAGTAATTCACCTCCTGACTCCCCAAAGCCTGTCCACCAGCTACAAGGCAGGAGTGTAATGGAATACACTCCACTTGTCTGGATGAGTGCAGTTCCAACAACACTCAAGAAGCTCGACACTTTCCAGGATAAAGCAGCCCGCTTAATTGGCACCCACCCCTTTCACAAACATTCACTCCCTCCACCAGTGACGCACAGCAACAGCCTCGTGTACCATCTGTGAGATGTATTGGTTGAACTCACCAAGGCTCCTTCAGCAACAACTTCCAAGCCCACGACCCCAGGGATGCGCTGCACTGCCTAGATCGCGCCCGGCCTAAATCGGAAGGATGGATCAGATAGGATTGGCTGGGTTTTAGGGTAAGCGGCTGGATTCGGCATTTCTGAGACCCTGCGTTGATGCCGGGGCAGGATTCATGGACTTCTGTGACAGCAAAACTGGCACTGCACCCGGTCCGATACAGCGACTGTTAAGGGGCTAGCACCGGCGCCACATGGAACAGAATCGATTCCAATGGTAAACGGTGCTGGATTCGCCGGATTCGCAATTAGCACTCAAGAAGCCGACAAGCTTCAGCTGCATATACACACTTCACTCCCCACACACACCATCCCAGCCAAACAAATGGCACTGGTTGTTCTGGAGTGCGTCCATATGGCTGATGGGTCGGCTGGGGCCAGAGGCTATTGGGGGCCTTGGGGGAAATCCATACGACCCGTGGTCCATAGTTCACAGTGGGCAGTTAGCAACATGCGCAGCTGCATGGGTGCCTTGTAGGCTGCGGCAGTGGTGTTCCGTGCCCGTCCACCCCAATCCCACAGCCAATCTCATGGCCACCCCCTGCTACTCCCCCTGGCCCTGGTAGAAGCCTCCGCCAGCGGCACAACTGACAGCAAAATATAGCAATGTGGGACACTTCCTGTGCTCCCTTCTCACTCCCTCAGCAGCCACGGCACCTCTTTCACGATTTTTAAAAGCACAAGTGAACCTGGCTGTTGGGAATTCAGCCCATTGGAGGCGGAGCATCCTGGAGGCCCCAGAGAATACCGGGTCGGGCCCGCTAATGATATGCCAATGGTGTTTATTGTAGGTGTGTTCTGGAATGCATTCATGCCGCTTTTGAGGCGATGGAGAATTGCGATTTGGCATGAAATCGGCGCCTGCCATGATTTTGCCATTTGAGCCAATTCTCCGCCCAATCCCGATTCCGGCATCAGCTGACGGAGAATTTCGTCCAAGATCTTTCAAGTGGATGGCAATCTGACTCAATTGCCAGTGGTAGCATGGCCCATTTATGGGGAAGGGTACAATAGACCACATAACCGGCTTGGGACCTATTGCGTGGGAGTGCATTGACCCGAGCCAATATGGAGTTTGCGCTGATCTCTGGGAGCAGGACCCCAGGCAGCATGGCCTCCGAACCAAAGTCTTAAGACATGTTGTATAGTGTTCTGTGCCTTTCATCAATAAACCCCTTGTTAACTACTTGAAGGCTCCAGTCTATGCCTTGAACCACATTGGCAACGAGGTAAAAGCTTTCGATCGGAATTGACAGTTGTCGTGAACTGAGGGAAGAAGGAAGGAGCCGTTGATGAACAGAGAAGCTCCAGCAAGAGTCAGAATCATTTAAATCGTAAGTGAACATGCTTATCATTGACAAACTGGACCCATTTGGCCAAGGAGGTGAGGATTAGAGTCAGTACATCGAACAGCTCCATTTCATTTTTTACCGTGAATGAGTTCACATGCGAGGATAAGCAGAAGGTGAAACTTCTGACAGTTTGCAGGCCCCAAATGTATAAATTGATTCGTAACCTCACGACCCCAGAGACACTTAACTCAAAGAATGAAATTGGTCAAAGAACACTTCAACCCAATGTCCTCGATCATCCTCCAATGTTATAAATTTAACTCTGCCATGAAGGTCCATGAAGTGTCTGTTTCATAGTCAGGTTTCACCAGCTTGCTGAGCACTGTGAGTTTGGGACCATGCTGAGTGACATGTTGCATGATCGACTGGTTTGTGGGATCCATAACCTCAATAGCCAGAAGAAGCTTTCAGTGGAGACCACAATTAGTTTGGAAACAGCGATACTGATAGCACAGGCGACAGAGTGCACCAAAAAAGCCGCCACTGAGCTCCAAAGTGTGGCTGAAGGTGAGGTTAACCACGTATGGGATGGTATGGCCGTGAGGTCTGCGGCAGGATCAAAGACACAGCAGAGAACCACACATGGTCCTCGGGAACAGACCAGAACCCATATAGCTGGAGGAAGTCGGGGTGACAACCCAAATCCAAGGTGGACTGCTATCATTGTGGGGAAGATCACCCAAGAAGACGTGTCATGTTTGTGTGCTGCCGATGGAACCAAAGGGGAAACATTCAAGCACATTGCCGCATGTGTGGGTCAGCAGACTTTCTAATATCTACGTGCAGGCGCCCAGCCTTTAAGTTTGAACAGTACTCCAGCCAAACTTCCAACATATATCAGGATAACATGGATGATCCCCAGAACCAATAGCCTACAATGGGCAGGAGGCCGATCTGCCTTTGGTCCTTGTGTGCAAGGACATAGACCCAATCTGTTGGGAAGAGGTTGGTTACAGAAGATTAGACTCAACTGGCTGGAAATCTTCAAAATATCCAACGGTGTCCTCCAAGATGTCTCAAGGAGATAGGAGAACATTTTCCACAAAGAATTAGGCCAGATTACGGGCATAAAAGCCAAGATATATTTCAATCCGATTTCATGCCCAAGTCCTTCAGAGCCAGACCAGTGCCATTCACATAGCATCAGAAAGTTGAGGCTGAGATAAAGAGATTGGAACATAATATTGGCATAATCAAACCGGTTCAGTTTCAGAATAGGTGGCGGCGATAGTCCCTGTCCTCAAACCTAATCATTCATTGAGGATTTGTGGGGACTATAAGGTGACCATAAATCAGGCTGCCAGGTTGATCGGTATCCCAAATCGAGGACCTCTACGTCAAGCTGGCTGGGGGAGTCTTACTAATTCAAAATTGGACCCCAGTCACACCTACCTGTACTAGAGTTGGATGAGGAGTCTCAGAAGTTTGAGGCAATCAATATCTACAAAGATCTCAACCAATATACCAGACTGCCATTTGATATTACTTCAGCCTGCGCTATCTTCCAGCGCATAATGGAAAATCTCCTCCAGGGAATTCCCACGGTAATGGTTTACCTTGATGATGTGCTAGTCACTGATACTACCCTTGAAGAACATTTAGCCAGCCTAGAGGAAATTTAAAGAGGTTTTGTGATGTAGGGGTCCGTCTAAAACATGAAAATTGTACTCTTCCGGCATCAGAAATCAAATCTCCAAGATTCTGCATTGAAGCAACGGGATTGTGCCCCTTTGAAGCAAAGGTCAAGGTCGTACGAGATGTATCTACACCCAAAAATGTCAGCGAGCTTAACCCCTTCCTTGGTATGGTCAATTCTTATGGAAATTTCATTTTGAATTTACAAATGCCTCTCCTTCCACTGGGAAGATAACTGAACAGAACTTCCTATTCTCCCTCACATGCTTATACCATGCTTCAAAGCATCACACAGAGAGGGAGTAAAGGAGATGGAGGATGAGTATTATGCATATAAAATCAGAACTATTTGTTTCACCCTGGAGTTCCCATCATGAGTAGGAAGGGCCGAGTTCATAAACATACATATGAGAAAGAGGGGTGTCTGATTTTGGGCTGGATTTTCTGGCCGTTCTCGCTGGAGGGATCTTGTGACCCTGCCGATGGCCCATGCCACGGCAGGACCAGAACATCCCCTGTTGAGCCTCCCTCCGCCGCAGGACGGGGGTGGGGGGTGGAAGGAAAATCCCGCCAATTTTCTTCTCACTTCCATGGTGCGCCGATTTACTGAGATGCTCCTTACAGCTATTCCCTCGATTGGAGTGCAGCTGCCTGAAGAAGGGGAAGCCTGCCTTTCAGAGCTAGAGGGCCAGTGGAAACACTCACACTGCTGGGCCTCCTGTTAATGGCTCAGCCAGTCAGTCAGGCCGCACAGGCCCCCCTCAGACGAACACGACAACTGGGGAAACCAGCAAACAACCCCTTCAGTGAGGGCGGGTGAGGACAGGTCCTGAAAAATAAACCCAACGCCCAAAATCAGGATGAAACTAATTTCTAATCTTTAATTCTTTGCAATGTCCCTCTGGAGAGGAAATGTGTTACACAGCCTAAAATAGAAACACAAGCAATAAAAACACACCATTGGAGAAAGATTGCCACAATTGGGCGGCACGGTAGCACAAGTGGCTAGCACTGTAGCTTCAGAGCGCCACGGTCCCAGATTCGATTCCCCACTGGGTCACTGTCTGTGCGGAGTCTGCATGTTCTCCCCGTGTGTGCGTGGGTTTCCTCCGATTTTCTCCCACAGTCCAAAGATGTGCAGGTTAGGTGGATTGGCCATGATAAATTGCCCTTAGTGACCAAAAAGGTTAGGAGGGCTTATTGGGTTACAGGGATAGGGTAGAAGTGAGGTGCAGACTTGATGGACTGAATGGCCTCCTTCTGCACTGTATGTTCTATGTAAGTTTAGTCTATTTTATTTCATTTCATGATTAAGGCTTTAATGATTTTCATTTTGCCGATTACGTTTATTTAAAGTAATATTTTTTTTTCTGAAACTGGGTTGTTAATCAAGGAGGGTTGCTTCATGCTCACAGTCCCATCATTAACACATGGAGTTAAATCCTTACAACCCTCGCGAAACAAAATAAAAGGTTACGGGTTTTGTCCTAATCTATCTGACAGTGCCGTGCATCGGAAATAATGATTCTGAATTTGTTTCAGAGCACAGTATTTGTATTGTAACATAGTAACTTTGAAGTGGTGCACACATGGGCAGGGGGATTATTGGTTCTGACGAATGACTGCCCATCAGGCTGGTGGAGGTGTGATGAGTTGTGATGTTCTTGCACCTGGTTCTGTGACATCAAGCTGCAGATTGTTGAAGTTAACACATGTAAACACAGGCTTTTGTTCTTCAGAAGAAAGGCTGTCCCCGAGTGAGCATGACTGGCCCGAGACTCTTGAACACACTCACCATTGTTCAGCCTGATTCTCTTCTTCTCGCTTTTCTTGTCAAAGTTTAATTACCAAAACGAACGTTCACAGGCTCATTTCGCACTTCAGCGCTTCTCCGACACTTGAGAAAAGGGGGCGAGAAACTGAATGAAAAACACCAAAGGCGGCCTAGAAATCCGTGCAGGGGAGAAACAGAGTGGGCAAGGGGGCAGGGGCGAGGAGATTAAGGGTCGGGGAGAAATGGAATGAGAGTGGAGGTAAAACAGAGAGAGAAACAGGGAAAGGGGACAGACAGCAAAAAGTGAGAGGTAAATGTTTAATGAGGAGATGAAAAACAAAAGGTTAGACAAGGAAAGACAGGGCAGCACGGTGGTGCAGTGGGTAGCACTGCAGCCTCACGGCGCTGAGGACCCGGGTTCGATCCTGGCTCTGGGTCACTGTCCGTGTGGAGCTTGCACACTCTCCCCGTGTTTGCGTGGGTTTCACCCCCACAACCCAAATGAAGTGCAGTATAGGTGGATTGGCCATGCTAAATTGCCCCTTAATTGGAAAAAATGAATTGGGTACTCTAAATTTAAAAAAACAGAAAAGGAAAGACCAGTCCTGAATTCGCACACCTCATTCTTAAAGAATGCATACTTAGATGCATACATAAAAAAAAGAAGCAGGAGGACGCCATTCGGCCCTTCGAGCCTGCTCTGCCATTCATTGCGATCATGGCTGATCATCAAGTTCAATACCCTGATCCCGCCTTCCCCCATGTCCCTTGACCCCTTTAGTCCCAAGAGCTATATCTAATTCCTTCTTGAAATTACACAACATTTTTGCCTCAACTACTTTCTGTGGTAGTGAATTCCACAGATTCACCCCTCTCTGGATGAAGAAATTTCTCCTCACCTCAGTCCTAAAACGTTTACCATTTATCCTCAAACTATGACCCTTAGTTCTGGGCTCCCCCACCATCGGGAACATTCTTTCTGAATCTACCCTGGATAATCCTGATAGAATTTTATAAGTTTCAATGACATCCCCTCTCATCTTCTAAACTCCAATGAATATAACCCTAACCGACTTCACCTCTCTTCATATTACAGTCCCACCATCCCAGGAATCAATCTGGTAAACCTTTGCTGTACTCCTTCCATAGCAAGAACATGCTTCCTCAATAAGGATGCCAAACTGCACATGATACTTCAGGTGTGGCCTCACCAATGCCCTTCACAATTGCAGTAAAACATCCCTATTCCTATACTCAAGTCCTTTCGCTATGACGGCCAACATACCATTTGCCTTCTTTACTCCATGCTGTACCAGTGAACTTACTTTCAGTGACTGATGCACAAGGACACCAAGGTCTCGCTGAGTATCCACCTCTCAATTTACACCCATTCAAATAATAATCTGCCTTCCTATTTTTTCAACCAAAGCGGATAACCTCACATTTATCCACATTATACCGCATTTGCCATGCACTCAGTCTGTCCAAATCCTACCGAAGCATAAGACCATAAGACATAAGAGCAGAATTAGGCCATTTGGCCCATCAAGTCTGCTCTGCCATTCAACCATGGCTGATATGTTTCTCATCTCCATTCTCCTGCCTTCTCCCCATCAACCCCGATCCCCTTATTAATCAAGAACCTATCTATCTCTGCCTTAAAGATACTCACTGATTTGGCCTCCACAGCCTTCTGTGGCAATGAGTTTCACAGATTCACCACCCTCTGGCTGAAGAAATTCCTCCTCATCTCTGTTTTAAAAGATCATCGCTTCAGTCTAATGCTGTGCTCTTGGGTTCTGGTTAATCCTACTAGTGGAAATAGCCTCTCCACGTTCATTCAATCTAGGCCTCTCTCAGTACTCTGTAAGTTTCAATGAGATCCTCTCCTCATCCTTCTAAATTCTGTTGAGTGCGGACCCAGAGTCCTCAACCATTCCTCATCTCTGCATCTTCCTCACAGCTCACTTTCCCACCCAACTTTGTATCACCTGCAAATCTGGTGATAACATATTTAGTTCCCTCATCCAAATCATTAATATATAATGTGAACAGGTGGGGTCCGAGCATAGATCCCTACTGTACCTCACTAATCACTGCCTGCCAGTCTATAAAAGACCCATTTATTCCAAATTTTTGCTTCCAGTCTGCTAACCAGCTTTCTATCCCCTCTCAAGACACTGCCCGCAATCCCATACGCTTTAACTTAACATGGTAATATTCTATGTGAGATCTTGTTGAAAGTCTTCTGAAAGTCTAAATAAACCACATCCACCAGTTCTCCCTGGTCAACTTCAGTTGCATCTTCAAAGACTAGTAGATTTGACAAGCATGATTTCCCTTACGTAAATCCATGCTGACTTTTTCTGATTATAACATTGCTTTCCAAATGCTGCGCAATGAAATCCTTGATAATAGACTCCAGCAACTTTCTTACTACTGACGTTAGGCTCACTGGTCTATAGTTCCCTGTTTTCTGTTTACCTCCCTTATTGTATAGTGGGGTTATATTAGCTACCCACAATCTGTAGGAACCATTCCAGAGTCCAAAGAATTTTGGAAAATTACCACCAAATGACAAAGGTATTTATGATGAACCATGATCTAAAGTGTCAATGATGAGGCTCAGTGCAGTTTGAGAAAATGAATCTTATGAAACAAATTATACTTTAGTTAACTATTTTTTGATGTAAAGTTGAGATCCCATCCCAATTGGGAGTTTGGTATGTAAACTGAGGGGCCTCTTTCACTCCAGACACAGGCTCCTGGTAAATCATTGGATTCTGCTCAATCCATTTCCAGATAAATGGGGATGCATCTTCAATCTGCAACTTGGTCATGTACCTGGAGCATGGTTTCAGCCAGGGCTTCTCAGATTCTCAGGGCTCCGATCATCAGAGTTAACGCTCAATCCTCCAGATGCATCTTCCCTACATCTAATGACTGAAGTTCAGGCTGTGATATGATTGAATCAGGCAGAAGCTCTGGGATCCCATGGGTTTCTTTCCTTCACCCCTACCTTCATCAGCTCAAATTAAGGCAACACCTTTCCCACTTGTTCCTCATCCTGCTGTGATTTTAACACAGGGGACTAAACTTATTTCAGAGGATAAGGTCTTTGTTAGGTATCACACTCAATATTAAGTCAGAGTAAATGGTGAGACTGACCAATTGCTTTCTTTCAGGAAGAGTTCTTTGTTTAAAAAATTTTTTATTCTCCTCCTTTTTCACATTTTCTCCCAAATTTACACCCAACAACAAACAATAATCAGTAATGAATGTAATGTCAATCTCCATATCAATAACAACAATCCCATCCTCCCACCAAACCCCAGACATTAGCCCGCATGTTCACATAAACAAATGACAAAAAGGAATCAGGAATCACCCATAGCCACCATTAACACATACAATCCCCCTCCCCGCAATCCTCCCAGCCCCCAACCCCCCTAATGTCCGATGTGATCCAATTCTCGAAAGTGCATAATGGATAAAGCACATGAATTGTAGAACCCCTCCATCCTTCCCCTCAGTTCAAATTTGATCTTTTCAAGCGTTAAGAATTCCAGCAGGTCCCCATGCCAAGGCACAGGGTGGAGAGCTTGATCGCCACCCTAACTGGATCCACCTTCGGGCGGTCAACGAGGCGAAGACAACAACATCTGCCTCCGCGCCCGTTTCCAACCCCGGCTGGTTCGACACCCCGAATATGGTCTCCCGAGGGCCCGGGTCCAGTTTCACGTGCACCACTTTAGACATTACCCTAAACACATCCTTCCAGAATTCCTCCAGCTTTGGGCAGGACCAAAACATATGAACAAGTTTGCTGGGCCTCCCCCGCAGCATTCACACACATCTTCTACCTCCTCAAAGAGCCAGCTCATCCTCACCCTTGTAATAATAATAATAATCACTTATTGTCACAAGTAGGCTTCAATTAAGTTACTGTGAAAAGCCCCTAGTCGCCACATTCCGGCGCCTGTTCGGGGAGGCTGGTACGGGAATTGAACCCGCGCTGCTGGTTTTGCTCTGCATTACAAGCCTGCTGTTTAACCCACTGTGCTAAACCAACCCCTTGTAAGATGCGCTCTGTCCACCACCTCAGCTGTATCAGCCCCAGCCTTGCACACGAGGTGGAGTCGTTCACCCTCCGGAGCACCTCACACCAGAACTCCTCCTCCATACCCTCTCCCAACTATTCCTCCCACTTTGCCTTGATCCCTTCTAGTGCATCTTCTGCTCCTCCAAAATAGCCCCGTAAACCACCAATACTACCCCCCCCCTGTCGTCAGCACTTCCTCCAGCAATGTGGAAGCCGGCTGTACTGGGAAGTTCTGTATCTCCTTTCTGGCAAAGTCTCGAACCTGCATGTATCTAAATATTTCCCCTGCTCCAGCCCATACTTCGCTCCCAGCTCCTTCAATCCCGCAAAATGACCCCCAAGAAATAAATCTTTTAGTGTTCCAATTCCTTTCTCCTCCCATCTCCGAAAATTTCCATCCCACTTCCCTGGCTCAAATCTATGGTTCCCCGAATCGGCATTTCCCTTGACCCTGCCGCCAACCTGAAATGCTGTTGAAACTGCCTCCAAATTCTCAATGAAGCTATTACTACTGGAGTCCCCGAGTATCTCCCTGGGGCCGTCTTGAGTGGCGCTGTCGCTAGCGTCTTCAATCCCGACTTCCTACACAGACTCTCCTCCATTCTGACCCATTGGGAGTTAACCCCTCCGACCCAGCTCCATACCTTCTCCACATTCGCCTCCCAGTAATAATACATCAGGTTCGGAAGCCCCAAGCCCCCTGCCTGCCTTCCTCTCTGTAGTAGCACCTTTCTAATTCTGGCCACCTTCCCTCCCCATAGGAACGAGGTAATCATCCCTTCAATCTCTCTAAAAAATGCCTTTGGCAGGAAAATCAACAGGCATTGAAAAATAAACAGGAATCGCGGCATCACATTCATTTTAACCGCCTGTACCCGACCCGCCAGTGACAGAGGGAGACCATCCCACCTTGCCAGATCAGCTTTCACCCTCCCCACCAAACTAGAAATGTTGTACCTACGGAGCCCCCCGCAATCTTGAGCAACCTGCACCCCCAGATATCTAAAGTGAGTCCCTGCCTTACGGAATGGCAGCTACCCCACCCCTGCCCCCACTCCTGGCCGAGACACCACAAAATATTCACTCTTGTCTAGATTTAATTTGTACCCCGGGAAGGACCAAACACCCAATGCAGCTCCAGTATTCCCCCTATCGACACACTTGGTTCTGACACGTATAATAACAAGTTATCGGCAGATAAGGTCGCCCTGTGCTCGATCCCTCCCCACAGTATCGCTTTCCATACCCCCAAACTTCTTAATGCGATGGCCAACGGCTCAATCGCGAGTGGAAACAGCAGGGGGGACATAGGACATCCCTGCCTAGTCCCACGGTGGAGAGGAAAGTATTCTGAGCTGATGTTATTTGTGCAGACACTGGCCGTCGGCTCCTTATATAATAGATTTCCCCAGTCCACAAATTTGGGTCCAATTCCAAACCGCTCTAGAACTGCCATCAAGTACCCCCATTCTACCCGGTCAAACACTTTCTCAGCGTCCAATGCCACAATCACCTCTGTTTCCTTCCCCTCCGCCGGTGCCATAACCACGTTCAATACCCTCCTAACGTTTGAAAAGAGCTGCCTCCCTCTCACAAACCCCGTCTGATCTTCACCTATCACCTTCGGGAGGCACTCCACTAGCCTACCTGCCAGTACTTTGGCCAATATCTTTGCGTCCACGTTTAAAAGTGATATAGGCCTGTACGATCCACACTCCGTCGGATCCTTATCTTTCTTAAGTAAAAGGGAAATCGATGCCTGCCCCAAGGTTTATGGTAACACCCCCTTCCCTTTTGCCTCCTCAAACATCCCCACCATCAGCAGTACAGTACCAGCTTATTTTTGAATTTTTTATAATATTCCACCGGAAATCCATCCGGCCCTGCCACCTTCCCCGACTGCATCCTCCCAATCGCATCTTTTATCTCCTGCTCCACTATCCCCCCCTCTAATGTAGCCCTGTCCCCCTCCCCTAACCTCGGGTACTGCAGCCCATCTAGAAATTCCTGCATCTCCCAGCTTTCCCCAGGTGGCTCTGACCTGTACAACCTCTCATACAATTCCTTAAAGACCTTGTTAATCTGATCTGGAGCTACCACCAACTTCCCTGCCCTGTCCCGCACCTAGACAAATTCCCTTGCCGCAGTCTCCCTACGGAGCTGACCCGCAAACATACGGCCCGCCTTCTCTCCATGCTCGTAAACTGCCCCCCTTGCTCGCCTCAATTGACGTACCGCTTTCCTGGTAGATAGTCGGTCAAAGCTCGCCTGGTGTTCCTGCCTCTTTTCCAATTGCGTTGGGTCCCTATCTTCTGCATACCTCATGTCTACCTCCAGCATCTCATCTATTACCCTCTGACGTTCCAACCTCTCCTCTTTGTCTAGCCTAGCCTTGAAATGAAATGAAAATGGCTTATTGTCACGAGTAGGCTTCAATGAAGTTACTGTGAAAAGCCCCTAGTCGCCACATTCCGGCGCCTGTTCGGTGAGGCTGTTACGGGAATGAGATCACCTCACCCCTCACCACCACATTTAAAGCCTACCAGACAACCGCCTTTGATACCTCACCCGTGCATCAATTTATTACACTAAGTTTTCGGAAGGTGGACCTCCGCATCAAGCCGGATTGCCTGCAGCTGGATCCGCAATCAGACAACGCCAAAAAGGACTTTCAACATTGGCTAGCCTGTTTCGAAGCCTACATCGGGTCTGCACCTGACCCAATTCCTGAAGCTCAGAAGATTCAGATCCTATACACACGGCTGAACTCCAACGTCTTTCCACTGATCCAGGACGCGCCGACCTATGCAGAAGCCATGGCGCTACTGAAAGAAAACTACGCTCAGCGGACTAACACGCTCTACGCCAGGCACATCCTCTCCACTCGTCGTCAACTTCCCGGTGAGTCAGTGGAAGATTTCTGGTGTGCCCTGATTCCCCTAGTTAGAGACTGTGACTGTCAGGCCGTTACGGCCACGGAACACTCGAACTTGCTCATGAGAGATGCTTTTGTCACAGGGATAGGGTCCGATTACATCCGACAGCGCCTCTTTGAAGGGGCCAGGCTCAACCTCGCGGAGACAAAAAAGCTAGCGCTCTCACTTATGGTTGCTTTGTGCAACATCCAGGCCTACGCTCCCGGCCACGCGGCCCACCACTCCTGCGCATTGTGGACTCCGCAGACTGCCGCCCCATCATGGACTCACCAGCGACCCCCCTCAGTCAACCCTACGCCTGTGCCGCGCGGCGGCCAACCACCCCGGGGGACCCAAATGTTACTTCTGTGGGCAGCCTAAACACCCCCGACAGCGCTGCCCAGCCCAGAGTGCCCTTTGCAAGGCCTGTGGCAAAAAGGGACACTTTGCTGCGGTATGCCAGGCCCGCGCAGTTGCCGCTATTGTTCCGACTCCCCCCACGTGCGACCAGTGGGTGCCACCATCTTGTTCAACCCCACCACGTGCGGCCCATGGGTGCCGCCATCTTGTTCTCCCCAGGATCATCGGGTGCTGCCATCTTGTCTTCCTCATGACACGTGCAGCCCGTGGGCGCCGACATCTTTCCAGGACCCATGCCTCCCGGGCAACTCATCGCCTGCCACCATCGATGACCAGCCGTGTTTCGCCACGGTCACAATTGACCAGTCTCGCCCAAACAACCTGTCAACTGATTCCACCAACGTGAAAATCGATGAGCACGCGATCTCCTGTCTGCTTTACTCCGGGAACACCGAGAGCTTCATTCATCCCGATACGGTAAGGCGCTGCTCCCTCGCGGTACACCTCGCCAACCAGAGAATCTCCCTGGCCTCCGGGTCCCACTCCATGGCGATCCGGGGGTACTGCATAGCCACTCTCACCATCCAGGGCGTGGAGTTCAGCGGCTTCCACCTCCACCTCCCCAACCTCTGCGCTGCCCTGCTACTCAGCCTGGACTTCCAGTGCAACCTCCAAAGCCTAACACTGAAATTCGGAGGGCCCCTACCGCCCCTTATTGTGTGCAGCTTCGCGAACCTAAAGGTCGACCCACCTTCCCTATTTGTAAACTTAACTCCGGATTTCAAACCCGACGCCACCAGGAGCAGACGGTACAGCGCCCAGGACAGGAACTTCATCAGGTCCGAAGTCCAGCGATTGCTTCAGGAAGGCATTATCGAGGCCAGCAACAGCCCCTGGAGAGCCCAAGTGGTAGTGGTGAAAACTGGGGAGAAACACAGGATGGTCGTGGACTACAGCCAGACCATCAATCGGTACACGCAGCTCGACGTGGACCCCCTGTCACGCATATCTGATATGGTCAATCAGATTGCACAGTACCGGGTCTTCTCAACTGTGGATCTGAAACCTGCCTACCACCAGCTCCCCATCCGTAACGTGGACCGCCCATACACTGCCTTCGAAGCAGATGGCCACCTTTACCACTTTCTCAGGGTTCCCTTTGGCGTCACCAACGGGGTCTCGGTTTTCCAACGGTAAATGGACCGAATGGTTGACCGGTACAGACTGCGGGCCACCTTCCCGTACCTGGATAATGTCACCATCTGCAGCCACGACCAGCAGGACCATGACGCCAACCTTGCCAAAGTTCTCCACACCGCCATTCTCCTCAACCTAACTTATAACAAGGCGAAGTGCATATTCAGCACGAACCGCTTAGCCATCCTTGGTTATGTGGTCCAGAACGGAGCTCTGGGGCCCGATCCCGACTGCATGTGTCCCCTCATGGAACTCCCCCTCCCCCACTGCCTCAAGGCCCTCAAACGATACCTGGGGTTCTCTTATTACGCCCAGTGGGTCCCAAACTAAGCGGACAAGGCCCATCCACTCATTCAATCCACTCTGTTACCCCTGACAGCCGAGGCTCAAAACGATAAAATCTTGAGGTGGAGGATCGAGCTCTCCACCTGCAACTACAAGATTTTGTATCGCCCCGGTAAGCTCAACAAGCCCCCCCGATGCCCTATCCCGAGGTACATGTGCCAGCGCACGAATGGACTGACTCGGACTCTGCATGACAAACCTCTGTCACCCGGGGGTCACACGTTTTTACCATTTCATCAAGGCTCGCAATCAGCCCTACTCCACCGAGGAAGTCAGGGCTATCACCAGAGACTGCCAGGTCTGCGCGGAGTGCCAACCGCACTTCTCCCGGCCAGACCGTGCGCGCCTGGTGAAGGCCTCCCGCCCCTTTGAACGCCTAAGCGTGGACTTCAAAGGGCCCCTCCACTCCATCGACCACAACACGTACTTCCTCAGTGTGGTCAATGAGTATTGCAGGTTCCCCTTCGCCATCCCATGCCACGACATGACGTCTGCCACAGTCATAGATCATAGAATTTACAGTGCAGAAGGAGGCCATTTGGCCCATCGAGTCTGCACTGGCTCTTGGAAAGAGCACCCTACCCATGGTCAACACCTCCACCCTCTCCCCATAACCCAGTAACCCCACCCAACACTAAGAGCAATTTTGAACACTAAGGGCAATTTATCATGGCCAATCCACCTAACCTGCACATCTTTGGACTGTGGGAGGAAACCGGAGCACCCGGAGGAAACCCACGCAGACACGGGGAGGATGTGCAGACTCCGCACAGACAGTGACCCAAGCCAGAATCGAACCTGGGACCCTGGAGCTGTGAAGCGTTTGTGCTATCCACAATGCCCTCAACTCTATCTTTGCTCTGTTCGGCTTCCCCGCCTATGTCCACAGCGACAGGAGATACTCATTCATGAGCGATGAGCTGCGTCAGTTCCTGCTCATCAGGGGCATCGCCTCAAGCAGGACGACCAGCTATAACCCCCAGGCAAACGGACAGGTGGAGCGGGAGAATGGGACGGTCTGGAGGGCCATCCAGCTGGCCCGACGGTCCAGAAATCTCCCGGCCTCCCGCTGGCAGGAGGTCCTTCCTGACGCCCTCCACTCCACTCGGCCGCTCCTGTGCACCGCAAGTAATGAAAACCACCCCATGAACGTCTCTTTGCCTTCCCTAGGGAGTCCACCTCGAGGGTGTCACTCCCGATTTTCGCAGCTCCAGGACCCGTACTCCTCCGTAAGCAGGTACGACTCCACAAGGCGGACCCGTCGGTTTAGATGGTACAGCTACTTCACGTCAACCCACACTACGCCTACGTAGCGTACGCCGACGGCCACCAAGATACTGTCTCCCTCAGGGACCTGGCACCACCTGGTTGCCCACCCCCCCCCCCCCCCCCCCCCACCGACCCGGCGCCAGCCTCCCTTCCCCCGGCGCACCCCACCACAGCCCCCTCTCCGGGACAGTCCGTCCTCCCCTTACCCACACGCGAGGATGAAGAGGATTTTGACACGCTCCCGGAGTCACCGTAGACCAAACCGACACCGGAATCACCGCCAGCACTGCGGCGCTCCCGACGGCAGATCAAGGCTCGGGACCGACTGAATCTGTAACATGACCTGCACTTTTAACACACCATCCCTCTGTACATAATTTTCCCCTTCAGCCCGCTGGACTCAATTTTTTTTGCTCTCTGTACGTTGAAAAGTCTACCTGTATATAGTTCTCCACCACCCCCGCCGGACTCAATCTTAACAGGCGGTGAATGTGGTAGTCACCATTGATGTATACATTATATATAGAGAATGTCGATGTAGGTGCTTTATGGTAAGGCCTGTACTACAGGTACAGGGGTAGTTCCCTGCCTACTGGCTCCGCCCAGTAGTCAGAGTATAAATATTTGTGCTCCCAGTACAGCAGCCACTTTGCCAGCTGCTGTAGGAGGCCACACATCTTAGTGTAATAAAGCCTTGATTGCGTCCAACTCTCGTCTTGTGTAATTGATCGTGCATCATTAACATCGAACCCCCTCCCCGAATCCCCCCCCCCCTTCACTTAGAAAGAGTCCTTTCTAACAGGACATAAAGAAGAGAAAGTAAGGGTGATAAAATCCTCAATGCAATCCCTGTATAGCCATTAGTCCCTAAAAGGAATCACAGGGATGTGATATAAATAGGAGGCAAAGAAAATCTCAAAAGATATCACCAACTTCTCCTTTTCATCACCTTGTCGATCAACAAGGATTCCCAGAATTGGAAGTCCTCTTGGGCAAGTTCAATCTTAGCCTCAAAATCTATAACAATTTCACCAAGTCATCCAGGAAACTACAAGTTAATAGTGACAACAAAGTGTGGCAGGGAGGGACAGAACATGCCGACTTAAGAGTGCCCCAGTAGACAAAACCAGAGATTGCAACAGTGGTAAAAGGCTCTGTATCTGAATGTGCACAGTATTAATAACAAAATGGATGAATTGTTAGCACAGATAGAAACAAATATGTATGACCTGATAGCCATCACAGAGATATGGTTGCAAGGTGATGCACTATCAATTACCACAAAGGCGAGAGTAGTGGAATAATCGAGGCTTTATCAAGCAAAGGTGTTGTGCCTCCTGTAGCTGCTACCAGAATGGCTGCAGCACCGGCGAGCACACACATTTATACACCGCCTACTGGGCGGAGCCAGCAGTACCTCTAGTATATGTGTCTTACCGTAATACATATAATACAGCTAGTGGTGTCTACCACACAAGGTGACCAAGTCTGAGAACTGAATATTGAAGGGTATTTTACATTTCGTAAAGCCCAAAGCTGGAAAAGTTGGTGAGTTAGTTTAGTTAATTGAGAATGATATTAGTAGAATTTCCGGTGGCGGCCATGGAGGGGTAAGTCGCACATTTGATAGCTCCTGCCTGTAACGGATCTTTGGACCTTTTTCCCCCTTATTTTGGATATCATGGGATAACGCAGTGAAAAGTGAGACAGTAAGGAGAAGTCCCCCTCTGGTGGATGGAGAATGGACCAGAAGGGGCCGTGTGAGACGACAAAGCCCTATAAGGGAGACGCAAGCAGAGCTGGTAACACGGGACAGCATGGCGGAGGGGAAGGGCCGCGGGGAGACGGCACAGTGTCGACGGAGAAGCTTGTGAAGTTTTTTGAGGATTGCTTCGCCAAGCTGAAGAAGGACCTGCTGGCCCCGATTAAGGCTGCGATTGATCAAGTGGTTCAGAATCAGGAAACCCACGGGAAAGCGATCCAGTGGTCAAAAGCAATCAAACAAAAGTTGTCCGAGCACGAGGAGTATATAACCGTGCTGGAAAGCAAGGTGGGGATGATGAACGACTGCCAGAAAAGAATGCAGGAGAAGCTGGAGGACCTGGAGAATAGATCCAGGAGGCAGAATCTCAGAATTGTTGGCCTCCCTGAAGGCAGTGAGGGATTGGATGCGAGGCCCTATGTGATGGACATGTTGTAGAAGATGATGGGGGCTGGGGCGTTCCCTTGGCCCCGGAATTGGACAGAGTGCACAGAGCCCTCGCGCAGAAGCCCAGAGCGAATGAGCCGCCGAGGGCCATGGTGGTACGTTTTCACCGTTTCATGGAAAAGGAACACATTTTGCAGTGGGCCAAGAAAGAACGGAACAGCAAGTTGCTGTTAGAACTGTGAGTTGCGCATTTATCAGGACCTGGGAGGGGATTTGGCCAAGAGGTGAGCGGGGTTTAATCAGGCAAAAACGACCCTCTTTAAGAAGGGGGTGAAGATTGGGATGCTGTACCCAGCCTGTCTGTGGGTCACACATGAGGAACGGGACTTCTACTTTGAACGCCAGACAAGCTCTGGACTTTTATTAAAGAAGGAAGCTGGAGGCGAATTCATTAAAAGACACTTAAGCCTTGGAGAAGTACTGTGGCAGCGATTTGTGGTGCTGGATTGTATAAATTTAAGTAGCTCTATGTGAAATAATGGGCTGTGTGGATGGTTAAAGTTTGATCTGTCTGCAGGGACCTTGTTAGAGAAGGGGTGGGCTTAGAATTTAGTTCTGCTTTTTGGGTGACTATTTTTCTAAAGTGACTGTTTCTTCACTGTTTTTTTCTGTTGTTTGTTTACTGGGGAATGTGTTGCTTTTAAAATGGTTATTCATGTGGGGGGGTGAGAGGAAAGTACAATAGGGAGACAGACTGCTTGGTGCCAGGGGCGAGAGCTATCGCGTCAGCACGGGTCAACTGACTCGCAGAAGCGCAGTGGGGGGTGGACAGGGGTTAAGCTGGAGCTTGACTTGGGAGATTGGGTTTTTAGTGTTGTTGCTAGGGGTGGAGGGAGGGGAGCTGCTTTGCTGACAGGGGAGGAACTGTTACTAGCGGACAAATGGGAGGTCAGGATCGGCGACAGCCCGAGGGGGGACTCGAGGAAGCGAAAGACGCGAGCTCGAGGCTGGCCTAAAAAGGGTAATGGCTAGTCGGCAGTGGGGGGGGGGGGGGGGGGGAGATTGAGGAAGGGTAGGTTAGCCAAGTGTTTCCACTCAGGACTGGACTCAAAGACCAAGGGGGTAGTGATCTTGATCAGCAACCGAGTGGCATTCGAGGCAGGGGAGAATCGTGTCAGACAAGGGGATAGGTACATATGGTGAAGGGGAGCTGGAGGGGTTGCAAGTGGGTACTTGTGAACATATATGCTCTGAATTGGGATGACGTGGAATTTATGAGGCGGGGTGTTAGGCAAGATCCCAGACTTAGAGTCAGAGAACCTGATCATGGGAGGGGACTTCAACACAGTCATTGATCTGGAATTGGACGCCAGGTCAAATCCAGGACAGGGATGTAGGCCGCTGTGGCAAAGGAATTGAAGGGTTTTATGGAACAGATGGGGAGAGTAGACCCATAGATGTTTGCACGGCCGAGGACAAAGGAGTTTTCCTTTTTTTCACATGTCCACAAGGTATATTCTCGTATCGACTTTTTTGTTCTGAGCAGGGCGCTATTGCCGGAGGTGATGGATACTAAGTACTCGGTAATTGCAGTGTCGGATCATGCCCTGCACTGGGTAGATCTACGGGTTAGTGTGGAGAGAGGGCAACGCCCGCTGTGGAGACTGGATGTGGGGTTGCTAGCGGACAAAGCGATCTGTGGGCCGGTGAACAAGTCCATCCAGAACTACCTCTAAACAAATGATACGGGGGAGCTCACTGCAGCGACGGTCTGGGAAGCTTTGAAGGCAGTAATCCGAGGGGAATTAATCTTGATACGGGCCCACAGAGAAAAGGTGGAACGGGCTGAGAGGGATAGATTAGTGGAGGAGATACTCCAGGTGGACAGGAGATACTCAGAGGTCCCGAACGCGGGGCAACTGAGGGAACGGTGGAGGTTACAGGTGGAGTTTGGGCTGTTGACCACAGGGAAAGCAGTGGAACAGTTGAGGAAAGCAAGGGGGGCGATCTGAGTACGGGGAAAATTAGAGGTAGTCCAGAGAAGGTTCACTAGTTTGATCCTTGGTATGGAGGGATTTTCTTCAGTGGAGAGGTTGAGTAGGTTGGGTCTGAACTCAGGGAGTTTAGAAGATTGAGATGGTTTATCTGACTCCATTAATATTAAGTAGAAAGATGCAAATTGCGGGGTGGCATGATGGTGCAGTGGTTAGCACTGCTGCCTCACGGCGCTGAGGACCTGGGTTCGATCCCGGACCCGGCTCACAGTCCGCGTGGCGCACCAGCTCAGGAAAAAAGAGGCAGCCAGGGAGATAGGTAAAGAGTAGAGACGGTAATACTGTCCTGGGCCCAGCGGGGGTGAACGAGGTTTTTAAGGACTTTTACAGTAAATTATATGAGTTGGAACCCCCGGCTGGGGTGGAGGGGATGAGGCAGTTTCTGGATCAGTTGAGGTTCCCAAGGGTGGAGGAGGACCTGATGCAGGGGCTGTAAGCCCCAATTGAAATTGAGGAAATAATCAAGGGGCTGGAGGGCATGCAGTCGGGCAAGGCCCCGGAGCCTGACAGCTACCCGGTGGAATTCTGTAAGAAGTTTTCAGAGATATTGAACCCACTGCTGGTGAGAACATTTAACGAAGCAAGAGGGAAGAGAGACCTCCCCCCAACAATGTCGCAGGCCTCAATTTCATTGATCTTGAAACGGGAGAAGGATCCGGAGCAATGCGGGTCATACAGGCCGATTTCTCTCCTGAATGTGGATGCCAAACTGCTGGCTAAGATACTGGCCACAAGCATGGAGGACTGTGTCCTGGGGGTGATAAGGGAAGGCCAGATGGGGTGTGTTCAGGGCAGGCAACTCAAGGCCAATGTTCGAAGGCTTTTGAATGTTATTATGATGCCCTCAGAAGCAGAGGAGGCAGAGGTGGTGATAGCGATGGATGCGGAGAAGGCTTTTGATCGGGTGGAGTGGAATTACCTGTGGGAGGTGCTGGGATGGTTTGGGTTTTATTGACTGGGTGCAGTTGCTCTATCAGGCACCAGTAACCAGTGTGAGTACGAACCGGCTGAGGTCGGGGTATTTTGAACTACACCGAGGGACGAGGCAAGGGTGCCCCTCGCCCCATTACTGTTTTCTCTGGCCATAGAGCCATTGGCCATGGCATTAAGATTCTCTAGGAACTGGAAAGGGCTGGTTCGGGAGGAGGGGGGTGGAGCACCGGGTCTCACTCTACGTAGATGCCCTGCTCTTGTACATTTCGGACCTGTGGGAGGGGATGGGGGAAGTAATGCAAATCTTGGGGGAATTTGGCAATTTTTCGGGGTATAAATTGAACATGGGGAAAAGCGAGATGTTTGCGATCCAGGCAAGAGGGCAGGATAAGAGACTGGGAGAGCTGCCGCTTAGAATGGTAGGGAAGATCTTTTGATATCTGGGAATCCAGGTGTCCCGGAAATGGGAGGCACTGCACAAGTTAAACCGATCCCAGTTGTGAGAACAAATGGAAGGGGACTTTAAGAGATGGGACATGCTCCCGTTGTCACTGGCGGGGAGGGTACAGACCGTGAAAATGACGGTCCCCCCCAGATTTCTGTTTGTCTTTCAGTGCCTCCCCATCTTCATCCCTAAGGCCTTTTTCAAGTGGGTGAATAAGATTATTTTGGGCTTTGTGTGGGCGAGTAAAACCCCGTGAGTGAAGAAAGTGTCGCTGGAGCGCAGTCGGGGGGGGGGGGGGGGGGTGGCGCTGCCGAACTTCTGCAATTACTACTGGGCGGCTAATATAGCCATGATCAGGAAGTGGGCAGTGGGGGAGGGGTCAGTGTGTGAGCGGATGGAGGCGGAGTCATGCAAAGACACCAGTCTGGGAGCATTGGTAACGGCACCTCTGCCGTTCTACCCGGCCCGATACTCCGCAAGTCCGGTGGTAGTGACGGCTCTGAGGATCTGGGGGTAGTGGAGGAGATATAAGAGAGTGGGGGATCGTCGATTTGGATCCTGATTTATAACAACCACAGGTTTGAACCGGGTAGGCTAGATGGCAGGTACCGGAGTTGGCAGAGGGCAGGAATTAGAAGGATGGGGGATCTATTTATAGATGGGAGCTTTCCCAGCTTGAAGGCTTTGGAGGATAAATTTGAATTGCCAGCAGGGAATGGTTTGAGGTATTTGCAGGTGTGCGACTTCCTGAGAAAGCAGGTTCTGGCCTTTCTGCTGCTGCCGCCACTGGGAGTACAGGATAGAGTAGTTTCCAATACCTGGGTGGGAGAGGGGAAGGTTTCAGATATTTACCAGAAGCTTTCGGAGGCGGAGGAAACTCCGGTGGAGAAGCTTAAGGGCAAGTGGGAGGACGAGCTTGGAGGAGAGATAGAGGCGGGTCTATGGGCGGATTCCCTAAGCAGGGTTAATACCTCCTCATCATGTGCCAGGCTTAGCCTGATACAATTTAAGGTAGTCCACCGGGCACACATGACAGTGGCTAGGAAGAGCAAGTTATTCGGGGGAGAGGATAGGTGTGCGAGGTGCGCGGGAAGCCCAGCAAATCATGTTCACATGTTTTGGGCATGCCCAAAGGTTAGAGGGTTTTGGCAAGATTTTGCTAAGGCAATGTCCACGGTGCTAAAAACACGGGTGGTGCCAAGTCCCGGAGGTAGCGATCTTTGGAATTTTGGAAGATCCGGGAGTTTAGGGGGCGAAAGAGGCCGACGTCCTGGCCTTTGCCTCCCTGGTAGCCCGAGACGGATCGTATTAATATGGAGGGACTCGAAGCCCCTGAGTGTGGATACCTGGGCTAGTGACATGGCTGGGTTTCTCAATCTTGAGAAAATAAGTTTGCCCTTAAGATGGTTATGTTAGGGTTCTCCAGGAGGTGCAGCCGTTCGTCGACTTTCTCGGGGAAAATTAAAATGTCAGCAGATGCAGTATTCCAAAGGGGGTTGGGGGGGGGGGGGGGGGGGGATTGTTGTTGTCTGGTTGAGGTGTGTGAAGATTGGGCTGGGGGGGAAATGTTTATTCTACCATGTTGATGTCATTGTTTTTGTTAATGTTATAAAAATGTTCAAATATCTTAATAAAATATTATTAAAAAAAGAGAATGATATTAGTACAGTAGTGAGAGATTACTTTAGTTGAAAGAGCAAGATGTATAATCAGTTTGGGTAGAGATAAGAAATAGAAAAATTCAGAGGTCACTTACAGCAGTAGTTTATAGACTCCCTAACAGTTGTTAAACTGTAGGACAGAGTATACTGGAAGAAATAAATGGGGTGTGTAAGAAAGATACAGCAGTAATTATGGGTGACTCTAATCTACATGTGGATGGGACGGATCAAAGGTAGCCTGGATAGTGCAATAGAGTATATTGGGGACAATTTCTTAGAGCAGTATATTCTGTTCAGAATATGGTGGAAGAAACAATCCAATTTTTTTTGGTTCAAGCAGGTTTATTGTAAGACACTTCTTCATAGCAACTTACCCACAAGAAGCTCCCACACTGAACTGCTCCAGCTGTCTGTATTTATAGGATAATCAATGTCACATGTTTAACTAACAATTCACTTCACAAGGTAACGAGCACACATAGTGATGGAAGTAAGTTATTCTAGGCCTGGTAATGTGCAACGAGAGAGAAATAAGTAAAGGAGCCTCTCGGTGACAGAAGTCATCACATAATAGAATTTCATGTTCAGTTTGAAGGTGAGAAGCGTGGGTCTAAGAATAGAGTTTTAAATCTAAATAAGGGTATTTACAAGGGTTTTACAGTAAAGCTAACTAACGTGAAGTGGGAAACTAGGTTTAAAAGGTAAGACAGTAGAGTTTGCAGTGCCAATTTTTTAAGTAATATTTAATAACTCAACCAAGACTTATCCCTCTGAGAAAGAAAGACTCTTTGAGAAGGAATCATCGTGTGTGGGCTGAAAGAATTTAACAATAGTATAATGTTGAAAACAAACAATGTACAAATCTGCGAAGATTAGTGGTAGATCAGAAGATCGGACAAAGTTTAAGAAACAGCAAAGAATGACTAAAATAAACAAAGGGAGAGAAAGTAGAGTATGAAAGAAAAGCTGGCAAGAGAGATAGAAACAGATAAAGTCTCTGCAAGTTTTTAAATCGGAAAGAGCTTTAAAATGCATACTAGTTATCTCGAGAGTGAGTATGGGAAATTGATCATGGAAACAAGAAAATGGCGAAAGCATTGAACAAGTATTTTGTGGCTGCTTCACTGTAAAAGACTTAGAAAACTTCTAAGAGATATTTGATGATCAAAAGGTGAATGGGGGGGAGGGAGGGGGGTGGATAAACCTAAAACAATCGGCATCACTAGGTGCTGGGGAAACTATTCAACCTAACGGCTGACAAGTCCCCAGAACCTGATAGCCAGTAGATTGGAATAAAACAGTTGTAACACCTTTACTCAAGAAATGAGAGAGACAGAAAGCAGGAAACCCGAGGCCAGTTAGCCTAACATCAGTCATAGGGAAATTGCTAGAATCCATTAAGAAGCAGATTATTAGCAAGGTGCTCAGAAAATCTAACAGGATCAGGCAGAGTCAACATGGTTTTGTGAAAGGAAATTGTGTTGAACTAATGTATTGGAGTTCTTTGAGAAAGTAACAGGCAAAGTGAATAAAGGGGAAACTGAATGTGGTGTAACTGAATTTCCAACAGACATTTGATAATGTGCCACACAAAATAAGAGCACATATTTAAGGGGTGACATATTAGCATTGATAGAGAATTCATTAACTAACAGGAAGCAGGGCGGCACGGTAGAGTAGTGGTTAGCATTGCTGCCTCCCGGCGCCGAGGAGCCAGGTTCAATCCCAGCCCTGGTCTATGCGGAGTTTGCCCCCACAACCACAGATGTGCAGGGTAGGTGGATTGGCCACGCTAAATTGCCTCTTAATTGCAAAAAAATGAATTGGGTACACTATATTTATTTTAATAAGACTAACAGGAAGCCAAAATAGAGATGGAGAGGCTTTTTTTGTGTAACTGTAACCAGTGGAGAGCCATAGGGATCAGTGCTGGGGCCTCAACTATTTACAATCTACATGACTTAGATGAAGGAATTGAATGTATCGTAGCTAAATCTGCCAAGATAGATTAAAATGAAAGTTTCAGGAGATTGAGGCCGGAATTTTCACTCCCGTTCATGGCGGACTTGTTTAGGAGCGCGATTGGAAAAATCGTTAGAGGGCCTGTGACTAGTTTGCCGGCAATGTAAATGCAGCACACGATCGTTCCCGTCCCTCGACAGTGGTGGGCCGTGTTTCCCGCCACACAATATCGAGAACATCATTATCATACATTTTCATATTATTATAGGGCCCATACTCTGGGATCATAACCCAAAGTCAAATTTAACTCCCATGGCGGTGTGAGGTCAGAATGGTGCGACGTACGACCGCACTCAAGAAGTGTGTGGTTGGTGAGCAGAACTCCGGGGGGAGCTCGGAGGTGAGTTCACTGAAACTAGTACAGCACTCATGGAAGGGCTCTGCATCTTTGGGGGTGGCAGGGGAAGGGTGGGTGGCATCACAGGCTAGTTTGTACAGCAGAGTCTAAAATGGGGAAACTGTGAACTTGTCCACTTTGACTGAAGGAATAGAAACACAGAATGTTATTTAAATGTAGACAGATTGCTGAACTTATCACTGAGACCACACCTGGAATATCGTGTACAATTTTGGTCTCCTTATTTGAAAATATATATAATTGTGTAAGAAGCAGTTCAGCGAAGGTTCACTTGACTCATTCCAGAGATGAAACATTTCTCTTATGAAGAAATATTGGTGATATACCCTTTGCAGTTGAGAAGAATGAGTGGTGATCTTATTGAAACATATAAAACCTTGAGGGGACTTGATAGAGTGGGTACAAGGAGGGCATTTTCTCTTGAGGAGAAGACTGGGGAATAGAGTTTAAAAATAAGGGGCCCGATTCTCCGCCCCCCACGACGGGTCGGAGAATAGCGGGAGGGCCTTCCCGACATTTTTCCCGCCCTCCCGCTATTCTCCCCCCCCCCGCCCAACTCCCGACACGAATCGCTGCCGCCATTTTTTTACGGCCGGCAGCGATTCACAGCTGTTCGATGGGCCGAAGTCCCAGCCCTTTATGCTGTTTTTACGAACGGCAAACACACCTGGTCTGGCCGTTCGTAAAAACGGCGGGAACAACTCGCTTTTTATAACCATGGCACCGATTGGCACGGCAGTACCACGGCCGTGCCAAGGGTGCCATGGGCCCGCGATCGGTGGGCACCGATCGCGGGCAGCGGGCCCGATGCCCGCGCACTATTTGTCCTTCCGCCGCCCCGCAGTATCCATTCGGGGGGCGGCTGAGGGGCATCCCGGCCCGCGCATGCGCGGGTTTCGCGCAAATACGCGATGACGTCATCCGCGCATGCGCGGGTTGGAGTCTTCCAATCCGCGCATGCGCGGCTGACATCATATGACGCGTCAGCTGGCGCTAACTCCGGAAAGCGGGCTTAACGAAATTCGTTAAGCCCGTGATGCCGGAGCTTGCGGCGTCGGGCTGCTAGCCCCGACCGGGGACCAGAATCGGTTCCCGGTCGGGAAGGGGCGCGCTGGCGTCAAACCCGCCCGGGTTTGACGCCAGCCTTACGATTTCTCCCGTTTTGGGAGAATCGCGCCCAAGAGGTCCCCCGTCTCTCGGAGGGATGTTAGGCTGGGGAATTCTCTTTTCCAAAAAGTAGTGGAGTTTTAGTCATTGAATTTATTCAAGATAGAGTTAGATGTTTGATAGACAAGGGAATCAAGGGTTATGGTGGTCAGGCAAAAAAGTGGAATTGAGACCATAATCAGATCGGTCGTGGTCTTATTGAATCCTGCTTACCAATACCACCCCATTCCCCCAGCTTCACTCTCATGGGTACCACCAGAACCCCAGCCATTGGTTCTCCTTGTTGATGAGCCCCTTATTTTATTTTGTGAGTGTTGCACACCCTGTGTGAATTCATCTCATTCTGTTTAAATTCAGGATCACTATAATTCTGTAGCTGTTTTCCTTAGCCTGTCCTTTCAGTTTGCTTCTCCGTGAAATGCAGGATTAACATTGCCTCCTTTGGTGTAGGCAGCTCATTTTTCTGTTGATCAAAATCTCCTTTAGCTGCTTTAAGAACTTTGTTATGGTTATTTGGATGTTGAGCTAAGAAAGCTTGATAATCCTTTGTATTTAGTTCATAAATGTTCTTAATTTCTTCTTGCTTTTCATCTTCCCACTATCGTCAAGAATAGTTTAGTTCTGTTCTAATAAGTGAAATTACCACTACACTTTGACATTTAAGTTATGTTTAAGAACATGAATCCTTCCTCACCGCTCTATAATGTCAGTAGATTCAGCTTTTCCACTCTTTTTATGGTTTATTTCTGTTTCATTTTTAGCTTTGAGAATTTTGCCACCTGTGTTGCCTCATCTTGCTCATACTTATTCTGCATTTTTAATTCAGTTAACTTTAAATCATCTCTAATGGTCATTAACTTTTCCTTTTCAGCTGGATTAATAAGGGGATCAGGAGGTTATGGGGAGAAGGCAGGCGAATGGGGGTGAGAAATATTTGAATAGCGGAGCAGACTCGATGGGTCGAGTGGCCTAATTCTGCTCCTATATCATATGGTCTTACGGATGTGCCATGGTCCTTTAAAAATGAAAAGGTTGATTGGGCAGCATGGTAGCATAGTGGTTAGCACTATGGCTTCACAACACCAGGGTCCCAGGTTCGATTCACGGCTTGGGTCACTGTCTGTGTGGATCTACACGTTCTCCCCATGTCTGCGTGGGTTTCCTCCGGGTGCTCCGGTTTCCTCCCACAAGTCCTGAAAGACGTGCTGTTAGGTAATTTGGACATTCTGAATTCTTTTCACAGTAACTTCATTGCATTGTTAATGTAAGCTTACTTGTGACAATCAAGATTATTATATTATTATTATTGACACATCTTTGGTTTACAGAAACTCATTCATTCATTCTTTCAAGTAACTGAGCTATTCTGGTACAATGTCAGTTTCAACAGCCAAGACAACTGGAGACAGCGATACTCTATCCCCAGCTAAGTAATTTCTTACCCAGTAAATGAGTCACATTTTAAATTAACCCCTCACATCTTCCATTCATCCCCAACACCTGTCACCCAACAACCCTCTTCCAGCCTGACTCCAGACACCCCCAACTCTCCCCAGCCCGACTCTCTGCCCCCCTCATCCCCCCAAGCCTGGTTAGCTACCCCTTCCTCTATCCCCAACTCTCTGACAAAGAATCATCCAGATTCGAAACGATAGCTCCCTCCTCTCCCCACGATGCTGACCGAGGTGTCCATGACGAGGTGTTGGCATTGTCCAGTATTTTCTGTGTTGTCTTAGATAACAGGGGGTCAGTCCATGACCATGCATATATCCGGGCCACCGTGACCAGCAATGGATTCATAAAATGTATAGCAGCGATGACCTTGCTTGCATTGGGGGGCTTTGACAGCCTCGTCGGGAGCCTACTCAATACGTCAGAATTCACGATCTGTGTCCCAGGCTGGTATTCCAGCCCGTATTTGTACGGCACCAACAACAGAGCTTTATTGAATTGTGGCCAACGGTATAGGCAGGATGGCCGTGCCCTCTTTGAATAATCCCAACAGCGGCTTGTGATCAGTCAATACCGTGAAACAACGCCCATAGGTGCACTAGTGAAGCCTTTTTATGTCAAAGACCATGATCAGACCCTCCTTCTGTATCTGAGCATAACCTCGCTCAGCCGCGACCAACATCTTCAAGGAGGAAGCAATTGGATTCACCTTGCCATTGCTCATTCGATGAGACAACATGGCACCAATGCCGTACGGCGAGGTGTCACAGGTGACCGAGAGAAGTTTAATGGGGTCAGCAGCTGAGTGAGCTGCCATTTTTACCTCAGCAAATCTGCCCTCATCGCCCACCCCGGTTCTTTTCTGAGTAAATTGTGCAGGAGGTCACGCCCCATAGTAATTTACAAGCCCCAGGAACAAATGGAGCTGTCACGCCTCTTGGCACGTGGCCCTGTTGGATGGCCTGCACTTTGTCTTCAACCATGTGGAGGCCCTCCTCGTCCATGTGATAATCCAGATAGGCCAGTTCTCGGGCATGAAAAACACATTTTTCTCTTGCGGATGCGAGCGCCAGACTCGACAAAGCAACGGGGCACCTCGTCCAGTTTATTCAGGTGGTCCAATTCTGATGTTACTATGATCAAGACATCATCCAGATAGACCGCTACGCATGGTAACCCCCACAGAATATTCTCCATTATGCGCTGGAAATTGGCGCAGGCCGACGACACGCCAAAAGGCAATCTCGTACATTCATATAGTCCCCTATGCATGTTCATCGTCACATACTGACGGGACTCTGGGTCCAACACCAACTGGAGGTACGTGTGGCTCACATTGAGCTTGGTGAATGAGTGGCCACCAGCCAAATTGCCATTTAGGTCCTCAATCCACGGCATCGGATATTGGTCCAGCTTGGAGACCCTATTCACCGGCAGAAAATCGGCACAGAGGCGAACCGTGCCATCACGCTTCATGGCAGGAACAACCAGTGCTACCAAGTCTGCTAACTTCACCGGCTGGATGACCCCTAGACCTTCGAGCCGACCGAGTTCTGCCTCTACCTCAGGCATAGGGAACTGGGCTAGCACGAAAGTACCACGGTTACACCACCGGGTCCACGGGGATCTTCGACATGGCATTGCGGATCATCCCCAGCCAGGTCTGGAAAACCTCAAGGTACTTTGATAACACCGTTTTGGGGCATCCCGAGCCCAATGGAAAACTCTCTGCCAATCAATGTGGCGGTGTTGTAGCCAGTAGCAGCTGAGCAAGTTGGGGCCATCATCTTTCATCACGATCAGGTGCAAACAAATGGATTGCAGCTCGTAGCCCACTGGGGCCACCATTGACCCCGCTATAGCTAGCAGTTCTCTGGTGTACATAGCCAATAGAGCGATGGCATCCCCCACAATGACAGGAGATGATTTGATTTGATTCGGATTTGGATTTGTTTATTGTCACATGCACCGAGGTACAGTGAAAAGTATTGTGAAAAGCTGCACTCCCATCCGGAGCTCTGAAAAGTGTGCCTTCCGACATCCGAGATTAGCAATAGGTGGCCATTTACTTGAACCTTGACCCTAATGGGGGCTGCTTTGGATGATGCAACGCAGTTCAACTGCAGACAATCACCCATTCCACAAAAGGTGCGGGACCAGGATGGGCAGATGGACTATCCCACGGATGCTGTTTCCTGTGGCCTCTCCGACTGCACATCCCATAACACCATGGGCCTTCCTCATCCGGATCAGGGGAGGGGCACCCACCTGGTCATCGGGGTACTAGGCCACCGTCGTCCTGCTGCCCAGGGCGGTGAACAGGGTCACCTGGCCGAGGGGCGCCGTGCTCCAGCAAGGGGCACGACCCAAGTTGAGGACTTCCATTCCTTGTCATTCCTGTACACCCTGCCCTGCGCTTTCTCACAACAGGGTGATTTCCACGCCCGTTTGAGGTCCAGCTGAAGCTCGGCAAACAGCTTCTGCTGGCTCACTGTGTTATGCACACCACAGACCAATCTATCCCGCAATAATTTGGAGAGGGGAGTGCCATATTTGCAGAATGCCGTAAGCTTCTTGCAATGCATCAAGAATTCTATGATGCACTCACCAGGGGTCCTCTCCGCCGTATTGAAGCGTTATTGTTGGACGATGTCTGGGATTGAAATGATCTGCTACTAACATTAACAGATCCGTGAACGACTTTGAATCCGGGGCTGCGTGATATGTCAGTCTCTTAATCACACCAAAGGTGGGTGGCCCATTGGCCTTCAAGAGGATTACCATCTGCCACTGATCTCCAATAATGCCGTTGGCCCAAACAAAAATGCATTGCGCTCGACATATTGTAACCAATCTTCGATTCCTGCGTCAAATGCTTCCAGCTTCCTGAAGTGCGACATCGCAACGGTAGATGAACCGACCTCCAGAGGTCTGTTTGGCAGGTGGCCAGGTACAGCGAAAATGGTCCTTCTGTAGCTCCACTTAATCCTCATCGCCAGTGTTGAGTTCACAGAAGCAGCGTTGGGAACGAAAGTTTTATTTACACAAGTATAAAAAGCCTGTGTGCACACGTCCCAGTGGGACTACCGTGCCTAGCTCACACTCGGGCCGAGTCTAAATACTCTGAAGCCCTGCTAATAAGAAGGCCTCATTCCTCAGCGGGGAAACTTGTATTCCATGACACTCATGGTGAGCATAATCGGCCCAGCCCTGTGGGTGTTATAACAATGTGAAGTTAATCATTTGTTTCCCATTCACACTACAGTGAACTGTTCAGTCACAGAGCAACATTAGCAAAAGGTCATTCATCCCTTTACACCATCAGTCAATCAGATCATGGCTGATCATTATCTTAACTTTGATCACCTACCTCAGCTCTGTAATCTGTAAACCCTTTCCCCTCCAAAAATTAACAATCTCAGTTTTGAAGTTTCAATTAATACAGATTTTGGGGGCAGAGAGTTCAGATTGCCACTACTTTTGTCAGAAATATTTCCGGACATCGTCCTTAAACATTTAATGTGATTGTCCTTTTAAGGGAAACACGACAGAATAAGGGTCACATGGTCTGCGTGACCAATTGGGACTCAGAGTGTAGAATCACGCCACGATGAGAAAGATTTTTTTCGGCAAATAGACATTTGTGGGAGTTGGCCACAGCCATGCTGCTGCTGTACAATTTTTTTAAATTCATAAACACCTTTTGTTTCCACTAATGAAGTCTGTAAAACTGTATCCTTATATTTGGAGACGAGGATAAATTATCCTGACACTGCCTCTGTGAGTTTGGGTGAGTCAAGCGCCTTGGGTATTATTTCCAAGTAACCAAAATAGGGAGGAGGTGAAATGAATGGCAATTCTCCTCAGTGTTTGTGAAACTCAGACCTATAACCTTACTCGCAGTCTTAAAGCCCCAAGCGGGCCCCACTCCAAATCAGTTAATGAGTTTGTGGATTTAATGAAGGCTCAATTGCAACCTCATAGTTCAAAAATTCGAATTTAGTTCAAGGGTGAGAGCTCCAGGCAATGTATCACAACTTACATTGTTAAACTGATGCAATAATCGGAGTATTGTGAACCGCCCTAAATGACATGTGAAGGGATAGGTTAGTCTGTGGTGCGAATAATGTGCTATTCAACGCAGATTGCTTGCAGAGGTCGACATAAATTTTAAACTAACAATGAAGATAATGTTGGCTATGGAAAGCACTGGAAAAGGTGCATAAGAGCTGCAGAGCAACAAAATGCCGCCGTTCATGGAATCTGCAGTCATCCATGGCATCAAAAGCACCAAAGAAGCTGCAAAGCGGGAAACAATTTCAGCCACCAGATAAACCAAAACATACAGAATAACCAATCAGTCAGTAAAGTGGAATGTTACTGATGTGGAGATAACCACACTCCTGAATTGCGTGGTTTAAGGAGGCTGAGTGTTTTATTGCCACAGCATTTTCACATTATATATTAATGATTTGGATGAGGGAACTAAATGTAGTATCTCCAGAGTTGCAGCTGATACAAAGTTGGGTGGGAGAGTTAACTGTGAGGAGGTTGCAGAGGTGCTTCAGTGGGATTTGGACAGGTTGAATGAGTGAGCACATGCACGGCAGATGTAGTATAATGTGGATAAATGTGAGGTTATCCATTTTGTGAATAAAAATAGGAAGACAGATTATTGAATGGGTGTAAATTGAGGGAGGTGGACAGTTAGTGAGATCTTGGTGTCCTTGTGCATCAGTTGCTGAAAGTAAGCATGCAGGGACAACAGGCAGTAGAGAAGGAAGATGGCATAGAGCATAGAACATACAGTGCAGAAGGAGGCCATTCGGCCCGTCGAGTTGCACCAACCCACTTAAGCCCCCACGTGCACCCTATCCCCGTAACCCAAAAACCCCTCCTAACCTTTTTTTTGGTCACTAAGGGCAATTTATCATGGCCAATCCACATAACCTGCATATCTTTGGACTGTGGGAGGAAACCGGAGCACCCGGAGGAAACCCACGCATACACGGGGAGAACGTGCAGACTCCGCACAGACAGTGACCCAGCAGGGAATCGAACCTGGGACCCTGGCACTGTGAAGCCACAGTGCTAATCACTACCAGGTTGGCCTTCATAGAGAGAGGATTTGAGTATAGACATTAGGGATGTTTTACTACAATTGTGTAGGTAATTGGTGAGGCCACACCTGCAATAGTGTGTGCAATTGTGGGGCGGGGGGGAGGGGGGGGGGGGGGGTTGGGTTGTGTTGCAGCAAAGGTTTACCAGACTGATTCCTGGGATCGCGGGACTATCAAATGAGGAGAGAGTAAGTCAGTTAGGATTATATTGATTGCAGTTTGGAAGAAAGAGAAGGGATCTCATAGAAACGTATAAAATTCTAACAGGACGAGACAGAATGAATTCAGAAAGAATGTTCCTGATGGTGGAGGAGTCCAGAACTGGGGTTATAGTTTGCGGAGAAGAAGTAAACCTTTTAGGAAAAACCTCTTCACCCAGAGAGTGGTAAATCTTTGGAATTCACTGCCACAAAAAGTAGTTGAGGTGAGAACTTCCTGTAGTTTCAAAAAGGAATTAGGTATAGTCTTGGGTCTAAAGGGATCAAGGGATATGGGAGGAGCAGGGTATTGACCTTGATGATCAGCAATGATCATAATGAATGACAGCTGGGCTCCTGCTTCTATTTTCTATGTATCTTTCTGTGTAAAAAAGAGCATTTGATAAAGCATTTGTGATGAAACCCCGGATGACTGCACGGTCAATTCCAGCCCCACTGACCTCGAAGTCCCAACATAAGTGATTTAACCAATAATTTTTGTATTTCCTGAGATTTTTAACCCTTGACTGCTCCAATGAGTTGTAGGGACCAGATTTAAAAGTAAAACATTAAAAAATGGTTTATTATAACAAGAAATGAAATGAAAATCGCTTATTGTCACGAGTAGACTTGAATGAAGTTACTGTGAAAAGCCCCTCGTCGTCACATTCCGGCGCCTGTTCGGGGAGGCTGTTACGGGAATTGAACCGTGCTGCTGGCCTGCTTTGTCTGCTTTCAAAGCCAGCGATTTAGCCCAGTAAAACATGAACATATAATGGAAATAAAGGACCAATGATCTACTAGTCTAACTGTTCCCAAAGACCCATCCCACCCTCCATCCAGACACACACAAGACAGACACACGGTGGGAGTAGGAAAGAAGATTTGTGGATCTTCACTGCGGGGCTGAGGCCTTTGTATGTAGTGATATGTTCAAAATGTGAAGTGTTGAAATGTTGGTTGGTTTGGATCTTCAACCTGGGCCACTCAGGTTGGATTTTCGGGCTGTGGGATCCCCTCTAGGGTCATGCTTCAACTTGTGTTGAGCTGGGCCTTACCCACGGAAGATGCACTTCAGCTCTGCAAAGTTTCTGATGTGTGGTCAGCTTCAGCAGACTCACCAACAGCTTGTCTCAATTAAACAGAATATCAGAGCAATGGTCGGATTTAGGCAGGCCTTCAAGTAGTCTGGTAACTTTAATGGGAGAGGAATCCAGAAAGTACCCCCCTCCTCAGTTCTATCTTCAGGCTTTGAGTACTCACTAACGGTTCTGTTTCCCTGAGGGGAGTTCCAGCGAAGATTTGAGAGAGAATTTCCTCCTCCGGAAGAGAGATTCAAAAGGATTCTGCAGTTCAAATCAAAAACTGAAACCAAATACACAGGAAGTCACCCAGCAGGACATTCCAAAATAGAAAGCACACTCCGAGAGACATGCTTCGCCTCAGGATTGCAATGGAGTTGATCGGTTGTTGTGAAGTCCATAAAAATGACATGACGGGCTATGCCACAGAACATACTGAATCAAGGGGGCTGCCTGGTCAGTCCAAATAGCAGCTTGTCACGGAAGGGTTCTGCTCAAGTCTGTAATGTTGCGCAGGACAAGGATTAAAAAGAGAAACACAAGAAGGACGAGGATTTAACAAGTTCCTTCAACAGTGCAGAGCTAAGTCAAGATCAACGAGTAATCAATCATAGAATCATAGGACCCTGACAGTGCAGAAGGAGGCCATTCGACCCATCGAGTCTGAAGTGGCCCTCTGAAAGTGCACCCCATCTAGGACCAATTCCCACCCAATCCCCATAACCCTACATAGAGGCAATTTAGCATAGCCAATCCACCTAAGATGCGCATCTTTGGACTGGGAGGTAACTGGGGCACCCGGAGGAAACTCACGCAGACACAGAGAAAATGGGCAAACTCCATACAGTCACCCGAGGTCAGAATCGAACCCGGCCACTGGTGCTGCAAGGCAGCAGTGCTAACTGCTGTGTCAGCATGCCGCCCTAAGATGTTACAAGTATACAATGTGGAAAAGCCTGTCACCAGTGATTCTGGTATTCACTCTCTATTTAATCTAAAAACAGGCAAGGTGGGCACTATTACTGTAACGCTCCTGGGAAGTGAGAAGCATTTTAAGATGGAAATGAATACAGGGGCATCAGTTGCTGTAATGAGTGAGCATACATTTCAGTACCTAAGAGAAAGAGTCCAAACTTTGAATGTGAAGAGAACTTCTGCCAAATTGAGGACTTATACAAGGGAAGCAATAAAAATAAAAGGCACGACAATGGTGCCTGTAAGCTGTGGACAACAGTCTGCCCAGCTCCAGGTGATAATAGTGAAGGGTGAAGGAGTAAGCCTTCTCTGCCGCAATTAGAACCATAGAACCATACAATTCCCTCAGTACAGAAGGAGGCCATTCCATCCATCGAGTCTGCACCGACCCTCTGAAAGAGCACCCAACCTAGGCCACACCCCTGCCCTATCACTGAAAGGCTGAAATTGAACCCGAGTCTCTCGTGCTGATAAACAGCAGTGCTAACCATTGTGCCACCATGCTGCCCCTTGGGTATAAAGAAACCAAGTTGAATTGGGCCAAGATTTTTCAAGTGCGGGAAGGGGGACTGCCTAAACTGATAAGAAAATTTAAGAGTTTCTTCCGTGATGCATTAGGCAAAATCAAAGTGCCACAAACTAAGTTTCATGTGGATTCAGAGGTGACTCCCCAGTTCTTTAGGGAAAGACCGGTACCATGTTCCTTACAAGAGAAAGTGGATACTGAGTTAAACAGGTTGGCCGAACTAGGAATTATTCAACCACTTCAGTTCTCGGAATGGGCCGCACCTGTAGTCCCTGTATTGAACCGAACAAGACCTTCCCCATTTGCACCAATTATAACAGATAATCAGGCCACTGAGCTGGATAAATATCCAACCCTGGGAATTGAAGACCTGTATGCAAAGCTGGCAGGAGGTCAGTCTTACACAAAGCTGGATATGAGTCACACGTAGCAGCAACTCAAATTAAATGACACATCCCAGGGGTATTTTCATAGAATTCCTATAGTATAGAAGGATGCCATTTGGCCCATCGAGCCTGCACCAACCCTCTGAAAGAGCAACCACCCATGCCCACCTTCCCTCCCTTATCGCCATAACCCCACCTAACCTACACATCTTTGGACACTAAGGGGCAATTTAGCCTAGCCACGCCACCTAACCTGCATCCGGAGGAAATCCAGTCAGACATGGGGAGAAACTCCACACGGACAGTCGCCCAAGGCTGGAATTGAACCCGGATCTCTGGAGCTGTGGGGCAGCAATGCTAACCACTGTGCCACCCAGATCATGATAAACACACACAAAGGCCTGTTCCTGTGCACACGCCTGCCTTCTGGCGTGTCTTTGGCATTTTTATGTGGCAGAACCATCTCAGAAGCAGATAAAGGCTACTCACAACTCAAGAAGGGAGGACTATCAAGAATCTTTGATGTCAAGAAATTCCACCAGTACTTAAATGGTCAACACTTTACAATCGTTGTGACCACTAGCTGCTCTTGGGTCTCTTCAATAAGTCAAGGCTACTCCGTCGATCTCCTTAGCAAGAATTCAACGAATGGCATTTATTCTGTCTGCCTATGAATATACTATCAAGCACCGACTTTGAACACACATAGCAAATGTGGGTGCTCTTAGCAACCTACCCTTACAAGAAAGTAACACATGTACTCCAGTGCCACAAGAATCATGGCATTTTTAGACACATAGCCAGTCTCGAAGAAGCAGATCAGGAACTGGACCAATCGAGATCCACTTCTGTCCAAAGTGAGAGACAAAATATGAGTAAATGAGCCAGTTTCCAAGGAAATTAACCATTCTTTACCATAAGAATGAATTGGATTGTCAGGATGTCTTCATGCTCTGAGGAGCAAAAGTAGTCATTCCTGTACCAGGCAGAGAGCTGCTCCTAACTGAATTATGCAGCATTCATCCTGACATCTCCAAGGTGAAGTTGTTTGCCAGGGGTTTTGTCTAGTGGCCTGGTATCGATGCTACTGTCGAAGAGCTGATCAAGCACTGGCAACTGTGCTAACTGCAATAAAGGTTGCCTGCTACAGTCCCACTTTGCCCTCGGGAATAGCCTGGCTGGCCATGGGTACAAATTCATATCAATTACTTTGGTCCATTCCTGGGTACAATATTTTTTCTCATGTCATAATTGATGCACACTGCTACCCCACCATGGACTAATGTGCGGTCAATTCCAGCTCCAGAGTCACAACACAAGTGAATTAATAAATAATCATTGTAAAATACCTGAAGCCTTTGACCCTGGCTGCCCAATAATCACAGTCACCAGGTTTGTAAATGTAAACACAATTACTGCTTACTTATACCAAGAACTATCATGAAATATGCGGGAAATACAAATGGTTCACAAAAAGCTAATAACTAATACCCACTCTCTCTACACACACACACACACACACACACACACACAAGACATACAAACACAGAGGGGTGGAAATGGGTAAAAAGAAACATAAGTGGAGAGAAGAAAGAGTCTTTGTTTCAGATGATGGTCTTTAGCACACTTCCTTCACAGCGAGCTGGCAGATTAAAGCCTTAGGTTTGCAGCCTGTAATGGTCTTCTTTGTAGATTAATTCAGTCAGGTTACTTGTAGATTACTCACAACCTTTCCTGGAGAGGTAGTTTATTTCACATCAATCTCTGCTTTCAGTTTGTGCTTTGTCTTCAAGCCACTGTAGTTGCATTAGAGAGAGTTTGTTGGTTCTGGAGTTTGCTTATGCAGCCTGCAATGGTTCTCTTGTACATAGATTCATCCAGGCTCCCTGCCAGTTCAGAAACAGTCTTTCTGGGGAAAAAGGGAGATGAGGGGTTAGCAGGACTTTCCTTGAGGATGCCAGGAGTCAAACATCTTGGGTAATTCTATCAGTATTATTGGTTAATTTTGTTTTGACTCAGGGGCACGTGGGCTGCAATTGACTGTGCACTAGCCCAGGTTTTTAAACGTAATTTGGGGGCTTGTCCGGAACCTGTGGAACAGGAAACAGCAAAGTTTAGGTTACAGTATAAATTTAAAAATACAGCAGATTTGTAGTGATGTAACAGCATGGCTCTGGAATCTGCTAAGCGTTTTCTTCAGGTGGAAAACATATCTCTGTCTATTTAAAAGAGCTTCATAAAGACAAGCCAGTTGAATTGGTATGTGAATTTGAAATAGAGGTATCAGCTAGAGCTAAGAAGGTGGAGATAATTGAAGTGATTGCTCAACATTTAAATTTGAAAGAGATATGAGGAACACAGGTCAGACCACTAAGTACTTTTGCATCAAGAACGTTTTCTTGTGGGGACGTTGAGCTGGAAACAATTTGGTTGCAGTTAGAGAATTAAAAAGAATAGAAATGGAGAGGCAGCAAAAGCAAAGGGAGCTGAAGCAAAATGAGGCTGGACTTAGAGAGAAAGGAAGAAGCAAAAGAAAGAGAGGAAAAAGCAAAATAGTGCTTTTGAGAAAATAGCAACCCAAATGGAGTGGCCAAGAGAAAAGTGGACATTAGCCATGCAGAGTAAACAGATGGGATGGGCACAGGAAGTTTATGCTTCCCTGTCTGACGGGTGTCTAAGAATTATGAAGCGGTAAAAAATGACTATTCTGGTTCATATGAATTGGTTCCTGAAACATATTTTGTCAAAAGTTTCGGAATTTCAGGACACAGCCGGGACAGATGTATACCGAATTCAAAAGGGTTAAGCAAAACAATTTTAATAGATGGGTTAGAGCATCAGGAGTTGGAACTACCTGTGAGGTCCCTGCGAGAGGTCATTCTCTTGGAAGAATTTAAGAATTCCCTACGTTCTGTGAAAAGGACCCATGGTGAAAACCAGAGGGTGAAAAATGCGAGGCAAGCAGCAATTATAGCTGACAATTATGAGCAAATCCATAAATTCAAACGTTTGTTCCATCATCCCCATAATATTGAACAAGATATGAAGTGGGAGGATGGGAGGAAGGCTGGTAGCCAAGGTAAGGAATGAGAAGCTGGTGTCCATGTGGAGTTTACACATTCTCCCCATGTCTGCATGGGTTGCACCCCCACAACACAAAGATGTGCAGGGTAGATGATTTGGCCACGCTAAATTGCCCCTGAGTTGGAAGAAAAAAACATTTGTAAAAATGAACGGGGATCTGGGAATGATCCGAGATTGCCTCAGACTAAGAAGAAAGGTACTGAGGGTGGAGGTGAGACTCAGAAGCCTAGGTCTTACATAATGTTTAGTTAATATTTAGGACGGAGTGAATTTGTTATTGAACATTGTGTAAAAGACTTAAAGGGGGAGGGATGTGGTGATTGACCCCTTCAGGGCAACACAGCAAAATACAGGTCACATGGCCTGTGCATCAACTGGGACTCAGAGTATGGAATGACTACATGATGAGAAAGGCTTCTTAGGCAAAGAAACATTTATGGGAGTTGGCTGCAGGCATGGGGCTGCTGTACAATTCTTATTAATAAATATCTTTCATTTTCACTAGTGAGGTGTGTGAAAGTGAAAGTTTTTAGATTCTGTCCCCTTGTTCTGGACTCCCCTCACCAGTGAAAATAGTTTTGCTTTATCTACCCTATTAAGTCCATGAATCATATTACATAAATTGATTATATCGTCCCTGAAAGAAATGGAAACTGAGTCTATTCAATCTGTCCTCAGTTCAACTATTTCAGTGAAGACTCTGCCTGCTTCTGCTAAAATTCTCAGTGATAGAGAACATCTTTTAAAAGGATATTATTTATGATTCTGAGTGTGTGAATCTGATGCAAGTGTGCTGTAATCTTTCAGCTGTTCTCAGACTCCATCTGATTTATAAAGAACGCAATCACCCTCCCATCACTGACACTAATGACTAAACTGATCAAACTGCAGCTGTGGTGGCCTGAGAGAGTCCGGCCCAGATAACTCTCCCCAGGGCTCCAGCCCGCAAACAATGAGCCTTTTCAGCCATGTCTGAGAATAAAGTGGCTTCACTCATTTCCAAAACAGCCCTCAGTGAGATTTTCCCAGATGCCAATACAACTAGAGCAACATGTAGTTTGAAGATACTTTCTCTGTTAGCGAACACGTTCAGCCCTGAGGGAGTAACCTGCTGTAGGTGAACGCCCTATTACATGGTATTAATTTTTGATTGAAGTCCTTTCCAATGATTCACTTCACAAACTCAGACCCATTTAATACCTTCAAAATTATACTGAGGTACATGAGTTGTTTGATTGTTAGAAAGTTCAACCTGGGTTGAATTCTATAACAGACACGCTCCACCCCTGAAAACAATCTGCCCCCTCATCTCTCCACTTCAGCAATGATCTGTGCCAGTTCCGAATGGATGGCCCAAACAGCCTGAAACAGCTTGACGAAAGGGCCACATCAACTTTAACAACTGATGTTTTCTAACATTGCATCCCGTTTTGGATATTATGTGTAGAAAATATTGAAATGCAAAGAGTTACATTTAAATGTTTCTTAAATGCTACATTTAAATGATTCCTCCATCAAAGTATATTCAGACAAATTAGAAAAGGTTGTCATGGGAGTTGTTTTCCTGAACAACTGAAGATAAGAAATGGGTCACTAATATCCACCTATCCCCAGTGCTCAGTAACTGATGCAGTTGGTCTGAATTTAGCAATTTATAACATTGACCGCTGCACTCAGATCTATGTGAACTCTTACATTGAGAATCATGTCTATTTTGGTCACATTGATCGTCACACTTTTCATGTCCTAACTCACTGTCAGGGAATTGCTTTGATTCCAACCTATTTAAGAATAAACTGATTAGCAGCAGACACAGGCGAACAAATCCGGTCAGATTAGTTTAACCTGTAAACTGCACAACTTTTCAATAAGTTCTTCTCATTTATCTCTCTTTTCTATCTTATTCCATCAAAGAATGCACATGCCTGCATCTGACAGCTCTGAAATATGGGACTTTGAAGTTGTAAAGGATAATTTATCCCAGGTAATTTTCACCATTTCAGGAACTTGCTGCAGTGTGAGATAGCTTAATCTGTCATGACCTGGCAGAAGATTGAGAGACTGCCAGGCTCACTTTGCATTCAGAGATCAGAGCAAATGAGTAATTTATCAAACAATAAAGTCAGTACAAAAGAGTTTAGGTTTGGACCTATTAGCAAAATGGAACAAGAAAATCAGCTGGGAGAACCTCCTTTTTTCTGCCCATGTCCTGAAATGTTCTTGAGGAGGCATGATTTCAGTCAATAGTTAAAGCTGGGATGTTCACGTTCAGATGACATTTTCTCATTGCAACAATAAAATTAAGTCATTCTTCAAACATATCTCCGACATATTCAAGGTACAGGGATTCATTTCCATTCTTAGAAATCTGAAATAAGCGACAGGGTTATATAATGAGATTTATTTTAGCATTATATCGATGTGGTAAGAGTCAAACATGCCTAAGAATACATCAAACCAGTATTTCGGATCCTGATGGGAGCCTCGGAATTCGTTCCTGGGATGTGGTGTCACTGGCTAGTCAAGCACTTTATAGAATCATAGAATTTACAGTGCAGAAGGAGGTCATTCGGCCCATCGGGTCTGCACCAGCCCTTGGAAAGAGCACCCTGCGCCTCCACCCGATCCCCGTAACCCAGTAAGCCCAATAACCTTTTGGAAACTAAGGGGCAATTTAGCATGGCCAATCCACATAACCTACACATCTTTGGACTGTGGGAGGAATTCGGAGCACCTGGTGGAAACCCACACAGACACGGGGAGAAAGTGCAAAATCCACACAGACCGGAATTGAACCTAGGGCCCTGGAGTTGTGAGGCAGCAGTGCTAACCAAGTTCTCCCTGCCAGCCTCTGGTCAAGCGCTTGTTACACTTTCCCTAATTGTCCTTGAACTGAGTGGCTTGCTTGGTTGCTTGGCCATTGCAGTTAAGGCCCCAAGGTCGTGACCCGCGGGTGGGCCACGAGCGGGTGTCGGGAGTGTTGTCGGGGCATGCGTCGTGTTGCTCCCAATTGTGGGGCCATGTGCCGCAACGTTCCGGATTGAGGAAAGCTGTGCCCAACGGAATGACCGGCTTTGAAAAATGCTGGCTGTTTCGCACATGCGTCCCCCCCTCAGCCATGCGCCGGCTTAGAGCCCAGCTGGGCAGAACGCCTCCTTATGATGAATGCGTCTTGACCCAGGAGCAGATTTGTTTTAAATCGCTGGAGTCTTCCTGCTTGGAGCGGTGGCTGACATGTCCCTGTGAAAATGAGGGATAGAAATGGCAAGATTAGGGAACCATGGATGACAGGTGAAATTGTGAGACTAGCTAAGAGGAAAAAAGGAAGCATACATAAGGTCTCGGCGACTGAAGACAGACAAAACTTTGGAAGAATATCGGGAATGTAGGACCAATCTGAAACGAGGAATCAAGAGGGCTAAAGGGCTGAAATATCTTTAGCAACAGGGTTAAGGAAAATCCCAAAGCCTTTTATTCATATATAAGAAGCAACAGGGTAACTAGACAAAGGGTTGGCCCAATCAAGGACAAAAGAGGAAAGTTATGCATGGAGTCAGAGAAAATGGGTGAGATTCTTAACGAGTACTTTTCATTGGTATTCACCGAGGAGATGTTGAGGTTAGGGATGGATGTTTGATTACTCTAGGTCAAGTCGGCATAAGGAGGGAGGATGTGTTGGGTATTCTAAAAGGCATTAAGGTGGACAAGTCCCCAGGTCCGGATGGGATCTATCCCAGGTTACTGAGGGAAGTGAGAGAGGAAATAGCTGGGGCCTTAACAGATATCTTGAAATGAAAATCGCTTATTGTCACGAGTAGGCTTCAATGAAGTTACTGTGAAAAGCCCCTAGTCGCCACATTCCGGCGCCTGTCCGGGGAGGCTGGTACGGGAATCAAACCGTGCTGCTGGCCTGCTTGGTCTGCTTTAAAAGCCAGCGATTTAGCTGAGTGAGCTAAACCAGCCCCTCTTTGCAGCATCCTTGAACACGGGTGAGGCACCGGAGGACTGGAGAATTGCTAATGTTGTCCCCTTGTTTAAGAAGGGTAGCAGGGATAATCAAGGTAATTATAGACTAGTGAGCCTGACGTCAGTGGTAGGGAAGCTGCTGGAGAAGATACTGAGGGATAGGATCTATTCCCATTTGAAAGAAAATGGGCTTATAAGTGATAGGCAACATGTTTTTGTGCAGGGAAGGCCATGTCTTACCAACTTAATAGAATTCTTTGAGGAAGTGACAAAGTTGATTGGTGAGGGAAGGACTGTAGATGTCATATACATGGACTTCAGTAAGGCATTTGAAAAGGTTCCTAATGGTAGGCTGATGGAGAAAGTGAAGTCTCATGGGGTCCAGGGTGTACTAGCTAGATGGATAAAGAACTGGCTGGACAAGAGGAGACAGAGCGTAGTAGTGGAAGGGAGTTTCTCAAAATGGAGAACTGTGACCAGTGGTGTTCCACAGGGATCCGTGCTGGGACCACTGTTGTTTGTGATATACATAAATGATCTGGAGGAAGGTATAGGTGGTCTGATTAGCAAGTTTGCAGATGACACTAAGATTGGTGGAGTAGCAGATAGTGAAGGGGACTCTCGGAGAATACAGCAGAATATAGATAGATTGGAAAGTTGGGCGGAGATATGGCAGATGGAGTTCAATCCAGGCAAATGCGAGGTGATGCATTTTGGAAGATCCAATTCAAGAGCGAACTACATGGTAAATGAAAAAGCCCTGGAGAAAATTGATGTACAGAGAGATCTGGGTGTTCAGGTCCATTGTACCCTGAAGGTGGCTGCGCAGGTCGATAGAGTTGTCAAGAAGGCATACGGCATGTTTTCCTTCATCGGAAGGGGTATTGAGTTCAAGAGTTGGCAGGTCATGTTACAGTTGTATAAGACTTTGGTTCGGCCACATTTGGAATACTGCATACATTTCTGGTCGCCACATTACCAAAACAATGTGGATGCTTTGGAAAAGGTGCAGAGAAGGTTCATCAGGATGTTGCCTGGTATGAAGGGCGCTAGCTATGAAGAGAGGTTGAGTAGATTAGGATTATTTTCACTAGAAAGACGGAGGTTGAGGGGGGACCTCATTGAGGTCTACAAAACCATGAGAGGTATAGACAGGGTAGATAGCAAGAAGCTTTTTCCCAGAGTGGGGGACTCAATTACTAGGGGTCACGAGTTCAAGGTGAGAGGGGAAAGGTTTAAGGGAGATATGCGTGGAAAGTTCTTTACGCAGAGGGTGGTGGGTGCCTGGAACGCATTGCCGGCGGAGGTGGTAGAGGCGGGCACGATAGCGGCATTTAAGATGTATCTAGACAGATACATGAATGGGCAGGGAGCAGAGGGATACAGATCCTTAGAAAATAGGCGACAGTTTTAGATAAAGGATCTGGATCGGCGCAGGCTTGGAGGGCAGGAGGGCCTGTTCCTGTGCTGTAATTTTCTTTGTTCTTTGTTCTTTGAATTCAAGTCCCACTGGCTGTTGGGATTGAACTCACACCCCCAGAGAAGCCACTGCCTTCCGAGGCAGAGAGTTCCAAAATCGAACAACCTCAGAAAGAAAATAATTCTCCTCATCTTTGTCCTATAATGGTGACCCCTAATTTTAAAACAAGAGGAAACATCCTTTCCACATCTCCCTTGTCAATACCATTCAGTATCCTGTAAATTCAATCAAGTCACCCCTCACTCTTCTAAACTCCAGTGGAAACAAGCCCAGTCTGTGCAGCCTTTCCACATAAGACAACCCACTCATTCCAGCAACCTTCCTCTGAATGGCCTCCAACACACTTTCATCCTTCCTTAAATAAGGAGAACACAGTATTCAAAATGTGTTTTCAACAATGCCCTGTACAACTGAAACATAACATCCTTACTTTTAAGTTCAATTCCTCTCATAATAATGGATAATATTCCATAAACTTTCTTGATTACTTCCTGCGCCTGATACTAACTTTTTGCAACTCATGCAAAACACCCCAGTTACATAGAAATTCATAGAAAATAGAAGCAGGAGGAGACCATTTGGCCCTTCACGCCTGCTGCACCATTCATTATGATCATGGGCTGATCATTAAGTTCAATACCCTGATCCCCCCTTCCAACCATATCCCTTGATCCCTTTAGATCCAAGAGCTATATTTAATTCCTTCTTGAAATTACACAATATTTTAGCCTCAACTACGTTCTGTGGTAGTGAATTCAGGCGGCATGGTAGCACAGTGGTTCGCACTGTTGTTTCACAGTGCCAGGGACTCGGGTTTGGTTCCAGGCTTGGGTCACTTTGTGTGTGGAGTCTGCACGTTCTGCCTGTGTCTGCGTGGGTTTCCTCCGGGTGCTCCGGTTTCCTCCCACAGTCCAAAGATGTACAGGTTAGGTGGATTGGCCATTATAAATTGCCCCTTGATTCGATGAATTCCACAGATTTGCCACTCTCTGGGAGAAGAAATTTGTCCTCACCTCATCCTAAAAGGTTTATCCCTTCTCCTCAAACTATGACCCCTAGTTCAAGGCGCCGCCAGCATTGAGAACATTCTTTCTGAGTCTATCCTGCCTAATCCTGTTAGAATGTTATAAGTTACTATGAGATCCTCTCTCACTCTTCCTAACTCCAATAAATATAATCCTGTCTACAAAATTATGAGAGGTATGGACAGGGTGGATAGCAACAAGCTTTTTCCAAGAGTGGGGGTGTCAGTTACAAGGGGTCATGATTTCAAAGTGAGAGGGGGAAAGTTTAAGGGAGATGTGCGTGGAAAGTTTTTTACGCAGAGGGTGGTGGGTGCCTGGAACGCTTTACCAGCGGAGGTGGTAGAGGCGGGCCGATAGCATAATTTAAGAGGCATCTAGACAGCCGTCGTCAAGGCCGCGGCGCCGTGACGCACGGGGCCGCGTTCCTAGCCCCGCCCAGGGGGGAGTATCGGCCCCGGAAGTGGGCCTGAAGGCTGCCGTGGGTCACGGCCTGTCCCACGGCAGCCTTTACGATTCTCCACATTTGTGGAGAATCTCGCCCTAAGTGCCGACGCCGGAGTGAAAACCGGAGTGTTTCACTCCGGCATCGGAGGCCGCTCCTCACCCCTATTCTCCCACCCCTGGGGGGCTAGGAGCGGCGCCGCGTCATTTACTTTCGCCGGGCCTTGGCGCCACGTAAAAGCGGCACCGCGTAAGTTACACGGCCGCGCCACGTAAGTGACGACTGCGCATGCGTGGTTGCCGTCATCCCCGCAGGCGCCCCGCAAGAAATGTCGGAGTGATCTTGCGGGGCGGCGGAGGAAAGGAGTGCATCTTTCAGAGAGGCCGACCCGCCAATCGGTGGGCACCGATTGCGGGCCAGACCCCTTTTGAGCGCCCCTCCGGTGCTCGATCCCCCCTCCCCCCCACTACAGGCTGCCCCTGCAGCGTTCCCACGCTGTTCACGCCGGCAGCGACCAGGTGTGGTCGGCGCCGGCGTGAACATGTCGTATTGGGTAGGCCGCTCGACCCATCCGGGCCAGACAATCGCCGCTCGCCCATTACAAACGGCGAGCGACAATTCTCCGAGCGACAATTCTCCGAGCGGCCAGCCATAAATCTCGGCGCGCCGGTTTGTGGGGGGGGTAGGAGAATCGCGCGCGGGTGCCGGGGCGGCGTGGCGGGACTCGCCCGGCGCCCCCGCGATTCTCCTACCCGGCGTGGTGGGGGTAGAATTGCGCCTGTTATTCTTTCAAATAACTCCATTAAATTGGTTAAACATGATTTCCTTTGAGACTCGAGGATGAAATCCATTGGACCCGGGAATTCAACAGCTCGCAACTCTATCAGTTTGCACTGTACCACTTCCCTAGTGCTGGAATTTCACCAAGTTCCTCTCTCCACTCCACCTCCTGATCTACTACTATTTACTGGAATGTCTTTTGTATTCCTGCAATGGAAACAGAAGCAGAATATTTTTTCCTTTCATCCGTCATTTCCTTATTATCTCCTATTAATTCCCTCTTCACACTCTCTAGAGGACTGACTCTCACTTTACTTACTCTTTCCTGTTTGAATACCTCCAGAAACTGTTTCTTGCAGTTTTTACTAGCTGGCTTCCCCTCAGACTCTAATTTCTTTCTCCTGGTTAACATTTTAGTCATTTTCATGACCAATCATCTAACTTGCCAATTAACGTTGCGCAGTTCTATAATTTTTCCTCATGTTTGGTGTGCCTTCCTTAACTTCTTTAGTTAACCAATTATGGTGGATCCGCCTCTATTCTTCCTAGTTGGAATAGACTTATTCTGAGCATCCTGAAATATCCCCTTAAATGCCTGATATCTTTTGATCCCCACTTCTTCTGAAAGTAGATATTGTTGCTGGGTGAATCAATGAGTGCAGGGAGTCCCAGGTCAGACCAATCCTGTTCTCACATACACAACCTCGTTGAAAGCACTGGGCAATAAGGAGCAGGACCACCTCTGAGTAAGTTTTCTGTTCTGTGTACTGTGGATAAGTTATTGCACAATAGTGCTACTATGTCATGTATTTCTCGTTTGTGGATAATCATAGAATCCCTACAGTGCAGAAGGAGATCATTTGGCCCATCTATATCCATCCAGCGAAAGAGTACTCCACCCAGGTCATCTCCCCCGTCCACCCGGCCCTACACCCATAATCTAACTTGTGCATCTTTGGACAGTAAGGGGCAATTTTTAACTTGGCCAATCAACCGAATCTGCACATCTTTGGACTGGGGGACAGAACCGGAGCACCTGAAAGAAAACCCATGCAGACACTGAGAGAATGTGTAAACTCTACACTGTCACTCAAGGCCAGAATCGAACCTAGGTCCCTGGCACTGTGAGGCAGCAATGTTAACCATTGTGCCACCATAATGTACCTGTTACTTCATCTGAAATGAAATGAAATGAAAATCTCTTATTGTCACAAGTAGGCTTCAAATGAAGTTAGTGTGAATAGCCCTTAGTCACCACATTCCGGCACCTGTTTGGCGAGGCTGGTACGGGAATTGAACCATGCTGTTGGCCTGCCTTGGTCTGCTTTAAAAGCCAGCTAATTAGCCCTGTGCTAAACCACAAGTGCAAAGATAGCAGTGATGCGGAAGGACTTGACCCAAAAGGAATGCTGTCAGGCATTCATAGGAAAAATCAAGACCACAAGCCCTACATCACAGAAAGACTTGAGTGCAGAATGGAGGTCTACTATGGAGAATGCATGTGATTATTCCTCTGTGCTTACATAGTAGAGTCCTTGGCCAAGTGCATGAGGAACATCCTGGTGTGGTGAGGATAAAGGAATTAGAATGCATTTTTTTTTGGTGGCCAGAATTAGATGCTCAAATTGAAGAGAAAGTTGGGTAGTGCCAATCTTGTGCAAAACAAAGGAACATGCCAACATTACAACCATTACATCCGTGGGAATGACCAACACAGCCATGACAGAGAATACACATTGATTATGCTGGTGCAGTGGAGGGACACATAGAGTCATACAACACAGAAAAGGCCCTTCGGCCTTTTAACATCCTGGTAAATCTCCTTTGCACCCTTTCCAATGCTATCATATCCATCCTCTAATGTGGATTCCAGAACGGCACACTGTACTCTAGCTGTGGCCGAACCAATGTTTTATACAGTTGCAATATAACCTCCCTGCTCTGAAACGCTGTGCCTCGGCCAATAAAGGCAAATATGCCAAATGCCTTCTTAAACGCTGTTTCCTCCTGCTCTGCTACCTTAAGGGATTGGTGCACATGCATTGCAAGATCCCTCTGATCCTCGGTACTTCCCAGGGTCCTGCTATTTATCATGTATTCTCTTGCCTTGTTTATCCTGCCCAAATGCATCTCTTCACACTTTTCTGGATTGAATTCCATTTGCCACTGATCAGGCCTTCTGACCAGCCCATCTATATCCTCCTGGAATCTAAGGCTATCCTCCTCACTATTTACCATCCCACCAATTTTCATATCATCCGTGAATTTATATAAACCACAAATAGCATAGGCCCCAAACAGCATTGGACACAGCCTTCCAGTCAGAAATATACCCTTCGACCAGCGCCCTCTGCTTCCTGCCACTCAGCCAATTCTGGATCCGATTTGCCAAATTTCCTTGGATCCCACGGGCTCTTCCCTTCACTATCAGCCTCCCATGTGGGACCTTAGCAAAAGCCTTGCTGAAGTCCAAGTAGACAACATAAATGTATTTCCCTCATCTACACACCTGGTCATCTCTTCGGAAAATTCAATCAAGTTGGCCAGACTTGATCTCCCCTTAACAAATCCATGCTGACTGTTCTTGGTTAATCTCTGCCTCTCCAAATGCAGATTAATCCTGTCTCTCAGAATTGCTTCCAATAGTTTCCCCACTACTGAGGTTAGACTGACTGGTCTGTAGTTTCCTGGTTTATCCCTTCCTCCCTTCTTGAATAATGGTACCACATTGGCTATCTTCCAGTCCTCCGGCAGCTATCTTGTGGCCAGCGATGAATTGAAAATTATTGCCAGCACCCCGGCTATTTCTTCCCTTGCCTCACTCATCTGGCCCTGGAAATTAATCTTAAGCCTGCCAGACCACTCAGAACCTCCTTTCTGTCTATGTTAATATCTTTAATTTTATCACAGTCCTTGCCCCGATTTATATACCCACACTGTTCCTCTCACGAGTGAACACCGACTCAAATTGTTCATTATCTATGTCCTCCGGCTCCACATTGAAATTACCACTGTGGTCCTTAATGGGCGCTACTTTTTCCCTAGTTATCCTTTTACGCTTAATGTACTTGTACAAAAACTGAAGATTTTCCTTTAATTTACCTGCCAGTATCCTTTCATGCCCCCATTGTGCTCTCCTAGTTTCCTTTTTAAATTCCCTTTTGCACATTCTGTACACCTCTCGGGTTTCTGCTGTTTTGAGCCCTCAATATCTGCCAAAAACTTCCTTTTTTGCCTTATCCAGTATGTATATGCCTCCAAAGCCAGGGTTCACTGGATTTGTTGATCCCACCCTTTTTCTTGATTGGCCCTGTACTCTCCCTATTTCTTTCTTGAATGCGTCCCACTGTTCTGTTACAAATTTACCTAAAGGTGTCTACCTTTACCTAAAGTCCACCCTGGACAAATCAAATCTGATCTTATTAAAATCGCCCTTCCTCCAGTTTCGAACTTGGACCTCAGGCCGATCCTTGTCCTTTTCCATGACAATCTTGAATGTAACGCAGTTATGATTACCGACTGCAAAATGATCCCCCACTGATACTTCAACCACTTGCCCAGCTTTGTTAGCTAAAATTAAGTCTAGGACTTAATTGTAGGTCTCTTGCAGGACCTTCTACGTACTGGCTTAAAAAGTTTTCTGGATGCATTTTGAGAATTCTGCTCCCTCTAAACTTTTCACACCGGGCGGCACGGTAGCACAGTGGTTAGCACTGTAGCTTTACAGCACCAGGGGGCCAGGTTTGATTCCCGGCTTGGGTCACTGTCTATGCGGATTCTGCAAGATCTCCCCGTGTCTGCATGGATTTCCTCCAGGTGCTCCAGTTTCCTCCCACAAGTCGTGAAAGACATACTTGTTAGGTGAATTGGACTTTCTTAATTCTCCCTCTGTGTACCCGAACAGGCTCTGGTGTGTGGCGACTGGGGATTATCACAGTAACTTCATTGCAATGTTAATGTAAGCCTATGTGTGACAAAGATTATTATTACTCTGGCTACCCCAGTTAACGTTAGGGAAGTTGAAATCCCCCACGGTCACTACCCCATCACTTTTACACTTCTCTGAAATGTGCCTACATATCTGCCCTTCTATTTCTCTCAGACTGTTCGGGGGCCTATTGAACATTCCCAGCAATGTGACTGCCACTTTTTCACTTTGAAGTTCTACACATAAGGCTTCATTTGAAGAGCCTTCTAATAATAATAATAATCACTTATTGTCACAAGTAGGCTTCAATGAAGTTACTGTGAAAAGCCCCTAGTCGCCACATTCCAGCGCCTGTTCAGAGAGGCTGCTGGCCTTGTTCTGCATTACAAGCCAGCTGTTTAGCCCACTGTGCTAAACCAGCACCTAAGATCTAAGACGTCGTCCCTCCTCACTGCTATCATTGATTCATCGGATCAAAATTGCACCACCCCCTCCTCTTTTATCTCCTTCCCTATCTTGCCTGAAGATGCTGTATCCTGGAATATTGAGCTGCCAACCATGCCCCTCTATCAACCATATCTCAGTGACAGGAATGACATCATAGCCTCATGTTTTAATTTGTCCCCTCAATTCATCTGCCTTGTTCTTCAGACTCCTTGCATTAAAATAAATACCATCCAATCTTGCCAAACTCCCTTGTTACTGAACTGGTCTCGACATTCTAAGCCTTCCTGATACACTTGATGTCTCTTCTAATTTTGGCTGTGTATCTACCCCTGCTGAACCTTCTTTCAGGATCCCAGTGCTTTCCCTGTGAGTTTACAAGTTGTCTAAAAGCTGTGTGCAGACCTTCAATACCCAAACATCAAGTGTCACTACACGTGGATGTTCTGCCTGTCTCTGATCTTGTGGCCATGTTGCTCCACTCAGTTGGATCGTGCTGTACGAGCTGTCCTTCGTGGAGATGTTAATGCAGAAAAACACTTTTGGATTCAAGTCCATCAGGCGGTGGTCCGGTCCGCACGTGACCTACTCAGGACCCTGCAGGAAAAGGAGACAGTGGATCCTCGCAGTTGGTTCCCTGAGCAGTCTGTGAAAGTCATTTGGCAGAACGCCCCACCACCAGATATGTTTTCCAAGACATTTCTTGGCTGGTGGTAAGAAAGGCCCTCCCTATCAGATCCTTCCTACATTACCAAAGTTACACTCCCTCAGCATATCTTTTTGAGGTGGCTGTGGTGAGGAAGTGCACATTGTCCATCGCATTCTGGAATGTGCCTTTGCAAAACAGAAATAGATAGAAACTAAGTATTGTTTGGTGTGGTTCATCCTGAGTGCCTCTGTGATGCAGGACTCTGTGCTCTAAGGGCTCCTCCCAGTGCCACATATCGAACTAAACATCAATTGCAGCTTGAGGATCAGCAACTCGGTGAAAGACGCTCTTTGGTCTGCCCAAAACTTGTTGGTCTTCCAGTACAAAGAGTTGTCCTTGAGCTAGTGCTGTTAAGTAATGAGTTAAGAGACGTTCCAATTAGTTGTCTCATTTATCTTAAATATCCAATAATTGACACTGAAATGTAAAGAGGCTTCAGGTGGCCTTTGTGTCAGGTGATGTGAAGATAGAGTTTTGTGCAGAGTCTGTTAAAGTGAAATAAAGGCGTTTGTGAAAAGGAGAAGAACCTTTTGTCATAATATACACCAGTATATCATGGTGCAGACACACACACTTATGGACATACAGTAGGGCCAATCAACATGCATAACACCGCAGCCAATCACCAGTTAGAGCACACTCACTATAAAGACAGAGGGCATCAGTTTTCCCGCTCATTCGGGACGCAGCCTTTCAGAAGTACACGAGCTTATTGTCACGCTGGAGGGACGGACTTTGAATGAGCCCACCCAGCCTCAGTTTTCCAGAGATCCGGTTGCCGACCTCCTAAAATAAAAAGAAAATAAGGACACCCTCTCCCCACATGGATACGCAGACCCCCCCCCCCTCCACCGATATAGGAGCCCTCTCCACAGACCTTCCCAATGGACCCCCCCCCCCCGCATCAGTGCCAGGCACTGTCCCCCTTTTTTCCCCCTTATCCCTCTTTTATTGTGAGTGTAAAAAAGGGACAGGTGTTGCAATATCCCTTTCCTGTATTTTGTGTGTGAAATAAACCAACCCTCTAATTTTATGTTAATGTATTTTCTGTCGGGGGCGGGGCGGGGGGGGGGGCGGTATTCATAGAGGATCAGAACTGAAGGGCTGGGGAAAATACGCCACCATTCATAAACGGGGTAATCAACAATCATGAACACCTTCCTGTTAACAGACATGTAGTAAAAGTAGAAATCAAGATTGTTTAAATCAACCAACTCCTGTCCATACCAGAATACATTTTGGGGGTGAAATAAATGTAGCATAAATTCACCCTGTTCCACTTTGGTGTGACGTCCTTGGCTTGGCACACAGCAATAGGTTTTTAGGGTGAGAAACTGAGGTCGATGGGAGCCAGGTTCTCAGATGCAGCTCTGGAGGTTTGGGTGGGAAGGTCTAGAGGAGGAGTGATGTCTTGTATCCATGATGGGGTACGGAATCCACCACATCCTCCTGTCTCTCTCTCCAGCATCTTCTCTGTCTGGGCTCATGTCCTCCACATATTCCTCATCCAGGCCATGCAGGACCCCTGGCAAGATGCCCATGAGCAAGTACTCTCTGCTGTGATATGATGTACATGTAGCTTTAAATGTGCATACCTTAAATGGCTGTCAATCATTGCGCGCCTTGACACAAGTTGTGGGGGGGGGGATTCGCTGAGCCTTGCGCTGGGCCGGAGAATCGCCGCAACCGCGCCACGCCGCCCCGACGCCGGCGCGTGATTCTCAGAGGTGCAGAGAATCAGCGCCATTTGCACTGGTGCGTTTGGTGCGGCTCCGGCCCGGATGGGCCGAGCGGCGGTCCCGATGCGACAGAGTCCCGCCGGTGCCGTTCACCCATGGTTGCTGCCGGCGGGAACTCTGCGGGAACGCGTGGGGGGCGGCCTGAGGGGGGGAGGGGGGCTCCTTCACCAGGGAGGGGGGTGCCTCCGAAGGGGTCTGGCCTGCAATTGGGGCCCACCGATCGGTGGGCCGGCCTCTCCCCACCGGGCCTACTTTCCGCCGCGGCCAGCCCCTGAACACCGACTCCATGTTGGGTCGGGGCCGGCGCGAGTAAGAAGTTCCCCGCGCACGCGCAAGGAGGCTGGAGCTCCTGTGAGGGCCAGAATAGGTTGTGCCTGGGCCCTGTTCGCGCCGTCGTGAAACGTGACGGCGTTCACGATGGCGCGAACACGGCCTCAATATCGAGAATCGCCCCCATGATGTATTAGCTTCTTCACTCCATACTCAGAAAACAGCAGCAGTGGATCAGATCCGATATGTGTACAGACTGTTAACACTGTCTGGATATGCTCTTTATTGAAAATGTAGCCTATCTTTAAAAAATGCAGTTTGAGATTTTGGAGGTGAATAAAAACATGAAAGGTTTAGAAAACCTATTCCGAGGGAAGGAAACCTTGGAATGCAACATTTTTAAATTTCCGGCCCTTTCCCTTGTCTTGATGTGTCTATTTGAGGATTAGAACATAAACTATTTTAATATCCTTCATTGTATGGAAATTTATCTTGAAATCACGATCATTGAATTATTAATAATAATGAATATTTTCAGACATCCACAGTCTGAACACTCTACCGTAAATATCTTTCAGCATTATGGGTGGCACGGTGGCACAGTGGTTAGCGCTGTTGCCTCGCAGCATCAGGGACCTGGGTTCAATTCCTGGCTTGGGTCGCTGTTTGTGTGGAGTCTGTACATTCTCCCGTGTCTGCGTGGGTTTCCTCCGGATCCTCTGGTTTCCTCCCATTGTCCAAAGCTGGGCAGGTTAGGTGGATTGGCCATGCTAAATTGCCCCTTAGTGTCCAAAAGGTTAGGTTGAGTTACGGGGATAGGGTGAGTCATGGGCCTATGTAGGGTGTTCTTTGAGAGGGTCGGTGCAGATTCGATGGGTCGCATGACCTCCTTCTGCACTGTAGGGATTCTATGATTGGCTTGAAGTGAAAATATCCCAGGAAATTTACAGTTGATTGGTGGGCGAAATTACGATAATCAATGGTTCAGGATTACGGAAATGGGATATTAGTGTAGTTATACAGAAGTCCCAGGAAGCGATGATGGAGCATGAATGGAACTATAGAGCTTGATTTTACGAGTGGGAACTGACGTGAGCTTCCCGGCTTCTCGGCCCAACATTCAAGGCCAACATTAATTAGTCTACTGAATGAGGCCCCACGGGTGTTTTGCCGCAAATGAAGGCCTGCCAGCCGATTCCCCGGCACCAGGCTCGCCAGCACCCTCCCCCCACCCCTCCCCCTGCTCCGCTAACAAGGTCAAGCTGCACTTAAGCAGCACTTGCTCAGCAAACCCCAGGGAGCTCACAACAATGGCACCCAGGAGACCTGCCACAAGATTGGGGGAGGAGATCTGGGGACGCTCCTGGACACAGTGGAGGACAGGAGAGATGTCCTGTTCCCCGGACAGTCAGTCACAGAGCAGTCAGTGCTGCCTGGAAGGAGATGGCGGTGGCTGTGAGCACCAGGAGTGTGGCCAGGAAGACTGACCTCCAGTTCCAGAAGGCCAACGACCTACCACCAGGCAGACACCAACCCTCCCTCCAACCTCCCACCCTCTCCCTTCAAAACCCGCCAACCCTTCCTTCACACACCCCCTCCCACCACTGCCAGCCACGCATGTGTCTAACGATGCCCTCTATGCTTCTCCTCAGGAAAAGCTCTCCCACAATTGCCGGGAGAGGGCCCAGACAGGTGGTGGGGTGCCGGACATAAGAATCCTCACCTTCTTCGACGAATGGACCCTGGAGGTGACTGGTGTGGCCGAGAACAGAACGGTCACCAACGCGGAGGCTGGTGAGGCAGAGGTGAGGAACCCTCTGGCCCCATCGGGAGGAACGATCAAATGTGAGTTATTATTGCCCACTGACCAGATGTCCAATCTCCCATAGGTCCTGCAGCCGATGGCGCCGGCCCACCCTGGGTAGCCCCCTCTCCTGACTTCCTAAAGATCACTTCACAGCGGAGCTCCAAGGAAGGCACAATCGAGGTGTCACAGCTGTCATTGCCACCTTCCACCAACACAGATGAAATGAAATGAAAATCGCTTATTGTCACGAGTAGGCTTCAATGAAGTTACTGTGAAAAGCCCCTAGTCGCCACATTCCGGCGCCTGTCCAGGGAGGCTGGTACGGGAATCGAACCGTGCTGCTGGCCTGCTTGGTCTGCTTTAAAAGCCAGTGATTTAACTGAGTGAGCTAAACCAGCCCCTACACGCACCTCGGTGGGAAATGTTGGTGCTCAGTTTTCTGGGGTACAATCTGGTGAGCACCACACAGCTGTTGATGCACATCAGGTGGAGGCAGAACCCCCAGAGGAGCCAGCAGTCAGGGTTCTGCTGCATCCCAGGACCCAGCTGGGTCTCAGCCTGATGCTGAACTTATGGAAAAGGTAATCACAGAGCTGATGGAGATGATAGGGTGCAGTTAGGGAATTCAGAGAGAAATGTCAGCGACACGCCAGCAGATCCATGGCCAATTGGAGGAGTCCCAGAAGCTACAGGCGCAGGAAATGTCACCGGCGCAGTCGGTGACGGCCATGGCTGAGGGTTTTGACAGAATGTCCGCCTCACTGGGGGATGTGACCCAGTACCAGGCTGACCTTAACGAGGTTCTGTGGGTAATGTCCTGCGCTCAGATGGGAATGGCCGAGGTGCTGCGGAGCTTGTCCCAGCCGCAGGAAGTCATTGCTGAGACACTGCAGAGCATGTCCCAGTCACTGAGGAGCATCATTGAGGGCGTCGACACGATCATGCAGACCCTGGGGGGCCGCGAGGGCTGGCAGAGCTAGATGATGCAGGGTCAATCAGGGCTTGAACCAGCTGCCCCTGTATCCCAAGGTGAACCCCAGACCCCTGTGGGCACCGGCCGGGAGGAGGGAATGCTGAGTGCCAAACCGGACCCATCCTATGGAGTGGCGACTGTGGCACCAGCTCCCCCGAGTTCCACTCCTCTAATGAGGCCGTGTCTCTCAGCCAGCACCTGGCACAGGTTGGCACGGCTGTGATTGTGCTGCTGACAAGTGAGCTGGGGCTCCCCAACCTCAGAGCCACTGAAGGACGTCCACCAGGACATCGAAGGACACGGGATGTCGGAAATAACTGGCTGCCTCCACCTCAGATGTGCATCCTGACGACATAACGAGAAGTAGTGGTAAAGCTTGGAAGGCAAAGCATCTCAAGGATCATTGAGGGCACCGGGGTAGGGGGAAGTGGGGAGGGGGTGGCTGTGGAGAGGAAGCGGCACCATGGGCAGAGTAGGGAATTGTTACACACAATAAACACCATGTGAAAGTATGATGCTTCTGTCACTTTCTTCTGCAATGCGGGCCAAGATCCGAACCCTTGGCCCATGGCTCCAGGCATCCTCCCCTCCCCATGGCACCCACACACCCTCCGGCTGTGGACATGACCCCGGAGCTGTGTCCCAACCCCTGAGTGTTTGGATGTTGGCTGCTGCGTGTGCGGTATTTCCTCCTGCAGTGTTCAGGCACAGTGTCCAGGCATCGCAGTCTGATTAGGATGCTGGGCAATGACTCCCACATGCTACATGGCCCGCCTACCAACAGGAATCCACTTGGTTTGTGTGAAGTGCTCGCTTAACCACGATTGCCAATTCCCCATAAGCAATACCCTTCAACCGCACAGCCAGGGGCCTTGGTAGTCTGTGGGGTTATGGGTGGTCGGTGCGGCAGACAGGCAGGGGCAAGGGTTGCCCCCGGAACGAGTACACACGATCCAGCAGTTGGCTTCATGCTGCCGCGTGCAGTTGCCCCCGGTTTTCCTCCCCCCAGCACCTCCCCTCCCCAATCTCCCATGGCAGCCCATCCTTGCAGAGGGTCCACCATCTCCTGCCGAGGGTCCCTCAACCCCGCCGAGCACTGGGGTGGCAAGCCCAGCGTCTCCGGGCTCTTTGCCTGTGAGCAAAGATAGCTACTCACCGCCACGGCTTCCCACGGAAGCCCTTCTGCCACATTTTTAAACAGTAGTACTAATCGGCACCAGCATGCTCACAGGCTGATGAATGATGGGACACCATTGGCTATGGGGTGGCTCCCGTTAATTGTATAGAAATAGGGCTTAACTGGTGATAATTGGTTTCTCGCCACGCTACGGTGAGATCCCGATTTCGCCCACGGGAGCGGACCGATTGCATCGCAAACTGTTTGGCGCCTGGCACGGTTTTCGTTTTCGGCCTTTCCCAGTATTCACCAGCCTTGTTTTGCTCGAGCGATAGCGTAACGAGCCGCAGAATCGCGGCCAGAATTTGCAAACACCATCATTTTCTTTAGCTTCAAGTCTAGCTTCGTAATGTTGCAACAGCTATGTCATTATTCTGGTCCAAGTTTCCGGGGAATTCTCAGCTGAGCTAATAAGACAAATTAAACCGCATGTATTTGACAATTTGCCCTGGAGTTGTTTACAGGAAGGTCCACTAAAATAACATGTTAATATTGTAAGTTAGATGTAAATGGAGATGGAAAGTCCCAGTTCTCCCTGCCCCATGATATTTGCATCTCACATCCATGTACGAACATAATTCATCTGTTGTTTCCAAAGTTTATATCTCCACTTATTTTTTCCAATTTACAGGAATTGTTGATATTGCAGCAATGAAAGGGGCCATTCAGACCGTTGTACTTGTGCAATCGCCAATCTTTCAATGGGAGTGTCTGAATCACATTCCCCTGCACCTTTTAAGTATGTTGCCCATAATATCAGACACTCAGGCTGAATTGTATTTATATATTTTAGTTGATTATGGATGAACCGGAGCTCCGGAGGGGGGCGAGGGTAGGTGTCCTGGCCTTTGCCTCGCTTGTGGCTATACCGCCAAGCACCTCAGTGTGGCTGGGTGACTTGATGGAGTTTTTGCACCTCGAGAAGATCAGGTTTACTGTAAGAAGGTCAGTGGAAGAGTTTTACCATCGATGGCAGCTCATTATAATGTACCTTTAAAGAGCTGGTCACTATTAGCTGTTGGGGGGGAGGGGGGAGTTAGTGTTGAGGTTTATAATGCTGTAAGGGGAAGTGGGGGTCATACCTGTTTAGTTGTTATTCTGTCTTATTGTAAGCTTTGTATAAAAACTGTTTCAGATGATAATTAAAATATTTCCAAAAAAATGAACAGGACAGGAGATTGTAGGCTAGAATTAAATAAAGGAGGATATTGTTGGCAAGGGAATAGGTAGAGCTAAAAAGCAGGAGTTTAAAAAGACTCAGAAAGCTCCAGGATCCCAGGTTCGATTCCTGGCTTGGGTCACTGTCTGTGCGGAGTCTGCATGTTCTCCCCATGTGTGCGTGGGTTTCCTCCGGGTGCTCCAGTTTCCCACAGTCCAAAGATGCGCAGGTTAGGTGGATTGGCCATGCTAAATTGCACTTAGTGTCCAAAATTGCCCTTAGTGCTGGGTGGGGTTACTGGATTATGGGGATGGAGTAGAGGTGTGGGCTTGGGGAGGGTGCTCTTTCCAGGAGCCGGTGCAGACCCGATGGGCCGAATGACATCCTTCTGCACTGTAAATTCTATGAAAAAGAAATCCCATTAAAAATTAGTTAAAATATCTGTACTGCAATGCACTCAAGATGCAATCTACCCGAATGGGAACGGAGTCCCATAGTGCGAGATTAGCACCGAGAAACACCCATCTGGGTAGGTCAGGGGCCTCTGAAGGGCACTCTACAATGAGGCCACACTTAGCCCTGTTTTTGGAAGTGGGTAGATGCCGCCCACAATGTACATAATATATCAGCTGGAGGCAATTGTGCTTTAGAAGAAAGCAGACATAATGGGAATAACTCAGATATAGCTACAGGGAAATCAAGACTGGGAATTAAACATTGAAGGATATAACCTGTTTAGTAAAGATAGGAGGGGGTGGAGTACCTGTATTGATTGAAATTGAGAAGAGGGACACAGCACGAAAGACAGAAATATAATCTCTATGGACAGAGATGAAAAGTAAAGGACCAACCAAATTTATTTGGTTTCATCTGCAGTTCACCTAATAGTAATTGAGACAAGGAGGAAGAAAAATGCAAATTCGAGGATTGAGGGAAAAATGGACAAAAATCATGAGCGTTTGAGCTCCCCTGATATGAATTGGACAGAACAGGTAGAAACAGGGAAGTGAAATTCCTTCACTGTGTCCAGGATTCCTTTCTAGCACAATACGGAAAAGATAAGCCTAACAAGGGAAGAGTTGATAGGAAAAGTAAAGCTTGGAGAATATCTCGGCAATGAGGAGATCATGCACTCAGATATAACGGTGCCCATAGCTTGAATAGACTCCTCCATTTTCATCGCAAAGTGCTTCACTCTCTCATGGGAATAAATCAATGTGGTGGGCTACCAGCGGACTGGTGGCCACATGGAGCCCATCTGGCTTCTGAATGCGGCCCACGAGACAGTTTGTTGACTGTTGCCCACACTGACCGCACTCCCTCAAGCGACTCTGGTTGACACGATCCACACATTTCCAACCACTTGGTTATTTTTCCTATCTGTATGACTGCAGTGATATGCACATAAAGCAAGACTCCCTTTATGTCCAAAGTGTAAATATTGATTTTATTTTTACATTTGACGTTGGCGACAGTTCTACATAATCTTATTTGTGGGGTCATGGTGAGTGAAGTAACCCAATTTTAATCTTCCAGCTGATGAAGGAGGGCCACTTTTGCAGCAACTCACTACCCTAGGTAGCTCATCACTGCTCAAAGCACTCCTGCTGCAATTCCTCAAGGGGCTGACCGCACTCCCTCAGGGGACTGGCCGCACTCCCTCAGGGGACTGGCCGCACTCCCTCAGGGGACTGACCGCACTCCCTCAGGGGACTGGCCGCACTCCCTCAGGGGACTGGCCGCACTCCCTCAGGGGACTGACCACTCACCCTCAGGGGGCTGACCGCACTCCCTCAAGGGGCTGACGCACTCCCACAGGGGGCTGACCGCACTCCCACAGGGGGCTGACCGCACTCCCTCAGGGGACTGGCCGCACTCCCACAGGGGGCTGACCGCACTCCCACAGGGGGCTGACCGCACTCCCTCAGGGGACTGGCCGCACTCCCTCAAGGGGCTGACCGCACTCCCACAGGGGGCTGACCGCACTCCCACAGGGGACTGACCGCACTCCCTCAGGGGGCTGACCGCACTCCCACAGGGGACTGACCGCACTCCCACAGGGGGCTGACCGCACTCCCTCAGGCGACTGGCCGCACTCCCACAGGCGACAGGCCGCACTCCCTCAGGGGGCTGACCGCACTCCCACAGGGGACTGACCGCACTCCCACAGGGGGCTGACCGCACTCCCACAGGGGGCTGACCGCACTCCCTCAGGGGACTGACCGCACTCCCACAGGGGACTGGCCGCACTCCCTCAGGGGACTGGCCGCACTCCCTCAGGGAACTGGCCGCACTCCCACAGGGGACTGGCCGCACTCCCTCAGGGAACTGGCCGCACTCCCTCAGGGGGCTGACTGCACTCCCACAGGGGACTGACCGCACTCCCTCAGGGGGCTGACCGCACTCCCACAGGGGGCTGACCACACTCCCTCAGGGGACTGACCGCAATCCCTCAGGGGACTGACCGCACTCCCACAGGGGACTGGCCGCACTCCCTCAGGGGACTGACCGCAATCCCTCAGGGGACTGACCGCACTCCCACAGGGGACTGGCTGCACTCCCTCAGGGGACTGTCCGCACTCCCTCAGGGGGCTGGCCGCACTCCCACAGGGGACTGACCGCACTCCCACAGGGGGCTGACCGCACTCCCTCAGGCGACAGGCCGCACTCCCACAGGCGACAGGCCGCACTCCCTCAGGGGGCTGACCGCACTCCCACAGGGGACTGACCGCACTCCCACAGGGGGCTGACCGCACTCCCACAGGGGGCTGACCGCACTCCCTCAGGGGACTGACCGCACTCCCACAGGGGACTGGCCGCACTCCCTCAGGGGACTGGCCGCACTCCCTCAGGGAACTGGCCGCACTCCCACAGGGGACTGGCCGCACTCCCTCAGGGAACTGGCCGCACTCCCTCAGTGGGCTGGCCGCACTCCCTCAGGGGACTGGCCGCACTCCCTCAGGGGCTGACCGCACTCCCTCAGGGGACTGACCGCTCTCCCTCAGTGGGCTGGCCGCACTCCCTCAGGGGACTGACCGCACTCCTTCAGGGGACTGACCGCACTCTCTCAAGGGGCTGACCGCACTCCCTCAGGGGACTCTGTCCGCACTCCCACTGGGGGCTGACCGCACTCCCACAGGGGGCTGGCCGCACTCCCTCAGGGGACTGGCCGCACTCCCTCAGGGGGCTGACCGCACTCCCACAGGGGACTGACCGCACTCCCTCAGGGGACTGGCCGCACTCCCACAGGGGACTGACCGCACTCCCTCAGGGGACTGGCCGCACTCCCTCAGGGGACTGGCCGCACTCCCTCGGGGGCTGACCGCACTCCCTCAGGGGACTGGCCGCACTCCCTCAGGGGACTGACCGCACTCCCTCGGGGGGCTGACAGCACTCCCTCAGGGGACTGACCGCACTCCCACAGGGGGCTGACCGCACTCCCTCAGGGGACTGACCGCACTCCCACAGGGGACTGGCCGCACTCCCTCAGGGCACTGGCCGCACTCCCTCAGGGAACTGGCCGCACTCCCACAGGGGACTGGCCGCACTCCCTCAGGGAACTGGCCGCACTCGCTCAGGGGGCTGGCCGCACTCCCTCAGGGGACTGGCCGCACTCCCTCAGGGGCTGACCGCACTCCCTCAGGGGACTGACCGCTCTCCCTCAGGAGGCTGACTGCACTCCCTCAGTGGGCTGGCCGCACTCCCTCAGGGGACTGACCGCACTCCTTCAGGGGACTGACTGCACTCTCTCAAGGGGCTGACCGCACTCCCTCAGGGGACTCTGTCCGCACTCCCACTGGGGGCTGACCGCACTCCCACAGGGGGCTGGCCGCACTCCCTCAGGGGACTGGCCGCACTCCCTCAGGGGGCTGACCGCACTCCCACAGGGGACTGACCGCACTCCCTCAGGGGACTGGCCGCACTCCCACAGGGGACTGACCGCACTCCCACAGGGGACTGACCACACTCCCTCAGGGGACTGGCCGCACTCCCTCGGGGGGCTGACCGCACTCCCTCAGGGGACTGGCCGCACTCCCTCAGGGGACTGACCGCACTCCCTCGGGGGGCTGACCGCACTCCCTCAGGGGACTGGCCGCACTCCCTCAGGGGGCTGACAGCACTCCCTCAGGGGACTGGCCGCACTCCCTCACGGGGCTGACCGCACTCCCTCAGGGGGCTGACCGCACTCCCTCAGGGGACTGGCCGCACTCCCTCAGGGGGCTGACCGCACTCCCTCAGGGGACTGGCCGCACTCCCTCAGGGGGCTGACCGCACTCCCTCGGGGGGCTGACAGCACTCCCACAGGGGACTGACCGCACTCCCTCAGGGGGCTGACCGCACTCCCACAGGGGGCTGACCGCACTCCCTCAGGGGGCTGACCGCACTCCCACAGGGGACTGGCCGCACTCCCACAGGGGACTGACCGCACTCCCTCAGGGGGCTGACCGCACTCCCTCAGGGGACAGACCGCACTCCCACAGGGGGCTGACCGCACTCCCTCAGGGGACTGACCGCACTCCCACAGGGGACTGGCCGCACTCCCTCAGGGGACTGGCCGCACTCCCTCAGGGAACTGGCCGCACTCCCACAGGGGACTGGCCGCACTCCCTCAGGGAACTGGCCGCACTCCCTCAGTGGGCTGGCCGCACTCCCTCAGGGGACTGGCCGCACTCCCTCAGGGGCTGACCGCACTCCCTCAGGGGACTGACCGCTCTCCCTCAGGAGGCTGACTGCACTCCCTCAGTGGGCTGGCCGCACTCCCTCAGGGGACTGACCGCACTCCTTCAGGGGACTGACCGCACTCTCTCAAGGGGCTGACCGCACTCCCTCAGGGGACTCTGTCCGCACTCCCACTGGGGGCTGACCGCACTCCCACAGGGGGCTGGCCGCACTCCCTCAGGGGACTGGCCGCACTCCCTCAGGGGGCTGACCGCACTCCCACAGGGGACTGACCGCACTCCCTCAGGGGACTGGCCGCACTCCCACAGGGGACTGACCGCACTCCCACAGGGGACTGACCGCACTCCCTCAGGGGACTGGCCGCACTCCCTCGGGGGACTGACCGCACTCCCACAGGGGACTGGCCGCACTCCCTCAAGGCACTGGCCGCACTCCCTCAGGGGCTGACCGCACTCCCTCAGGGGACTGACCGCTCTCCCTCAGGAGGCTGACTGCACTCCCTCAGTGGGCTGGCCGCACTCCCTCAGGGGACTGACCGCACTCCTTCAGGGGACTGACCGCACTCTCTCAAGGGGCTGACCGCACTCCCTCAGGGGACTCTGTCCGCACTCCCACTGGGGGCTGACCGCACTCCCACAGGGGGCTGGCCGCACTCCCTCAGGGGACTGGCCGCACTCCCTCAGGGGGCTGACCGCACTCCCTCAGGGGACTGGCCGCACTCCCTCAGGGGACTGGCCGCACTCCCTCAGGGGACTGACCGCACTCCCTCAGGGGACTGGCCGCACTCCCTCAGGGGACTGGCCGCACTCCCTCAGGGGACTGACCGCTCACCCTCAGGGGGCTGACCGCACTCCCTCAAGGGGCTGACGCACTCCCACAGGGGGCTGACCGCACTCCCACAGGGGGCTGACCGCACTCCCTCAGGGGACTGGCCGCACTCCCACAGGGGGCTGACCGCACTCCCACAGGGGGCTGACCGCACTCCCTCAGGGGACTGGCCGCACTACCTCAAGGGGCTGACCGCACTCCCACAGGGGGCTGACCGCACTCCCACAGGGGACTGACCGCACTCCCTCAGGGGGCTGACCGCACTCCCACAGGGGACTGACCGCACTCCCACAGGGGGCTGACCGCACTCCCTCAGGCGACAGGCCGCACTCCCACAGGCGACAGGCCGCACTCCCTCAGGGGGCTGACCGCACTCCCACAGGGGACTGACCGCACTCCCACAGGGGGCGGACCGCACTCCCACAGGGGGCTGACCGCACTCCCTCAGGGGACTGACCGCACTCCCACAGGGGACTGGCCGCACTCCCTCAGGGGACTGGCCGCACTCCCTCAGGGAACTGGCCGCACTCCCACAGGGGACTGGCCGCACTCCCTCAGGGAACTGGCCGCACTCCCTCAGGGGGCTGACTGCACTCCCACAGGGACTGACCGCACTCCCTCAGGGGGCTGACCGCACTCCCACAGGGGGCTGACCACACTCCCTCAGGGGACTGACCGCAATCCCTCAGGGGACTGACCGCACTCCCACAGGGGACTGGCCGCACTCCCTCAGGGGACTGACCGCAATCCCTCAGGGGACTGACCGCACTCCCACAGGGGACTGGCTGCACTCCCTCAGGGGACTGTCCGCACTCCCTCAGGGGGCTGGCCGCACTCCCACAGGGGACTGACCGCACTCCCACAGGGGGCTGACCGCACTCCCTCAGGCGACAGGCCGCACTCCCACAGGCGACTGGCCGCACTCCCTCAGGGGGCTGACCGCACTCCCACAGGGGACTGACCGCACTCCCACAGGGGGCTGACCGCACTCCCACAGGGGGCTGACCGCACTCCCTCAGGGGACTGACCGCACTCCCACAGGGGACTGGCCGCACTCCCTCAGGGGACTGGCCGCACTCCCTCAGGGAACTGGCCGCACTCCCACAGGGGACTGGCCGCACTCCCTCAGGGAACTGGCCGCACTCCCTCAGTGGGCTGGCCGCACTCCCTCAGGGGACTGGCCGCACTCCCTCAGGGGCTGACCGCACTCCCTCAGGGGACTGACCGCTCTCCCTCAGTGGGCTGGCCGCACTCCCTCAGGGGACTGACCGCACTCCTTCAGGGGACTGACCGCACTCTCTCAAGGGGCTGACCGCACTCCCTCAGGGGACTCTGTCCGCACTCCCACTGGGGGCTGACCGCACTCCCACAGGGGGCTGGCCGCACTCCCTCAGGGGACTGGCCGCACTCCCTCAGGGGGCTGACCGCACTCCCACAGGGGACTGACCGCACTCCCTCAGGGGACTGGCCGCACTCCCACAGGGGACTGACCGCACTCCCACAGGGGACTGACCGCACTCCCTCAGGGGACTGGCCGCACTCCCTCGGGGGGCTGACCGCACTCCCTCAGGGGACTGGCCGCACTCCCTCAGGGGACTGACCGCACTCCCTCGGGGGGCTGACAGCACTCCCTCAGGGGACTGACCGCACTCCCACAGGGGGCTGACCGCACTCCCTCAGGGGACTGACCGCACTCCCACAGGGGACTGGCCGCACTCCCTCAGGGCACTGGCCGCACTCCCTCAGGGAACTGGCCGCACTCCCACAGGGGACTGGCCGCACTCCCTCAGGGAACTGGCCGCACTCCCTCAGTGGGCTGGCCGCACTCCCTCAGGGGACTGGCCGCACTCCCTCAGGGGCTGACCGCACTCCCTCAGGGGACTGACCGCTCTCCCTCAGGAGGCTGACTGCACTCCCTCAGTGGGCTGGCCGCACTCCCTCAGGGGACTGACCGCACTCCTTCAGGGGACTGACTGCACTCTCTCAAGGGGCTGACCGCACTCCCTCAGGGGACTCTGTCCGCACTCCCACTGGGGGCTGACCGCACTCCCACAGGGGACTGGCCGCACTCCCTCAGGGGACTGGCCGCACTCCCTCAGGGGGCTGACCGCACTCCCACAGGGGACTGACCGCACTCCCTCAGGGGACTGGCCGCACTCCCACAGGGGACTGACCGCACTCCCACAGGGGACTGACCACACTCCCTCAGGGGACTGGCCGCACTCCCTCGGGGGGCTGACCGCACTCCCTCAGGGGACTGGCCGCACTCCCTCAGGGGACTGACCGCACTCCCTCGGGGGGCTGACCGCACTCCCTCAGGGGACTGGCCGCACTCCCTCAGGGGGCTGACAGCACTCCCTCAGGGGACTGGCCGCACTCCCTCACGGGGCTGACCGCACTCCCTCAGGGGGCTGACCGCACTCCCTCAGGGGACTGGCCGCACTCCCTCAGGGGGCTGACCGCACTCCCTCAGGGGACTGGCCGCACTCCCTCAGGGGGCTGACCGCACTCCCTCGGGGGGCTGACAGCACTCCCACAGGGGACTGACCGCACTCCCTCAGGGGGCTGACCGCACTCCCACAGGGGGCTGACCGCACTCCCTCAGGGGGCTGACCGCACTCCCACAGGGGACTGGCCGCACTCCCACAGGGGACTGACCGCACTCCCTCAGGGGGCTGACCGCACTCCCTCAGGGGACAGACCGCACTCCCACAGGGGGCTGAACGCACTCCCTCAGGGGACTGACCGCACTCCCACAGGGGACTGGCCGCACTCCCTCAGGGGACTGGCCGCACTCCCTCAGGGAACTGGCCGCACTCCCACAGGGGACTGGCCGCACTCCCTCAGGGGACTGGCCGCACTCCCTCAGTGGGCTGGCCGCACTCCCTCAGGGGACTGGCCGCACTCCCTCAGGGGCTGACCGCACTCCCTCAGGGGACTGACCGCTCTCCCTCAGGAGGCTGACTGCACTCCCTCAGTGGGCTGGCCGCACTCCCTCAGGGGACTGACCGCACTCCTTCAGGGGACTGACCGCACTCTCTCATGGGGCTGACCGCACTCCCTCAGGGGACTCTGTCCGCACTCCCACTGGGGGCTGACCGCACTCCCACAGGGGGCTGGCCGCACTCCCTCAGGGGACTGGCCGCACTCCCTCAGGGGGCTGACCGCACTCCCACAGGGGACTGACCGCACTCCCTCAGGGGACTGGCCGCACTCCCACAGGGGACTGACCGCACTCCCACAGGGGGCTGACCGCACTCCCTCAGGGGACTGGCCGCACTCCCTCGGGGGACTGACCGCACTCCCACAGGGGACTGGCCGCACTCCCTCAAGGCACTGGCCGCACTCCCTCAGGGGCTGACCGCACTCCCTCAGGGGACTGACCGCTCTCCCTCAGGAGGCTGACTGCACTCCCTCAGTGGGCTGGCCGCACTCCCTCAGGGGACTGACCGCACTCCTTCAGGGGACTGACCGCACTCTCTCAAGGGGCTGACCGCACTCCCTCAGGGGACTCTGTCCGCACTCCCACTGGGGGCTGACCGCACTCCCACAGGGGGCTGGCCGCACTCCCTCAGGGGACTGGCCGCACTCCCTCAGGGGGCTGACCGCACTCCCTCAGGGGACTGGCCGCACTCCCTCAGGGGACTGACCGCACTCCCTCAGGGGACTGACCGCACTCCCTCGGGGGGCTGACAGCACTCCCTCAGGGGACTGACCGCACTCCCACAGGGGGCTGACCACACTCCCTCAGGGGACTGACCGCACTCCCACAGGGGACTGGCCGCACTCCCTCAAGGCACTGGCCGCACTCCCTCAGGGAACTGGCCGCACTCCCACAGGGGACTGGCCGCACTCCCTCAGGGGACTGGCTGCACTCCCTCAGTGGGCTGGCCGCACTCCCTCAGGGGTCTGGCCGCACTCCCTCAGGGGCTGACCGCACTCCCTCAGGGGACTGACCGCTCTCCCTCAGGAGGCTGACTGCACTCCCTCAGTGGGCTGGCCGCACTCCCTCAGGGGACTGACCGCACTCCTTCAGGGGACTGACCGCACTCTCTCAAGGGGCTGACCGCACTCCCTCAGGGTCTCTGTCCGCACTCCCACTGGGGGCTGACCGCACTCCCACAGGGGGCTGGCCGCACTCCCTCAGGGGACTGGCCGCACTCCCTCAGGGGGCTGACCGCACTCCCTCAGGGGGCTGACCGCACTCCCTCAGGGGGCTGACCGCACTCCCTCAGGGGACTGGCCGCACTCCCTCAGGGGGCTGACCGCACTCCCTCAGGGGACTGGCCGCACTCCCTCAGGGGGCTGACCGCACTCCCTCAGGGGACTGGCTGCACTCCCACAGGGGGCTGGCCGCACTCCCTCATGGGACTGGCCGCACTCCCTCGGAGGGCTGGCCGCACTCCCTCAGGGGGCTGACCACACTCCCTCAGGGGGCTGACCGCACTCCCTCAGGGGGCTGACCGCACTCCCTCAGGGGGCTGACCGCACTCTCACAGGCGACTGGCTGCACTCCTTCAGGCGACTGGCCACACTCCCTCAGGGGGCTGCCCGCACTCCCTCAGGGGGCTGACCGCACTCCTTCAGGGGACTGACCGCACTCCCTCAGGGGGCTGCCCGCACTCCCTCAGGGGGCTGACCGCACTCCCTCAGGGGGCTGACCGCACTCCCTCAGGGGACTGACCACACTCCCTCAGCGGACTCTGTCCACACTCACTCAGGGCATTCTGTCCACACTCCCTCAGGGGACTGACCGCTCTCCCTCAGGGGACTCTGTCCGCATTCTCTCAGCAATTCTGTCCACACTCCCTCAGTAGACTGACCGCACTCCCTCAGGGGACTCTGGCCGCACTCCCTCAGGGGACTGACTGCACTCCTTCAGGGGGATGACCGCACTCCCTCAGGGGACTGGCTGCACTCCCTCAGGGGGCTGGCTGCACTCCCTCAGGGGACTCTGTCCGCACTCCTTCAGGGGACTGACCACACTCCCACAGGGGACTGACTGCACTCCCTCAGGGGGCTGACCGCACTCCCTCAGGGGACTGACCGCACTCCCTCAGGGGGCTGACCGCAATCCCTCAGGGGACTGACCGCACTCCCTCAGAAGGCTGGCCGCACTCCCTCAGGGGGCTGACCGCACTCCCACAGGGGACTGGCCGCACTCCCTCAGGGGGCTGACCGCACTCCCTCAGGGGGCTGACCGCACTCCCTCAGGGGACTGGCCGCACTCCCTCAGGGGGCTGACCGCACTCCCTCAGGGGACTCTGTCCACACTCTCTCAGGGGACTGACTGCACTCCCACAGGCGACAGGCCGCATTCCCTCAGGGGACTGACCGCACTCCCTCAGGGGACTCTGTCCACACTCCCTCAGTAGACTGACCGCACTCCCTCAGGGGACTGGCTGCACTCCCTCAGGGGACTGGCTGCACTCCCTCAGGGGACTGGCTGCAGTCCCTCAGGGGACTGGCTGCACTCCCTCAGGGGACTCTGTCCGCACTCCTTCAGGGGACTGACCGCACTCCCACAGGGGACTGGCCGCACTCCCACAGTGGGCTGACCGCACTCCCTCAGGGGACTGACCGCACTCCCACAGGGGACTGGCCGCACTCCCTCAGGGGGCTGACCGCACTCCCTCAGGGGACTGACCACACTCCCTCAGCGGACTCTGTCCACACTCACCCAGGGCATTCTGTCCACACTCCCTCAGGGGACTGACCGCTCTCCCTCAGGGGATTGACCGCTCTTCCTCAGGAGACTCTGTCCGCATTCTCTCAGGGACTCTGTCCACACTCCCTCAGTAGACTGACTGCACTCCCTCAGGGGACTGGCTGCACTCCCTCAGGGGACTCTGTCCACACTCCTTCAGGGGACTCTGTCTGCACTCCCTCAGGGGACTGACTGCACTCCCTCAGGGGGATGACCGCACTCCCTCAGGGGACTGACTGCACTCCCTCAGGGGGCTGACCGCACTCCCTCAGGGGGCTGACCGCACTCCCTCAGGGGACTCTGTCCGCACTCTCTCAGGGGACTGGCCGCACTCCCTCAGGGGGCTGGCTGCACTCCCTCAGGGGGCTGACCGCACTCCCTCAGGGGGCTGGCTGCACTCCCTCAGGGGGCTGACCGCACTCCCTCAGGGGACTGACCGCACTCCCTCAGTGGACTCTGTCCGCACTCCCTCAGGGGACTGACCGCACTCCCTCAGGGGACTGGCTGCACTCCCTCAGGGGACTGGCTGCACTCCCTCAGGGGACTGGCTGAACTCCCTCAGGGGACTCTGTCCGCACTCCTTCAGGGGACTGACCGCACTCCCACAGGGGACTGGCCGCACTCCCTCAGGGGGCTGACCGCACTCCCACAGGGGACTGGCCGCACACCCTCAGGGGGCTGACCGCACACCCTCAGGGGGCTGACCGCACTCCCACAGGGGACTGACCGCTCTCCCTCAGGGGGCTGACCGCACTCCCTCAGGGGACTGGCCGCACTCCCTCAGGGGGGCTGACCGCACTCCCACAGGGGACTGGCCGCACTCCCTCAGGGGGCTGACCGCACTCCCTCAGGGGGCTGACCGCACTCCCTCATGGGACTGGCCGCACTCCCTCAGGGGGCTGACCGCACTCCCTCAGTAGACTGACCGCACTCCCTCAGGGGGCTGACCGCACACCCTCAGGGGGCTGACCGCACTCCCACAGGGGACTGACCGCTCTCCCTCAGGGGGGCTGACCGCACTCCCTCAGGGGACTGGCCGCACTCCCTCAGGGGGGCTGGCCGCACTCCCACAGGGGACTGGCCGCACTCCCTCAGGGGGCTGACCGCACTCCCTCAGGGGGCTGACCGCACTCCCTCATGGGACTGGCCGCACTCCCTCAGGGGGCTGACCGCACTCCCTCAGTAGACTGACCGCACTCCCTCAGGGGACTCTGTCTGCACTCCCTCAGGGGACTGGCCGCACTCCCACAGGGGACTGGCCGCACTCCCTCAGGGGGCTGACCGCACTCCCTCATGGGACTGGCCGCACTCCCTCAGAGGGCTGACCACACTCCCTCAGGGGACTGACCGCACTCCCTCAGGAGGCTGACTGCACTCCCTCAGGGGGCTGACCGCACTCCCTCAGGGGACTGACCGCACTCCCTCATGGGACTGGCCGCACTCCCTCAGGGCGCTGACCGCACTCCTCAGTAGACTGACCGCACTCCCTCAGGGGACTGGCTGCACTCCCACAGGGGACTGGCCGCACTCCCTCAGGGGGCTGACCGCACTCCCTCAGGGGGCTGACCGCACTCCCTCAGGGGGCTGACCGCACTCCCTCAGGGGGCTGACCGCACTCCCTCATGGGACTGGCCGCACTCCCTCAGGGGGCTGACCGCACTCCCTCAGGGGACTCTGTCTGCATTCCCTCAGGGGACTGGCTGCACTCCCTCAGGGGACTAAGTCTGCATTCTCTCAGACAACTCTGTCCTATCTCCCTCAGGGGACTCACCACAATGCCTTCGGGTCACTGACAGATCCCCAAACACCTGCTTTACATTTGGCCCATGGAGCTCCAAATCTCCAGCTGGCTGGAGCGGTATTGCATTATCCAATGGAGATTGCTGACTGAGAGAATTATACTCATTAGGATTCCACATTCACCTTCTTGTGTTTTCTTTTACCTACGAACACTGATGATGTAGTGATGTGTTTGTTTACCCTCCACCCTACATCTATCTCCATCGGGCTCCCTGTACACAAACACGTTCAGGTTTTCAATCTCAATCTTGATGCACCATCGATTCACCATTTCCCACTTTACTCTATTCCATATCTTACTCTCCTGTTGTTGAACAGATTAAAAGGCAGGTTCAGATAGTAAAGCAGCCTTCTCCAAGTCTACACGATAGCACAATTTACAATGGCCTATTGGAATCTTTTTTTAATCTCCGTTCGGTGTACTTTATCATACTGATAATGTCAATTCCCATTCTGATTCTTTATCAAGTAGATTACAGTGTTTGTGGTTTTAATGCATTATCTCCTTATCCACCTTTTTATCTCACATACAGAACCCTCAGGATATAGATAATCGGTTGGTTGATTCTGAATTTGTGAAGCTGACCCAAGATGTCAGCGTCTTTTGTGAAAGACTTTGTCAGAACATCGCCATCTATTCATAGCCAAAAGAGCTAAAATAAAATAACATGCCTGGAGACAGCAGAGTGACTCGGTGTAATTATCTGAAATGCAGTGTCAGAGAGAGAGAGAGAGCGAATGGTCACTGCCTGCTCACCTGCGACTCACTTTGATGTGAGTGAAGGCAGAAAAGGCCTGTCGGTATCATATAACTATCTTTGTACTGAATACATCAGAGCAAATAAGCCTTTTAATATGATTTTATTTGATAAACACTGTCTATAGATGAGGGAGTTGAACAAAGATAAAGGGCTTACAGATTCATGCTCTCCTCTGCATTGTGGGTCTTACCCTGCAGGGTGGGCCGCCCAGCTTTCCTGCCAGTTTACATACTGACTAATTGTAAAAGTGAATGCAAGCCTAAAAGATTGTGCATCTTGGAAGTTTATCAGCATCTCATCTCTCAAAAATGGGACATGACTGTGTTGTTGGTGTTGTGACGATCCTTGTGAATCAATGCCCTTGTGCAGGGTACTGAATAACAGAACATTGTTGACATTTCCCTGTGGCTCAGGGTGGGCAGGTCAGTGTAGCAGAATCACACTCAGAACTCCCTCAGGTACATCCACCTCACCTCTCAGCAAACGGAGACACTGGCTGACCCTCAGCACACTGTTCCTCCTCGCTGAATAAATAGAGCTTTTGTCTCACACCGGCTATCTATGTGTACCTTTCAGAAACCGATAAGGGAATGTGTTTGTTTGACTGCAGCTGGAGACAGGATGTTAGTCGGATATTTTCTGTATAACAAATTGATTTGTCTGATTACAGCGCCTTTGGTAGGTCTGAGCACTTGATGTAAGGGATTTTTCTTATTTTTATAATCTTTCTTATTATCACAAGTAGGCTTACATTAACTCTGCAATGAAGATACTGTGAAAATCTCCCAGTTGCTACATTCCTGTTTGGGTACTGAGGGAGAATTCAGAATGTCGAATTCACCTAACAAGCACATCTTTTGGGACTTGTGGGGGGAAACCCACACAGACACGGGGAGAATGTGCAGACTCGGCACAGACAGCGACTCAAGCCGGGAATCGAACCGGGGACCCTGGCGCTGTTTCTTGTCTGTTATTGTTTAACCCCTTAACATTCAGTGCAACTCTCTGACAGCCAATCTACGATACACCACTGCCACAAAAGAATGCGCCCAGGGATGCATGATAAACGAATATAATCCTTAGCTTTGTGTTTGTTCATGGTGTTTCAGACATACTGCTAACCCCAAGATTACCCCTCGAGGAAATGGCTTTCTTGACCCAAGGTCTTTTCAGTTTAACAGATGATGCTGTTCCATTTCAAGTTTGTTGAATATGTGCAATTGACCTTTTACACTGTTATCACCAGAAATATGAAATTAAACTTTACCCACATCCACTATGGACATGAGATTAAGGGAACTAATTAACATGAGACTGTAGCATGGGCTCTGCTTCAGCCACCTCCAGTATCCCATTGGTTAATGCCAGGGAAGACAGTGTGGCGGGGAGGGGCTGGAGTTCAGCCCAGGTAAGTAAACTGTTTATTCTTCACCGTCCAAGCGCCTGGTTACCACCCGGTGAGTAGGGTTTAAACTGACCCTATTAGTCCATTAGTTTTGATCATGAAAGCAAACGGTCTTCAGAATTATTCAGCAATCCCCCTATCCACCACCCCTTAACTATCTGCAAAAATAAACTTTGACAAAAAGTTGAAGCATTGATTTGGCCCTCTCGATAATTTTGCTATGCCTCGCGATTGTACCAGAGATGTTAACCAATTTAAAATAAATGCTTGTTAAATATTGATGGAGGCCTTCTGGTGCAATGGGTATTGTCCCTGTCTCTGAGCCAGAAGCTCATGCTTCAAGCCCCAGCTTGGACTTGACGGCCAATGATGGTGCGTTCAGAACCAGGGCCAGGGAGAGAAATCAAGGGCCCTGGTGCTTCTCCTCTTCTGTATCCTTTACTGTCCACCAACATCCACCAACCCTCAATCATGCATGGTGACACGGTGGAACAGTGGTTAGCACTGCTGCCTCACAGTGCCAGGGACCCGGTTCAATTCTGGCCTTGGGTGACTGTCTGTTTGGAGTTTGCATATTCTCCCCATGTCTGCATGGGTTTCCTCCGGGTGCTCCGGTTTCCTCCCACAGTCCAAAGTTGTGTAGGTTAGGTGGATTGGCCATGCTAAATTGCCCCTTAGTGTTCAAAGATGTGTAGATTAAATGGATTGGACAGGCTAAATTGCCCCTTAGTGTCCAAAGATGTGCAGGGTAGGTGGGGTTACAGTGGGTAGCGGACCTAGGTAGCGTACTCTTTCAGGGAGTCAGTGCAGAATCGATGGGCCAAATGGCCTCCTTCTGCACTGTAGGGATTCTATGATTCTATGATATCATTCATCTATGAATTCACCAATCACAGAAAGGTCTGAATAAATTAATAATGCCCATTGTTGGAAACTGATAACAAAAATTAGACATGCAGCATGGGGAGGCACGATAGCACAAGGGTGGAACGGTAGCACAGTGTTTAGCACTGTTACTTCACAACGTCAGGGTCCCAGGTTCGATTCCCAGCTTGGGTCACTGTCTGTGCTGAGTCTGTACATTCTCCCCGTGTCTGCATGGGTTTCCTCTAGGTGTTCCGGTTTCCTCCCACAAGTGCCGAAAGATGTGCTTGTTAGGTGAATTGGACATTCTAAATTATCCCTCTGTGTACCCGAGTGTACCCAGGCATCGGAGTATGGCGATTGGGGGATTTTCACAGTAACTTCATTGCAGTGCTAATGTAAGCCTACTTGTAACATTAATAATGATTATAAAACGATTATTTTAAAAATCTGACTATTATCAAATAAACATTAGGAATCAGAATCACGTGAATCAATGAGAAGTGAGTCCTGTTCAATATTCACTCATATGCTACTGGACCTCAAGGGTTAAATAATGAGGGCAGGTTCCATAAACTTTCTTGTATTTTGTTGAGCTTAGAAGAATGAGGAGTCATCAAATCAAGGAATTTGATAGGGCAGGTATATAGAAACACCTTTTTTTTGATTGGGCAGTCAAGAACAAGAACATGTATATTAATATGGGTGGATTAGGAAGACAGGGCCAGGAATTTTGGATGGGAAATTTTGTGCCTGGGAAAGCTGAAGTCTGGGTTTTCTCAAATGCTGTGGAGTTTTAACTCCTCAACATTTGTCTGTTGCTCCTGACAGGTCCCCTGAGCAGAAAGCAGACTGATTGCATTGTCAGTCTACAGATTGGTGTGGAATACAACAGAGGAGGTGGGTCTGATCCCCAACCAAGGAGAGGCGTCCAATCTTTAATGCCAGTGAGGGGGCAGATCCAATCCCGAGGGCAATAAATCCCTGATCCATGGCAGGGTCTTTGTACAGGCATGGGTCCTGATGACAGACGAACTTGGTGGCGGTTCATGGGAAACCCTTGTGCTTCCCTTCCCCACCCACCCCTTCACAGTTCAAGTTGTAACGGCAGTTGTGGGGAGGCAGTGGCGAGGAGGTATCACCACTAGATGTGTAACCCAGAGACACAGAGTGATGCTTTGGGACCCAGGTTCAAACCCCACCACGGCAACTGGTGGAATTTAAATTCAGTTTAAAAATCTGGAATTAACAGTCTAACGATGATCAGGAGCTTGGTTGGCACAAAAACCAATCTGGTTCAGGAATGTCCTTTAGGGAAGGAAGTCTGCTCTGCCCTTAGCTGGTCTGGCCTACATGTGTTTGATTCTTAACCTGCTCTGAAATGGCCGAGCAAGGCTCTCAGTGTTATCAAACCGCTACAAAGTCACAAAGGAATGAAGACGGCAGGATCACCTGACATTGACCTAGATACTGGTCACAAAATCAGCCCTGTCGAACGTGAACATTTCTCCTTACTGACGTCTGGGTGCTAGTGCCAAAATTGGGAGAGGTGCCTCACAGACTAGTTAAGCAACAAAATCATACCTTTCAGAAAATGCCCCAGGCACTGCCATCACCATTCCTGGATATGTCCTGTCCCACCGGCAGGACAGACCCAACAGAGGTGGTGACACAGTGAGGAGGAAATTACCCTGGGACTCCTCAACATCTTATGGCATCAGGTCGAACATGAGCAAGGAAACCTTTTCAGGATCGACAGGGCTGTACAATTTAGAATGCGTTTCCCAGGTATCTGGACTGGGAATCAGCTCTCAGACGCCTCTTTGAAAGATCAAAAGACCAAAGAGAGTAATATCGACCGTGTGAAATTGTAAATCGACAGCATTCCTCCTCGTATTTTATTTCCATTCCCTTCAGTGGAATTGAATATCATACAACAAGCGTACAATGGGTGTACAACAGGTGGACGAAACTGAATCACCCGTTTTTGAGGAGGGTCCACGATGAATTGCTCCCCTCATGAGTTTTAACCCCAGGGTGTCTAAAAGGGACACTAACTCAGAACAATCTGAGGACCAGGAAGATACACAAGGCCCATCAATTCTTCCTTCCCGCAGCTATAGCTGATGGGGCATTTCTCCCCGACAATTTCACTTGGAATGATCTTGGGCAGGTTTTCTTGTTTCTGGACTCTGGGTATTTAGGTCACCTGGTAATAGAGAAAGAAGGAAATTGAGCGTGGGACAGAGGGTGGCATGGATCGTACCCTCTTACAGGGTCCCATTTGATTTTCCTGCACTTGCTGTACGCAGGTCATATGATACAGTTACAGGAGTGAGGTAACTTGGTCCTTACGGTTTACCTTGGTATACCTTTCAAACGCCAACTCCCTTCTCTCATACCGAAGTAATGAATTTTTGTCTTCCCTCTTCAACATATACAAAATACCACTTACACGCCCAATTAATGAACACAGCATAAAATGTGAAACTTGTCTCATCTGTTATAAAATCTGCCCTTATATCTACTGTACACTACTTTTTTTGCTGTGAATGAAACTAATTGCAGTATATTTCTTTTCGATAAGACAGAGCTGTATTTTCTGACACTGAAATAAAGGCAACAGAGGTGGACCCCCTGGCCCTGACCGTGAAGAATCAGTTTATTGTTAGTGAGGTCTGGCTGCCACCCAAGCTGCTAATTGATACCAATGGTTAGATCTATATTTTGAGTTACTTCTGCAGTGACAATAAAACAATTGTTTCTGCTGCCAACAGCTGGTCGAACTGGTTTCAGTTTAAGGAACAAAAGTTAATCATTAGTCCCGAGTTATGAGTGAAATCCGCCACATTTCACGTAAAGTCTAATTAGTTTACCCAGAATGGTCCCAGATTTCTAAGAAATTATTGTACCCCTCAGACATTGGCCCCAATTGTATATTATTTATGATACTTTATTGGGACGTTGCTAAATAGATTGGACAGCTGTTATGAATGATAACCATCTCTTTCAGTGTGTTCGGGGTGGGGGGGGCGCAGAGGGGGGATTTATTTTTTCTCCTGTCTTGAAATAAATTGGAGAAAGATAGGGCAGACTTTTCCGACTTGTTTTGTCAATTTGCGTGTGAAAAGCGGAGTGTAGCCCACTCGGAAGCATTGGTAGCTTTTCCCTACGTATTTTTACATACTTAGAAACAAAACTGGATTCACTCTGCCTCTGTGGCGGGTGGAACCTGATTCGCCCATTCCACCATCAGCTGAGAGACCCAATCAGTGGACGCTCCATTTAAATGTCTCCCCAACACTTGTCCTAATTCCACCGAGCTGGGTTTTGGGAGAGAGACCTCACCGGAATGCTGGATCCCGTAGAGAAGAGACGCTATCTCCTGTACCCGCAGGCGGGGAGGAGACCCTCCAGCAAGCTCACCAACCCCGCATGGGGGGCAGTGGCAGCACTGGTAATCGCTCGCTCCTGTTTCTTGCAGAGGAGGACGGGCGTCCAGTGTTGGAAGAGGATGAATGATCTGTTCAGCCAGGGTAAGTCACTCTTCTCATCTGTCACCACTCACACACCCATCACACATCCACAGGGAGCTCACTCACGGTTACATCAAGGGGCATCACCACTCGCTCTTGCATACATTTCCACATCTCCTCACCACCTCACTGCTCGCACTCACCAAATACACTCCCATCCATTGACTCTGTCTCCACCTCCTGCTGCCTTGGGAACGTGGACAGCATAATCAAAGACCCCTCCCACCCAGGTTATTCTCTCTTCCAACCTCTTCCATCAGGCAGAAGGTACAAATATCTGAGAACATGCACTAACAGGTTCAAAAACAGCTTCTTCCCCACTGTTACCAGACTTCTGAATGGCCTTCTTATGAACTGAACTGAACTCTCATAATAATAATAATTATAATAATAATTGTTATTAGTACCACATGTAGGCTTACATTAACACTGCAATGAAGTTACTGTGAAATTCCCCTAGTCGCCACACTCCGGCGCCTGTTCGGGTACACCGAGGGAGAATTCAGAATGTCCAATTCGCCTAACAAGCACGTCTTTCGGGACTTGTGGGAGGAAACCGGAGCACCCGGAGGAAACCCACACAGACACGGAGAGAACGTGCAGACTCCGCACAGACAGTGACCCAAGACGGGAATCGAACCAGAGTCTCTGGAGCTGTGAAACAAAACATCTTCTACATTAAAATTTAAAATATTTTTTTTAAGCTTAGAGTACCCAATTCTTTTTTTCCAATGAAAGGCCAATTTAATCACAGTTATTCTATGCATCTTCTCTACAGTTGCAGGACTATCTTCCAAATGCATCACCTGATATCTATGTTTATATTTTACATTGTGCATTTATGATATGTTTGATCGATCTCGGATCGTGTTTTCGGGATCCTTAAGGGGGAGGAGGAGCAGTCCCAAGTCGTGGTCCACATAGGCACCGACGACATAGGTAGGAAAAGGGATAGGGATGTAAGGCAGGAATTCAGGGTGCTAGGGTGGAAACTTAGAGCTAGAACAGAGTTATTATCTCTAGGTTGTTAACCGTGCCACGTGCTAGCGAGACGAGGAATAGGGAGAGAGAGCAGTTGAACACATGGCTACAGGGATGGTGCAGGAGGGAGGGTTTCAGATACCTGGATAATTGGGGCTCATTCTGGGGTAGGTGGGACCTCTACAAATGGGATGGTCTACACCTAGACCAGAGGGGTACCAATATCCTGGGGGGGGGGTTAGTCAAGGACAGTATTACGGTGCCAGAAAGGAAGTTTGATGAGGACTTGTCTACTGAGGTTAGAAACAGGAAAGGAGAGGTCACCCTGTTGGGAGTTTTCTAAAGGCCTCTGAAAAGTTCCAGTGATGTAGAGGAAAGGATTGCAAAGATGATTCTGGATAGGAGCAAAAGTAACAGGGTAGTTGTTATGGGGGACTTAAACTTTCCAAATATTGACTGGAAACGCTATAGATCGAGTACTTTAGATAGGTCCGTTTTTGTCCAATGTGTGCAGGAGGGTTTCCTCACACAGTATGTAGATAGGCCAACAAGAGGCGAGGCCACATTGGATTTGGTACTGGGTAAGGAACCAGGAGAGGTGTTAGATTTGGAGGTAGGTGAACAATTTGGTGATAGTCACCATAATTCGGTTACGTTTACTTTAGCGATGGAAAGGGATAGGTATATACCGCAGGGCAAGAGTTATAGCTGGGGGAAAGGCAATTATGATGCGATGAGGCAAGACTTAGGATGCATAGGATGGGAAGGAAACTGCAGGGGATGGGCACAATTGAAATGTGGAGCTCGTTCAAGGAACAGCTACTGCGTGCCCTTGATAAGTTATGTACTTGTCAGGCAGGGAGGAAGTGGTCGAGTGAGGGAACCGGGGTTTAGTAAAATAGTTGAATCACTTGTCAAGAGGAAGAAGGAGGCTTATGTAAAAATGAGACATGAAGGTTCAGTTAGGGCGCTCAAGAGTTACAAGTTAGCTAGGAAAGACCTAAAGAGAGAGCAAAGAAGAGCCAGGAGGGGACACGAGAAGTCTTTGGAAGGTAGGATCAAGGATAACCCTAAAGCTTTCTATAGGTATGTCAGGAATAAAAGAATGACTAGGGTAAGAGTAGGGCCAGTCAAGGACAGTAGTGGGAAGTTGTGCGTGGAGTCCGAGGAGATAGGAGAGGTGCTAAATGAATATCTTTCGTCAGTATTCGCGCAGGAAAAAGACAATGTTGTCGAGGAGAATACTGAGATACAGGCTACTAGACTGGAAGGGCTTGAGGTTCATAAGGAGGAGGTGTTAGAAATTCTGGAAAGTGTGAAAATAGATAAGTCCCCTGGGCTGGATGAGATTTATCCTAAGAATCTCTGGGAAGCTAGGGAAGAGATTGCTGAGCCTTTGGCTTTGATCTTTATGTCGTCATTGTCTACAGGAATAGTGCCAGAAGACTGGAGGATAACAATTGTGTCCCCTTGTTCAAGAAGGGGAGTAGAGACAACCCTGGTAACTATAGACCAGTGAGCCTTACTTCTGTTGTAGGCAAAGTCTTGGAAAGGGTTATAAGAGATAGGATTTATAATCATCTAGAAAGGAATAATTTGATTAGGGATAGTCAACACAGTTTTGTGAAGGGTAGGTCGTGCCTCACAAAACTTATTGAGTTCTTTGAGAAGGTGACCAAACAGGTGGACGCGGGTAAAGCAGTTGATGTGGTGTATATGGATTTCCTCCCACAGTCCAAAGATGTGCGGGCTAGGTGGATTGGCCATGCTAAATTGCCCGTAGTGTCCTAAAAAAAAAGTAAGGTTGGGGGGGGGTTATTGGGTTACGGGTATAGGGTGGATACGTGGGTTTGAGTAAGGTGATCATTGCTCGGCACAACATCGAGGGCCGAAGGGCCTGTTCTGTGCTGTACTGTTCTATGTTCTAATTGGTGGCAGATTCATCCATCACACTACTGGGTCACTGTCATGTGGAGTTTGCACATTCTTCCCGTGTCTGCGTGGGTTTCACCCCCAAACCCAAAGATGTGCAGGTTAGGTGGATTGGCCAGGCTAAATTGGAAAGAAAAATGATTGTGTGCTCTAAATTTATTTAAAAAAAAGAAATTTCAGATGCGTCTGTTAAAAAAAAGATCTGTACGCTGAGGCTTGAATATTTGACAATTTGAAACTACAGATTGTTTTTAAGTCTCTTTAAACCTAAGTTACTTTTGATCATGTTGGTATGGAGTCTATTTGTTGAACAATGGATAAGACTGCATTATAAATGAACCATTATTGGTAGAACATAGAATCCTTACAGAACAGAAGGAGGCCACTTGGCCCATGAAGGCCCTCTGAAAGAGGACCCTCTGAAAGAGGACCCTACCGAGGCACACTCCCTCGCCCGATCCTTGTAGCCCCCACATTGATCATGGCCAATCCACCTAATCAGCACATCTTTGAACTGTGGGAGGAAACCAGAGCAGCCAGAGGAAACCCTCGCAGACATGGGGAGAATGTGCAAACTCCACACAGACACCCCAGACCGGAATTGAACCACTGTGCCACCGTGCTGCCTGCAACCTCACACAATGCAGTGGTAAAGCAATGGTGAATGAGTTTAGCAGGAATAGGAAAGCAAAGGGGTTTCCAGGGGTTCGGTCTGAGCTGTTCACCTCTGGCGGAGGTTTCTGCTCTCCGAGACGAGCTCTCGTGATCACTTCTCATGTCTCTCACAGGTGCAGACATCCGTCTAGGGAACCTTCAGCCGCCCAAGCAACAGCCCAGGAGCAGCAGCAAGAAACTGAAGAAGCTGGCCTTCCATCAGCATAGATACTCGCCCCTTGTTGGGTCTTCCTGTGTGTTTAAATAGGAGGCCACTGGGTGAGGAGCAGGACACAAATGTGCAGGAGGAGGTGCCAGAGGAAGAGGCAGCTGCGGACTGTCTCTCTCAGAGGACCAGCGATCGATCCAGCCCTGCTCAGCTGGGGATAGAAGCAGGATCTCAGGCGTTACTGATTCCAGACACTTTTCTGTTGGACCAATAAACTGTCTAAGCGGATGACTTGTCAAATATTCTTGTGGACACACTGTCACTGGTTTAAACACTTTCTTTTTAAAGAAAACGGATACTTCAAGTTTCTAGGGATAGTCAGAAGAGGTACGGGGGATAGGGAGAGTCTCGAGTTTAGTAGGGGCGGTGTGGGTGTCAAGAGGGTCATCAGGGGTGGTGGGGTCTGGATGAAATTGGGGTGAAGTCGGGGGCTAGTCAGGAGGTGTGAGAGTAGCCACCTGCACCAGCTAGGGCTAGGGCCTTGGCAATGCATACAAGGGAGGTTCACAACAACCTGATTTACAGCTACTTCTTACGAGGAAAGGTTGAGGGTGCTAGGCCTTTTCTCATTAGAACGGAGAAGGATGAGGGGCGACTTGATAGAGGTTTATAAGATGATCAGGGGAATAGATAGACAGTCAGAGACTTTTTCCCCGGGTGGAACAAACCATTACAAGGGGACATAAATTTAAGGTGAGTGGTGGAAGATATAGGGGGGATGTCAGAGGTAGGTTCTTTACCCAGAGAGTAGTGGGGGCATGGAATGCATTGCCTGTGGAAGTAGTTGAATCGGAAACATTAGGGACCTTCAAGCGGCTATTGGATAGGTACATGGATTACGGTAGAATGATGGGGTGTAGATTAATTTGTTCTTAATCTCGGACAAAAGTTCGGCGCAACATTGTGGGCCGAAGTGCCTGTTCCGTGCTGTATTTTTCTATGTACCTCCAGTGGCATGAGTTATCTGAGCTGCAAAAACTAATAGGCTATATCTCCACACATACTAATAATAATCTTTATTATTGTCACAAGTAGGCTTACATTAACACTGCAATGAAGTTACTGTGAAAATCCCCCAGTCACCACACTCCTGCACCTGTTTGGGTACAGAGAGGGAGAATTCAGATGTCCAATTCACCTAACAAGCACATCTTTTGGGACTTGTGGGAGGAAACCGGAGCACCCGGAGGAAACCCACGCAGACACAGGGAGAACGTGCAGACTCCACACAGACAGTGACCCAAGCCGGGAATCAAACCCCGGTCCCTGGCTCTGTGAAGCAAAAGTGCTAACCACTGTGTTGCTATGCTGCCCCATCTTACCATCATATCAGGCATCATTTAACACTTACCAGTATCCATCATCCACCCTCGCCAAGCCCTCTAGCCCATACAAAGAAATTACAATGTTCTGCCTTCACCCCTAAAAACAGGTCGATAAGTGTCCAAGGACGCAGAAACCTTCAGAAGCCAGGAGACACTGAACAAAGACACAGGAATATATAAACCAACAAAATTTAATGACACACATAGACAAATAAGTGAAGAGGGCATTCAGTAGAGCACACACTACCACCACACTGTGTTAACTCAGTGTTATTACAATTATACAGTTCTTCCTGAGGCATCTCCCGGCCGCGTTGATGCTTTGTAAACACAAAGGGAAAAATAGAATTTTCTTTTTAAATTCAGAGTTTCGAATTTGTTGTGGACGATTCAGGAGAGTCCACATCCAACAATCTGCCCCAAAAACCTCCATTCGGACTTTAGCAGCCGTGACAAATTGCACCACAGCAGCAGAGACAAGCCTCAACAAACTCAAACAACAACCAACATTCTAAATCAAACATCAAAGTAACATTTTAAAACAGTCAAAAAAATCCTAAAGCAAACAACCAGACATTCCAAATCAAACATCACAGAACATTCTAAAACAATCAGCAACTTTCCAAAAGAATCCATAACATTTAAAATCAAACATCCCACAATATTCTGTAATGATCAGCAATATTCCGAATCAAAAATCACACAACATTCTAAACCAATCAACAACATTCTAAAACATTCAGTAACATTCCAAATCAAACATTACACATCATTCTAAATCAATCAGCAACATTTGAAATCAAACAATCAACAGCATTCAAGAAGCATCCACAACATTCTAAATCAAATATCACATAACATTCCAAATAAATCAGCAACATTCCAAAACAAATATCACACAACAGGCTGGATTCTCCGTTTGGTATGTTTTCCCACCAGAAGTGAATCGTGCGGGTCTCAACCACTGGATTGCTGGCGAGTGTTGGGAGGGTTGTGGAGTGATCGGTCGTGCCATTCCCGTGGTTTTCCCGATCCCTGGGAGAAGCATCAATGACCGCGACCGGCTTTAACATTGAGAACGGCGGCCGCCGCCGCCTTTCAAATGAAAATAAATGAGGCTGTGTTGTGTCTTCCAGCCAGAAGCAGCAGAAAAGAGCACATACACCTGATGTCAAGGACGTGCTTTTGGCGACAAACCACGGAGCAAAGTTGTTTCCATTTTTCAGCTGCTGGCAAGAGGACTGTGAACATGGATTATGTTCTTAAAAGTAAGAGACGGCCAGAGACTCAAATAGACAGTGTACCTATTGGACAGGCCCTCACAACTAAATCTGCTAGAGAGAGCTGCTCTGGAGCAGGGCAGGTAGGGCAGGGAAGAGCAGTGCAACTGTTAGCTTTGTACAGATCGTCAGGGCCTCTGGTTAACAGCATACAAAGAAAAAACTTAAGTCGGGAACAAAGCAGGAGAAGATGATTTCTTGAGGTATGGTTTTGTCAATTGCGTCAATATAAATAAGGATGCCAAGCCCCTGTGTGCTATATGCAGGGAAGTACTGGCAAATGAGAGGAGAAGTTTCAGATTTTGAAAGAGAAGTGGTTGATGAAGAATTCCTTTTAACATTGAGACCCCAGAATCAGTTATTAACTTAGAGCTGACTCCAAATTAAAAGGTTACGCTGCTGTGGCTGATCTATGATACCACATTAAAATCATAGCAAAAAACCCACGAGACTGTCAGCATTCTGGAATACCATCTCCCAGGAGTATCAGTGCTAAATAAAACAAGCGCTTTGTAGCTAATGCCCTTCACGACAACCTACATGGGCAGGTTCGATTTCATGAAGATGAAAACGGCACAAGGGAACTGGCTGAAGTTTGCACCTGATATGCACATTGCCCTCTGCTCCTTTGAACCTGATTCAAGTGAGATTGTGAGGACCAAGCAGACGCCCCCTTCACATTAAAGGTAAGCGAATGTGACATGAGTCGCAAAGGTCTGCGTTGGCAAAAGTGAGTCCCGGAAAAAAAAGTTTGAGAAACACTGGTTTCGTATTTGTGGTTCCACTGGGGGGAAATTCAAAATTCAGGTCATGCTAATGAGCCAGCACCCTGTCCAAATAAAACGCGAGTGATTCCCAGCCCTGTTAGCACCAGGATTCGCATTCAAAGTGCCTGTCAAGCTCGAGTTGCCTATAAGCGCTCCACTCACCCCACACTGTCATTCCAGCCGGGACAATAGCTGCACTGACACTAGCCTCCTGGTTCCGTGAGTCCGAGATTGACCGAATGCTGGACACCATTGAGGAGAGAAGGGATACCATCTTCCTCAAGGTGGGCTGGAGACTCAAGCCCACTCTTCTCAACAGCGCCTGGGAAGAGGTGACAGAGGCTGTCAGTGATGGCAGCCTCAGCAGGAGGACTAGCACCTAATGCAGGAAGGTGAATGACCTCCTTAGCGAAACCCGGGTGAGTCATTACCTCTGTGCCCCTGGCATCACTCCCTTCCCTCACTCCTCACCTCACCCCCCAATCCCCTAGAGGCCAACATCACCCCACCTGCCTGCATCGCCCTTACAACCCACCCTCCACAAAAGCCCAACACGTGTATAGTCCTCTTTGGCCAGGAGTCTTGCACACACATGCCACCAGCGACAGACTGTCGCCGCCCCCCCCCCCTCCATTGAACCCATCCCCCAGCATCTCACTATGTCCTTTCTCTGTCCCCAAGGATTAGACAGCCCATAATAGGCGTGGGCACTAGAAGAAGGGAATCATTAACATTTGAGTCCAGACCTGCTCAGGGGAGAGGGCCCTGCAACTCGCAGGGAAGGCTGAGGAGAGGGTGGTGGCTGCGATGGAGGTCGACATGTGGCAAGCAAGTGAGAGTCCAATACAACGCAGGTGTCCTGATAACAAGTGAGTCACCCATCTCCCACGGACCAATGCTTCCCAGGATCTCACCCCATGGCTTTCGTCTTTCGGTGTGTGCCGCAATTTTGGAAGGTATGATCCCATCACTGATAGAGATGCAGGCACAGGATTTACAGGAGATGTCAGCAAATTTATAATGACTGCAGGTACAGCTGGAGGAGTCCAACCGCCTCCAGGAGATGCTGGTGACAATGCTTGGCACCCAGGCCAACAGTGAAAGGGTGGCTCCTGTGGTAGGAGGCCTGAGGAAGGAAGTTATAGCTATGGGTCAGGAAGACCAAGGCTTGGGGCACACTGTGCTGTTAATGGCTGAGGGGGAGGACAGGGAGGCCAATCACAGGTGGGTGCCGATGTACTGCAGCACTCCGGAGCTTGATCCATTCACAAAGGGTCACAGCTGAGGGCCTCAAGAGCATTGGCTGGGCACTGGCTGACCTTGGCCAGTCACAGAGGTGACAAGGATCAAGCACAGGATTCTCAACAACCTTCTTGAAATTCCCTGGCAACAACTCCGGTCAGAAACAAAACAAAATGAAAAACCCGGAAATGCCCTTGTTTGGGAAGCTCAAGCCTTATTTTTTTAAAAATATTTTATTCTCCTCCTTTTTCACATTTTCATCCAAATTTAAACCGACCAACAATGAACAATAACAATACAATGTCAAACCCCTGGTCAACAACCCCTCCTCCCACCAACCCCCAAACAGCCCCCAACATTTTAAATACAGACATCAAAGAAAAGGATTCAGGAATCCACCATCCACCCAGACGTATTCATCAACAACATACACAGTCCAAAACGCCCCCACAACCTCCAACCCTAATGTTCGATGTCATCCAATTCTTGAAAGTGCATAATGAACAAAGCCAATGGGGGGCACAGTGGTTAGCACACTTGCTTCACAGCTCCAGGGTCCCAGGTTTGATTCCCGGCTTGTGTGTGCGTAGTCTGCACGTTCTCCCCGAGTCTGCGTGGGTTTCCTCCGGGTGCGTCGGTTTCCTCCCACAGTTCAAAGATGTGCAGGTTAGGTGGATTGGCCATGCTAAATTGCCCTTAGTGTCCAAAAAAAGGTTAGGTGAGGTTACTGGTAGAGGTCTGGGTGTGGGTGGGGTGTTCTTTCCAAGGACCGGTGCAGATTCGATGGGCCCAATGGCCTCCTTCTACACTGTAAATTCTATGAATCTATAAATTGTAGAACTCTTCCACCCTTCCCCTCAACTCAAACCTCAGCTTCTCGAGTGTTAAAAACTCCAACAGATCCCCCCACCCTGCCAGGGCACAGGGTGGAGCAACTGACCTCCACCCCAACAGGATCCGCCTTCGGGCGATCAGCCAGGCGAAGGCCAAAACATTTGCCTCAGCACCCGCTTCAAATCCCGTCCGATCCGATACCCCGAATATGGCCTCCAGAGGACCAGGCTCAAGTCTCACATGTGCCACTTTCGAAATTACCCTGTAAACCTCCCTCCAATACCCCTCCAGCTGTGGACAGGATCAAAACATATAAACTTGGTTTGTGGGCAGGAAGCTCGAGCGTTATGATGTGGACGGGGAGGACCAGGCCCAGTGTGCCGAATGTATGCGCTACTTCTTCCACGCTAACAACGCAGAAGGGGATGACAGAGAGAAAGTAATCCTTTTGATCGCATTTGGGACCCCGACACTCATCATTATTAAGAGTTTAACGTATCCTACAGCCCTTGACACTAAAATGTTCAACAAGCTTGTGGGTTTAATAAAGAGCCATTATGACCCAAAACCATCTGTAATACTCCAACATTATCGATGCAACATGGATGGGAGGATCTCTGGGGAACCCGTGAAAGAATTCCAGGCTATGCTAAGGAAGCGGGCCAACTGACCGAGATGCTACGTGACCGGCTCGTGTGTGGGATCAATAAAGTTGCGATACCAAAGAAATTGTTGGCAGAACCCACCCTGGACCTCAAAAGGGCTATAGAATCAGCACTACCTTGGAGAACTCTGAGAAAGGGGCCCCAAGAGCTCCAAGTGATGATGGACAGTAGCTTTCTCAGGCTTGGGTGGGGGAGGGGGTGGGGAGGACCCTTATACAGAAAATCCAGCATTCCCAGCAAAGGTTCCCATGAGCCTCACCCACCACCAACTCAACATTCAGCCAGAACATTCTGTCATCTCAAAAGACGGCCGGACAACCCTAGAAGTACCTAGGAGGCAGCTGTCAGTGTGGTCAAAGGACATGACCCATGCATGGCTCCCAGAATCACCGGTACGCATGTCACCCAGGCCGGAAGCCATAGCCACCTCAGGCCCGGGCCTTGCAAGTCTATTAGCCCGTTGAGGATCATAGAATTTACAGTGCGGAAGAAGGCCATTCGGCCCATCGAGTCTGTACCGGTCCTTGAAAAGAGCACCCTACTCAAGCCCACACTTCCACCCTATCCTGACACCTCTACCCTATCCCTATAACCCCACCTAATCTTTTTTTGGACTTTAAGGGCAATTTACCAATCCACCTAACCTGCACATCTTTGGGCTGTGGGAGGAAACCAGAGCACCAGGAGGAAATCCACGCAGACATGAGGAAAAGTGCAGACTCCCTATAGACAGTGACCCAGGATGAAACAATGCAGCTCAACTATGGACTGTACGAGGTCATTGATAAATACCTAGAGGTTTCCAAGAAGGCCTTTGATGGATAAAGGGATCAAGGGCAAATATTTATGTGGATCCCAACACCCTATCCAAATATTTCAGGGCATGCCCAGTCCATACACTTTACTTACCAAAGTGGAGACTGAACTTGAGTGGTTGGAGAGCCTTGAGTTAACATGACCAGTGCAGTTTGCAGAGTGGGCTGCACCAGTAGCCCCCATCCACAAGCGCAACAAGTTGGTCCGCCTTTGCAGGAACCATAAACGAATGGTTAATAAAGCCTGACATTTAGATCAGTGTCTCATGTCATACGTTGAAGATCTAGATGACAAATTGGAAGGGGGTCAAACCTTCACCAAATTAGATATGAACCATGCCCATATCCAGCTAGAATTAGACGAGTCATCCAGGAAGTTCATGACGATTAAGAACATAAGAACATAGGAACTAAGAGCAGAAGTTGGCAATTCAGCCCTTCGAGTCCGCTCCGCCATTCAATATGATCATGGCTGATATCCTCTTGGACTCAACTCCACTTTCCGCTTGACGTCTACTTTGTCAATACCGTTTATCATCTTATGCACCTCAATTAGGTCTTCTCTCATTCTTCTAAGCTCTGGAGAGCACAGGCCTAAACTGTTTAATCTCTCTTCATAACACAAAACCCTCGGGTGGGATTCTCCATCGGCCGACGGCAGAATCAGGAAACACGATTGGGCGGAGAATCGCACGTCGGCCGAAAATCGAGGCCGGCGCTGGGCAGCCGGCAGAATGCAATGAAATGATGCCTCGACATCAGTGTGAATGCATTCTATGCCGCATGGACAGTAAACGCTGTAGGCCCATCCCGGCATTCTGGGAAGTGTGCACAATGCCTTTATCCTGGCACATCCGACAGTTCACGACACTTTAGAGGTGCTCCCCAGGTGAGGGGGTAGCATTTACTATCATCAAACCTCCTAACTCATTTCAACCCCAAGAAAGAACTGGTATTAACCTGTGATGGAGTAGGTGCAGTCCTTCCTCATCGATGGGGCGATAGCACAGAGAGATCTATAGCATCTGCATCCAGAACCTTGACGGATGTAGAAAGACGCTATTCTCAGATCAAGGAGTTTTGTCTGGTGGCCCAGACTCAATACAGACATCTGGTGAAACATTGCTCCTTGCGCCAGGAGAACCAGAAGCTCCCACCTTTGGCCTCTTAGCAGCCATGGGAATGACCATGAACACATTGGGTACGGGTATACGTGCATCTCACTGGCCTATTCTTGGAATCAATGTTCTTTGCCCACTGGAAATAGTTAGAAATACATTGTAAGTCCTCCAAAACGTCTCATGCAACAATAGAAAAACTCTCGCAAAGTTTCTGTACCTACGGCATATCAGGGTTCCTTATATCCGACAATGGTACCCCCTTTACCAGCAGAGAATTTCAGATATTCATGAAGTCGAACGACATTAAACACATCCAAATGGCGCCGTACCCTCCATCGTCTAATGACCTGGCCGAATGGGCTGTTCAAACATTCGAGACTGGAATGAAGAAACAGCCTGATGGTTCCCTGGGTACGAAATGAGCTCGGTACCTCTTTGATTGTAGAACCACGCTGCATACAATGACGTACGTCGCACCAGCGGAATTGTTAATAGGACGACTGCACACCAAGCACAGCCTGCTGTTTCCCAACTTGGGGGAGGGGCTGAAGGTGTGTGAAAGCAGGAGACTCAAAAAAGGAACTATAACACCAGAATACCCAAAAGGGCCTTCTATTTGCAAAGCTGTGGTGACAAAGTCAAAGTCCAAGGGAAGGCCATGAAAAAACACTTGGACCACCTGAGAAGCAGGGAACACACTCCAGTGGAGGCAATTTCAGCAGTGGCGACGTCCTTGGCGCCCGTTGCGACTACCTCTGTCAAGGGCACTCAGCCTTCTGAGTCCCCTTGAGCAATGAATATTCGGAGTACAAAATGGAGACTGAGGACTGTGGTGGTATGGATATGAGCACTGCCATTGGTGCAGAGCACTGGCTTCCCATTGGCTCTGGCTGGTCATGTGCCTCTCGTCCGATTGGTTGGGACTAGTCATGTGACTGCTCTCCAATTGGTCGAGAGGCAAGTAGGCCCCGCCTCCGAGGTGGGGTATAAGTACCCAGAGTTCCCGGCGGTCGGCCATTCTCTGTAGTCGACCACCGGGCTAACAACTAGCTGATTAAAGCCACAGTTCGGATCCTAATTGTGTCTTGAGTCGAATTGATGGTACATCAAGGGGATTGATCCTCCGTCGGAGGTCAGCACCAAAGACGCGCTTCTGTTTGTGACCCTTTGGCGCTCAACGAGGAGACAATCCCCAGTCTGCTTCACGTCCCCTGATCTGACTCCACCTTCCGCCGACTTGAGGCCTTGTGCCAAGCAATGAAAGGCGCCTCATTGCCGCGGGAGTGAAGGGGATGATTCGGAGGTGAGGGGGGGTAATGTGATAACCCTCATGAGGACCACAGGGAATCGCTGATTGATCTCCTCATGGGCTTCGTAGAATGCAAGTTCCCCTGGAATCAGTGGAGTGGCCGAGGAGCAGGAGTCTGCTCCCTCCCAACCTGGAGACAGAGCACTGAGAAGATCCTGGACTACAGGGTGTAACTGGTGAGTGGCAACAACATTCAGGTGTCATACCCTTCACTCTGACTTGTCCGGCATTCTCCTGCCAGATGCTTCAGGTCTACACCCTGACCAGCTCCACCCATTCCTCTTCCTTTAAACAGCCCCTCACCTCCCCAGATAAATGAAATAACTTCCAAAAAGTTCGTAATCACATGCCAAGCAGTGAGAGCTAGCTCTCAAAGGAGGTGTTGTGAACGGCAGCCTTAGGCATGACTGCAACTATTCAATTTTGCTTTTTACAATTTCCCAGCCTGTCTCGCTGAACAAATACTTCCCATTGTGATCCCGCTGAGTTCACACTGGCAAGTTCCACACAGCCCAAGAAACCCATGTGTTGGCTGTTAAAATCAGAAATCTGGGTTAAATCCTGAGTTAACATGGGAATTGAAACATTTTAATTATTCACGCAATAACTCCATGGGGCTATTACGTCCTGCAAACCTGCCCCTACCACCCCCTCTGACCTCTCTCAAAAAAGCTAAGGATCTGATCATTCTTTTAACAGCTTTCTCAATGTGTCCTGCCACCTTAATCGATTTCATAGAATTTACAGTGCAGAAGGAGGCCATTCGGCCCATCGAGTCTGCACCGGCTCTTGGAAAGAGCACCTTACCCAAGGTCAACACCTCCACCCTATCCCCATAACCCAGTAACCCCACCCAACACTAAGGGCAATTTTGGACACTAAGGGCAATTTATCATGTCCAATCCACCTAACTTGCACATCTTTGGACTGTGGGAGGAAACGGGAGCAGCCGGAGGAAACCCACGCACACACGGGGAGGATGTACAGACTCCACACAGACAGTGACCCAAGCCAGAATCGAACCTGGGACCCTGGAGCTGTGAAGCGATTGTGCTAGCCACAATGCTAACGTGCTGCCCTACTTGTGTACCTACATCACCAGGTCTCTCTGCTCCTGCACCTTCTTTAGAATTATATGGTTTCATTTACTTTGTCTTTTCTCATTCTTCCTATCAAAATGAATCGCTTCACACTTGCTGACATTGACCTCCGTGTCTGTCTGTAACTTCCTGAAATCTGGTCCAACTATATTTCCCAAACTTTGAAATGATGGTCTGCTCATCCATATCCAGGTCATTAATATGTATTAAAAAGAACAGTGGGTCTTGTCATGTCCAGCACTGGGCTTACGGGGTGGGAATGATTATCTTTCCTGTAGTTCCCACGAGTATGAGCTCCCTCGCTGAAGAGTGGGGGAGCTCCATTAACCTTTGTATTTAAGTATTACGACCCTCTACAGGGACAGAGCTGTATAACATCCGCTTCCCCTCTTAGGTACTCAGGTGACTAGGGGGTGGTGGAGCTCTCTCCTAATTGGAGAAGCTCCCCACAGAATATAAATCATGACATGGAAGCAGTTCGGGGAAGGAGCCCCTGCGAGGAGTGGAGTGTGGAGAAGAGTGATTATTGTGACTCGTGTGACAAATGTGGAATAAAGTAAGTTGTACCCTGTCAGCTTGGCCTCTCGTGGAGTCTTTGCATCCTTCTGCAACACTGGCGACAAGGATCAAGTGGAGCTGCCGTAAGAGGCAAGTACTCCGACCTCGGACCATTTTTCAACCACCTTGGGTGGCAGCTCTCTGACCGGCAGGCGTGGCAAACAAAAGGTAAACTCGAGCCTTTGACACCGACTTGGACGATTGGGCCCAGTGCGTCGAAAGACTTCAACTTGTTTTCCGCACAAACACCATCACCAGTGATGAGTGACAGATCGTCACCTTACTGACTGTCGTTGGCAGACCGACTTATGCATTAATCAGGAATTTGACTTACCTGGATAGGCCGGATGGATTGCCATTCGCCACGCTGATCAATCTGGCGGGCCGTCACCTAAATCCACAGCCCCCGATTATGGTCTGACAGTACCGTTTCCACACCACAGACGCTGGAGGAGTCCACAGGGGAATACTTGGTGCGCTTACGCGGACATGTTGACCCTGTGAGTTTGGAGCCACGTTGGCTGATTCGCTGGGGCACCACTTCGGTTGCTGACTTTGGAACTGGGAGACGCAGCAAAAGCTGATATTGGAGAAACCCCTGACTCTCGACTAGTCCGTCGACATAGCGCCACTCAGGAAAGCGCTAACCGCGGGCTCCAGGAACTCCAGGGCCTGGCAGTCCTGAACATTGGGCATCACCGAGACCACTGACTGATGATTACTGGAAGCGAGGTGATGGGATCTTCCTGGGTTGGAAGCCACCGCAGGTCCCGCTACCGCCACCCGGAGCGACCGTGGAGCTTCCCCCGACTCAGCATTTCCGGATGACAGACACCAGTATCCAGCGGGAAACCAAGGCTCCAGACAATCACGTGAGTGCGCTGTCCCCCAGCAACGAACGAGTCGCCATTTCCCCCCTGGAGGCCGCAAGCATTTCCTGGAGGACTTGGACGCTGAGGAGCCAACCTTACCATTGCTCTGTGTGACTGCCCCAGAACGACACCTATCTGAGTGGCGTTGCTGTTAAACAGACACCCCACCCAGATGGAAGATGGAAACGCCTATGGGAGCGGCACATTTACCGCCATCCAAACAGGTCTTCAGCCTCTAGAGCTTCGTGACACGGGGCCCAACTGGCCACGTAAACCAGTGAGCCCTTAGAAATTGAGGGCACCACCCATGTGCCCCTGGCATACGGAGACCAGTACACGTGCTGATTGGTGGTAGTCCGAGGCAACGTGCCCAGCCTACTGGGATGCAATTGGCTGCGGCACCTACATTTGGATTGGCAACGAGTGTGCCAGATGTACCCCCGTGGACCGGATGGAGCGCTGTCTAAGTTCCCTTCGGTTTTTGCTGAAGGCCTCAGGACCATTAAAGGAGCTATGGCCACGATAAATGTGGAGGAAAACTTCCAGCCCTGGTATTTCCGTGCCCGCCCAATGCCGTACGCACTTTGTGCCAAGGTAGACCCGCAATTGGACTGTTTGGAGCAGCTGGGCATTATTCGCCCTGTCCACTATACCGATTGGGCCGTGCCCATGGTCCCCGCGTTGAAGCCGGACAGGTCGGTGCAGTTCTGTGAGGACTATAAAATGACCATGAAACGGGTATCCCGCCTTGACCATTACCTGGTCCCTCAGACCAAGGACCTCTACGCCCTGCTCAGTGGCAGAAAACATTCACTAACCAGGACATGAGCCACGTGTACTTGCAGCTGATGCTCGAGCTAAGTTCCTGGAAATGCGTGACGATCAATATCCATTGGGGTTTGTACAAATATACATGATTGCCGTTCGGAGTCTCCTCCGCTTGTGCGATATTCCAGAGGGTTATGGAGAATATCTTGCGAGGATTGCCAAGGGTGGCCCTCTACCTGGACGATGATCTCATCATCGGGCCTTGCATCAGGAACACGTGGAAACCTAACCGAGGTTCTCAAACTGTTTGCTTGGCCCGGGACCCGCCACCAGAGGGATAAGTGTGTTTTCCATGCGCTGGAAGTCATGGATAGCAGAGGCCTCCATCCAGTGGAGAAAAGGTGCCGGCGATTCGCCAGGCCCCGCATCCCTCATGACCAAATGGAACTTTGTTCTTTCCTCGGCCTGGTGAACAACTACGGGAAGTTCATACCCAGGATGGCCAAGCTACTCAGTGCGCTCCGCAAACTACAGAAGAAGGGACAGAAGTGGAACCAGGTGGCGTTCCACGAGGTGAAGCAGCGTCTCTCATTAGAGGTCTTACTTAGCCATTTTGACCCGGACAAGCCCCTGCTCCTCACGTGCGATGCCTCATCACACGGCATCGGGGCGGTTCTGACACACCGCATGCCTGACGGCACAGAGCGATCTATAGCTTTTGCGTCCCGCAAGCTGGCGGACACCGAATGGAACCACACCCAGATAGAGCAGGAAGGCTTGACAGTGGCGTTTGCAGTGCGGAAATTCCACCAGTACGTTTATGGGTGGCCGTTCCCGGTTTAGATCGACCACAAGCCCCTGCTGGGGTTATTTAAGGAAGATTGGGTGATTCCACCGATAGCACCGGCCCGGGTTCAGCGGTGGGCTCTGCTGCTGATGGCCTAGTACACATATGCTGTGAGGGCTTCATTTTGGATCCAAACCACTTACCACCGCCCTCCCCCCAACCAACCCCCCCCCCCCCCCCCCCCACCCCCAGCAACTAGCACACCCCCCTGACTGTCTGTGCAGAGTCTGCACATCCTCCCCGTGTGTGTGTGGGTTTCCTCCGGCTGCTAAGGTTTCCTCCCACAGTCCAAAGATGTGCAGGTTAGGTGAATTGGCCATGATAAATTGCCCTTAGTGTCCAAAATTGCCCTTAGTATTGGGTGGGGTTACTGGGTTATGGGGATAGGGTGGAGATGTTGACCCTGGGTAGGGTGCTCTTTCCAAGAGCCGGTGCAGACTCGATGGGCCGAATGGCCTCCTTCTGCACTGTAAATTCTATGATGAAACTGGATTTTGCAGCCTAAGCCCACTCCTTTTAATGTTGGGTGTTAGTATGGAGTAGCATGTAGGATGAATAAGGCAGTAATGCTGGCTTGATATAGTCACCTTCTGAATCACCATTGTATCCTGGAGAAATCCCAAAGGAGTAATAGGGATGCTGTAAAGCATAAATATCCAGGAAAAGATGGACAAAGGGAGATTTTGGAACACACACCACTGTCTCATTGAGCAAATCTGAAACTGCAAGTAATTGTCCCAGGAGCTATTTGATATGTCAAGACCGGTCAGCGGATAAAAATAAAGCTTTTGATGGGGCCTCAATTTGGAGTGCGTGACCTTAATTTCCACAATGAAAGGTTTCTTGGCTTTCATCAAAAGCAGCCAAGGGCGATGCACAGTAAGTTGCGCAGGTACCAGGATCAGGAGAGGATCCTGAGTTGGGCTTGGCAGAGCAGTTGGGAAGGACACAGAATGAGGGTGTATCAGGATATTGGGCATTTCTGGCAAAGTGTGGGGCCAGGATTAACCACGCAAAGTCGGCACTGTACCAGAGCAATGTAAAATTTGGGATGTTATTGCCAGCCAGGCTCTGGGTGACATTCCAGAATAAGGAACGTTATTTCACCACCCTGGCAAAGGCGGAAACGTTCATGCAGGTGAACGGCTTGGACAAAGGTAAACAAAGCAGCAGTGAGGAAGGCACCGGGAGAGAAAACAGTCATGGGCATGGACAATTTTTGCATGCGACTGCACTGCTTCGCTATGAGCATTAGCTCATTGGAAGGAAGAAGCGAGCACAACAGAGCGCAGGAGAGGGTGAGGAGACAGAGAGGACAGCAATGGATCGGGCATAGGAGGGGGAAAGATCAGCCCTGGGAGGGGGGGGACACCACACTAGCGGGGGAAGCAAGTGCCAGGAAGTATGAAAGAGAGGGAGGCCGTGGCACATCTCAAAGCAGGGAGAGAGCGCCTGGCAGGGGGGTACACAGGTGTGGGGTATGTGGGGAGGCAAATAGGAAGGGCGACACGGGGGTGGGGTGGGCAGGGGAGGACAGAGAGGAGTATAGAGAGGGGAATCGGGACCACAGGGGAAACATAATGATAAAGAAGGGAAGGGCTCAAGACTGGCTTCAGCTGGTCAGGTTCGGGTTGAAGGAACAAGATGGCACCGTAAGCAGCCACTTTGGAGGGATCCTGAACAAAGGGAAACCCCGGAGTGCAGAGGCACACCCACGTGGTGTACACACAATGGGTGGGGGGGCGGAACAGAAACCCCTAACAGGATTATTACCTGTAACGCAAGGGGACTTAACGGCCCAGTGAAAAGATCCAGAGTCTTTGCCCACCTGAAACGTATGAAAGCCGGCATAGTCTTCCTCCTGAGGGAGAAGGGCCGACTGCGGGTAAGGAAGGGCTGGGTGGGACAGACCTCCCATTCCTGCTACAGGACAGGAGCAAAGGAGGTAGCCATACTGATAAGTAAGAGGACGGTGTTCACGGCGACAAAGACGGTTACGGACCGGGGAGGGAGGGCGGTACGTCATGGTCAGCAGTGCCCTAGGTCGGGAACCAGTAGTCTTGGTAAACGTGTACGTGCCCAACAGGGCGATACGGAATTTGTAAAGAAGACCAAGGTCTAAATCTCCAACATTGATAGGCACTGACTGATTATGGAGGGGGGCATACAGGACGGACAGTCAAACCCCAGAACGGGGAAAATGACAGACATGGTTACAGAACTGGGAACGTTCAGGGAGCAGATGGGGGGCAGTCGACCGATGGCGGTTGCTGCACCCAAGTGAGAAGGAGTTCTCATTCTTCTCACTAGTACATAAAGTCTACATCTGCATCAACTTCGTTGCAGTGGGGAAATCAATGCTTCCAAAAATAGTCAAAACGGAAAACTCCGCAATCATAATCTCTGACCACACTGCACATTACATGGATGTGAGGTTGGAGAAGGGCCCTGCCCAATGCCCCACATGGAGGTGGGACACGACCCTCTGGGTCGACAAGGTCTTCTGCCAGAAAACATCACAGGCCAAAGGTGAGTACGTTACTAACAACCGGAATGGGGAAGTCTCACCTTCCACATTCTGAGGCACTGAAGGCAGTGATTAGGTGGGAGGTTATAGCCTACAAGGCACGTAGAGATAGGGAAGAGTGGGCGCCAGGAAACAGCTGATTGTCTCCATACTGGAGGTTGACAGAAAATACTCCGAGGCCCCGACTGTAGAGCTTCTGGCGAAGAGGAGAAAGCTACAAATGGTCTTTAACCTGCTATCCACCAGGAAGGCAGTGCACCAACTCCGCCAGACACGAAGACCTTCTCTGAACACAGAGAAAAGGCTGCCCGCTTACTGACTCAGCAGCTGAGAAAACAGGCAGCCACGAGGGAAACAGCACAGGTGAAGAACAGCAGAAGGGCATTCGGAGCTGAACCAGAAAAGGTCAACAAAGCTTTCAAAGCCTTCTACCGGGGACTGTACAACTCCGAACTAGCCGATGAAGATTCGGGGATGAGCCAGTTCCTCGACGGACTGGACATGCCAGTTGTTGGAGACAACAGACAGGGGAGTTGGAAGCACAGATTGAACTGGGAGAGACCATGGAGAGCATCAACTCAATGCAGGTGGGGAAGGAGTCAGGACCCAAATGGTTCCCGGCGGACTTCTACAAAAAGTTTGCACCGGCTCCCACCCCACACTGCGGGAGATGTCCACATATTCATTAGTGAGGGGCACCCTGCCTCCAATGTTAACACAGGCCACCATATCACTGATACCCAAAAAAGCCAAAGACCCGGCTGAATCCGGATCTTGCAAACCCATTTTGCCGCACAATGTGGACACGAAAATACTAGCAAAATACTCACAAAAAGGCCAAGAGACCGGAAAACTGCATACCAGAGGTGTCACAGAGGGCCAGGCAGGCTTTGTTAAAGGTAGGCAGCTAACTGTGAACATCAGGCGGCTGCTGAATGTGATACTGACCCCATCCGGAGGTGATCGCCTCCCTGGATGCAGAAAAAGCCTTTGACCCAGTCGAGTGGAAGTACCTCATTGAGGCGCAGGAGACGTTTGGGCTGGGGACAGGTTCACCTCATGGGTGAAACTCCTGTACAACACCCTCAAGGTGAGCATTCGGACCAACACCACCAGCTCTGAATACTTCCAATTGCACATAGGCACCAGGCAGGGCAACCCTCTGTCCCCGCTCCTGTTCGCCCTGGTAATTGAATCCCTGACGATCGCCCTGTGAGACACGAGAGGCTGGAAGGGAATAAAGAGGAGATAGAGAGCCCAGAGTCTTACGCTATGTGGATGATCTGCTCCTCTACATCTCGGACCCACAAAGCAGCTTAAATGAAATCGTGAAGCTTCTGGGAGAGTTCAGGGGCTGGTTTTTCCAATTTGGAGACTATGTCCTGATGCTGGCATGGGAAAGGTGCCGTTTTACGACCGACAAAGTGGTGCAAAACAGCCACCGATCCGTCTGGTGGGGGGCGAGCAGGCACGCAGCGTAGAGCACCCACTAGCTGCCGATATGACCGGAGAATTGCCGGGTCCGTGGCCACACATGCGCATGGTGGCGGCTTGCAGCCGCCGCGCCACCCACGCATGGACCCGGCCTGCCAAATAGTGCCTGCCTTTGGCCAGGCTCTGCATCCGCGGCCCACCTCCCACCAGTGCCCCCAGCCCCTGCCAAAGTTCCCCGCCCATGGATTGGATCTCCCCTGACTGTGTTCCCGACAAAAATAACATGAGTAACCCACACTGTCAGGAACTCGGCCTATCTGAGGCGGAGCATCGGGGAAGGGCCTCAGGTAAGTCCTGAGGCCGTCCATATGGCGTGCGGTGTACTCCGAGAGTATGCCGTTTCGGAGGAGGCGAAGCATCGCAAAAGCGGTGCTGCCCCCAGTTTCGACGTCAACGTGGATTCTCCGGCAGATCGCCGAAAGTAATTTTGCCGTTGGAGGGAAGAGAATCCCGCCCAGAGCTTTCTCGGGCTACAAACACAACCTGGGGAAAAGTGGAGTTTGCCTGGTGAATCCGAACGGGGGAGGGGCAGAGCTGGAGGGTCTATCATTTAAAATAACCCAAAATAAATTCCGCTACCTGGGGATCCAGATAGCCCACGACTGGACACGGGTCCACAAGTGGCATGTGACCAGCCTGGCGGAGGAAGTTATAAAGGACCTACAGAAATGGGATGCACTCCCGCTTTCCCTGGTTGGTAATGCTTAGTGGATAGTTAATTCATAAGAATCATCCAGCTCAAACAAAAATCTCCTGTTATAGGCTGAGCACAAAATCCCTGAGGATCGAGAGTGCACTGATCGGGTGGTATAATGAACTGGGTTGGATTTGTCCTGCTTTATGTGAGCAGGACTTAGGTGGATAATTTTCCACTGTGTCAGGAGACTGTCAGAGTTGTGGATATACTGGAACAGCATGGCTAAAGATGCAGCTCGTTCTAGAGCACAAGCCCATAAGACCATAAGACATAGGAGCAGAATTAGGCTACTTGGCCCATTGAGTCTTCTCCACCATAACCTCTGATCCCCTTATTAATCAAGAACCTATCTATCTCTGTCTTAAAGACACTCATTGATTTGGACTCCACAGACTTCTGTGGCAAATAGTCCCACAGATTCACCACCCTCTGGCCAAAGAAATTCCTCCTCATCCCTGGCAGACTGTCAGTGGGTATCGGTGTGGGCAGTGGGTCACAATGCAGAGAGTGAGCTAAACGGAGAGAATTATGCGATCATGGGCTCTGCATATGGCAGTGAGGCCTTTCATTCACCTCATTTTGTCTTCCTAATCCGACTTTAATATTTGATTTGATGTCGCAATGATTAGAAGATACCTATTGCGACTGTACTTTCCCTGGCACTGTTTCAATTCAAATGGGACACTGTAAAAACAAAAGAGGAACTAAATAGAATTCTGTTGTTTCTTATTTGAGACATGGAATCCCCCTTAAAACAGAAAGGAAGTCAGAGAATTCCAGTAAATCAGAGATCTGACTAAGAGCTTGTTGATTTGAGGAAATGTAAACATCGCTGACAATGGTTTATTCTCTGACATTCTAAATTAAAGTTTTCTGAACAGATGGTGTAATGACTCAGCAGTTTAATTCACTCTCTAACTGATGTTTTAAACCACAGGGCCAGGATAGAATTGTAAATTCTGTGATTGAGCTGTAGACACCCACAAATAACCCTGAGACTGTGCCAAAATATGTGTTGATATCAATAGATTTCTTGGGGTACATTTTCCATGGGGTTTTTCCTGATCTGCTGAAGTGTGACTGATGCACAATCAATTATGACGAGCCGAGCGTAGAGAGTAATCGAGGCTTTATTACGCAGAGATGTGTAGCCAGGGGCAGCACGGTAGCATGGTGGTTAGCATAAATGCTTCACAGCTCCAGGGTCCCAGGTTCGATTCCCGGTTGGGTCACTGTCTGTGCGGAGTCTGCACGTCCTCCCCGTGTGTGCGTGAGTTTCCTCCGGGTGCTCCGGTTTCCTCCCACAGTCCAAAGATGTGCGGGTTAGGTGGATTGGCCATGCTTAATTGCCCGTAGTGTCCTAAAAAAAAAAAAAAAGAGATGTGTAGCCTCCTGCAGCTGCTGCCGAAATGGCTGCAGCTCGGAGAGCCCACACATTTATACTCCGCCTACTGGGCGGAGCCAGCAGGCAGGGATCTACCCCCATACCTGTAGTTCAGGGGCCTTACCGTAATACCCTCGTATGCAGTGTACACAATACAACATTAGTGACTACCACATTCATCCCCTGTTAAAAAAGAGTCCAGCGGGGGTGGTGGAAACTAGGTACATGCAGGTTGTTTTATTTTAAAATACAGGTTGTTTAAATGTTAAGAAAGAGGTTACAAATTTAGACGGTCGGGCGCCTTGGTCCGCCGTTGCAAGCGACGAAGTTGTGGTATTGATTCAGGCATCGGTTCACTCACTGGGGACACGCTCCGGGAGCGTGTCGACCTCATCTTCATCCATGGGTGGGACCAAGGGCAGGGCGGATCGTCCTGGCGCAGGGGCTATGGTGGGGTGCGCCGGGGGGAGGGAGGGTGGTGCCGGGGCAGGGGGGGGGGGGTTTGTGGGCACCCAGCTGGTGCCAGGTCCCGGAGGAACACTGTGTCTTGGCGGCCGTCGGGGTACGCTACGTAGGCATACTGCGGGTGCGCGTGGAGTAGCTGTACCCTCTCAACCAACGGGTCCACCTTGTGCAGCCGCACGTGCTGACAGAGGAGAACGGGTCCTGGAGCTGCCAGCCACGTTGGGAGCGAAACCCTGGAGGTGGACTTCCTGGGGAAGGCAAAGAGACGTTCATGGGGAGTTTCGTTAGTCGCAGTGCACAGGAGTGACCAAATGGAGTGATGGGAGTCGGGGAGGACCTCCTGCCAGCGGGAGGCCGGGAGATTTCTGAACCGTAGGGCCAGCTAGACGGCCTTCCAGACTGTCCCATTCTCCCGCTCCACCTGCCCGTTTCCCCTGGGGTTGTAGCTGGTCGTCCTGCTCGAGGTGATGCCCCTGTTGAGCAGGTACTGGCGCAGCTCATCGCTCATTAATGAGGATCCCCGGTCGTTGTGGACGGAGGCGGGGAAGCCGAACAGAGTGAAGATGTTGCTGAGGGCTTTGATAACGGTGGCAGACGTCATGTCGGGGCATGGGATGGCGAAGGGGAATCTCGAGTACTCGTCGACCACATTGAGGGAGTAGTCGGTGGAGGGGAGGGGCCCTTTGAAGTCCAGCTGAGGCGTTCAAAGGGGTGGGAGGCCTTCACCAGGCCCGCACAGTCTGGCTGGTAGAAATGCGGTTTGCACTCCGCGCAGACCTGGCAGTCTTGGTGATAGCCCTGACTTCCTCGATGGAGTAGGGCAGATTACAGGCCTTTATGAAGTGATAAAAGCAGGTGACAGAGATTGTCGTGCAGGGTGCAGAGTCGGTCCAGTTGTGCGCTGGCACATGTTCCTCAGGATAGGGCATCAGGGGGCTCGTTGAGCTCGATCCTCCACCTCAAGATTTTATCATTTTTGATCTTACCCCACTGTATGTTGTTAAACATGAAGGCAACCGACCGTTTGTCAGTGAGGAGAGTGAATCTCCTGCCGGCCAGGTAATGCCTCCAATGCGGCACAGTTTCTACGATGGCTTGGGCCTCCTTTTCAACAGAGGAGTGCTGAATTTCAGAGGCATGGAGGGTGCGGGAAAAGAATGCCACGGGCCTGCCTGCCTGGTTGAGGGTGGCGGCCAGAGCAATGTCTGATGCGTCGCGCTCAGCTTGGAAGGGTAGCGTCTCGTCGACAGAGTGCATCACGGCCTAGACAATGTCGGCCTTGATACGGTTGAAGGCCTGGTGAGCTTTGCCGTTAGTGGGAAAACGGTGGAGTGAATGAGTGGGCAGGCCTTGCCCACACAGTTAAGGACCCACTAGGCATAGTACGAGAAGAACCCCAAGGCATCATTTGAGGGCCTTAGGGGGAGGGGGAGTTCCATAAGGGGGCGCATGCGATCGGGGTTGGACCCTAGATCTCCATTCTGGACCAAATAGCCGAGGATGGCTAATCAGTCTGTGCTGAACACACACTTCTCCTTGTTGTAGGTTAGTTTGAGGAGTTTGGCGGTGTGGAGGAATTTGGAAAGGTTAGAGTCGTGGTCCTGCTGGTCGTGGCCGCAGATGGTGACATTATCCAGGTATGGGAAACTGGCCCGAAGTCCGTACCGGTCAACCATTCGGTCCATCTCCCATTGGAAAACCGAGACCCCATTAGTGACGCCGAAGGGAAATGGTAAAGATGACCGTCCGCTTCAAATGCGGTGTACTGGCGGTCCACCTTGCGAATGGGGAGCTGGTGGTAGGCAGATTTCAGGTCCACTGTCGAGAAGACGCGGTACTGTGCAATCTGATTGACCATATCAGATATGCATGGGAGGGGGAACGCGTCGAGCTGCGTGTACCGATTGATGGTCTGATTGTAGTCAACGACCATCCTGTTTTTCTCCCCAGTTTTCACCACTACCACTTGGGCTCTCCAAGGGCTGTTGCTGGCTTCGATGATGACGTTATTCAGGGCACGCCAGAAATCTTACACAGACTCACCGGGGAGTTGATGCCGTGTGGAGAGGAGGTGCCTAGCATAGATTTTGTTGGTCTGCTGCGTGTAGTTCTCCTTCAGTAGCGCCATGGCCTCAGCATATGTCAGTGCGTCCCGGACGAGGGGGAAGATGTCTGAGCTCAGCCGCGTATAGAGGATCTGGAGCTTCTTTGCCTCTGAGGGTTGTTCAGCTGCAGATCCTATGTATGCCTCGAAGCAGGCTAGCCAATATGCGAAGGCCGACTTGGCGTTGTCTGCTTTAGGGTGCAGCTGCAGGCGATCCGGCTTGATGCGGAGATCCATCGTTTTAAAATCTCTGCGTAATAAATTGATGCACTATCAATTATGACGAGGCGAGAGTAGAATAATCCAGGCGTTATTACGCAGAGATGTGGAGCCTCCCGCAGCTGCTGCCAAAATGGCTACAGCTCGGAGAGCCCACACATTTATACTCCACCTACTGGGCGGAGCCAGCATGCAGGGATCCAACCCCGTACCTGCAGTACAGGGGCCATACCGTAATACCCTCATATTTAGTATACATAATACAACACAACAGTGGTGACTACCACGGTGACATCAACAAAACCTTCGGAGAAGTGGCAGAAATGCTTTATTCACTCCCAGGATGGGGGTTGTACAGTAGATAGCAGTACTGCCTCACAGCGCCAGGGACCTGGGTTAAATTCCGGCATTGGGCGACAATCTGTGTGGAGTTTGCACCTTCTCCCACTGTCCCCGTGGGTTTCCTCCAGATGCTCCGGTTTCCTCCCACAGTCCAAAGATGTGCAGGATTGGGCATGCTGAATTTCCTCATCGTGTCCAAAGGCTAGGTGGGGTTATAGGGATAAGATGGGGAAGTGGGCCTACGTCGGGTTCTCTTTCAAAGGGTAGGTGCAGAATCGATGGGCCAAATAGCCTCTGTGGTAATCCCGACAGGGTCTAATTCTAAGGCCAACTAAATTGGACATCCTAAATTAAAGGATTGGGCATTTTAAAATTATATTGCAGTCAAACCTCAGACAGGCTGTTGGGATTTAGATTTGACCAAAGTCAAATACACAACCCACAGACTAACTGGCAGAGCATGTCCGGTCCTGCCCCGTCAATCGCCCATCAGGAGATCACTGCACCCTATTGATATGCACAGGCCTATTGTCAGCAGCTCAGATTGGACCAGACTTTCTGTCATCCAGAGTTCCTCATATTCCTAGGAGTGCACATCACCAACAATCTGTTCTGGTCCACCCATGTCGACGCTACAACCAAGAAAGCACAACAGCGCCTACACAGAAACGAAGGAAATTTGGCACATCCACATTGACTCTTACCAACTTTTATAGATGCGCCATAAAAAGCATCCTATCTGTCTGCACCACATGCTCGACCCAAGACTGTGAGAAACTACAGAGAGTCGTGAACATCACCCAGTCCATCACACAAACCCTCCTCCCATCCATTGACTCTGTCTACACCTCCCGCTGCCTTGGGAAAGTGGACAGCACAATCAAAGACCCCTCCCAATGGGCTTATTCGCTCTTCAAACTTCTTCCATCGGGCAGGAGATACAAAAGTCTGAGAACACGCACGAACAGATTCAAAAATAGCTTCTTCCCCGTTATTACCAGACTCCTAAACCATCCTCTTATGGACTGAACTGATCTCTTCACACATCTTCTCTACTGAGTAGTACCACACTCCTGTATGCTTCACCCGATGCCTGTGTCTATGTATTTATATTATGTATTTTATGTTTGCCCTATGTATTTTTTTCCATGTACCGAATGATCAGTCTGTGCTGTACGCAGAACAATACTTTTCACTGTACCTCGGTACACGTGACAATAAACAAATCCAATCCAACCCAATATGGCAACAGGTTATGTGCATCCCACACCACCAGAGATGGGACACCTGGGGTGGGCACAGGTGGCCAGTCAAGCGGTCATCAACCGGACCATTGAGTGCTGAGACCCTCCTCCTGAGGCATCATTGGCAGAAAGCCAGAGGAAATGGCAAAAAGGCACGAATGGATGGGGAATAAAAACAGGCACCCGAGGCAGATTAGGAGTGAAGACTCCAGGCAGAGGCAATCGGGACATCTAAGAGGGAAGGAAGGAAGAAGCTGCCAGCGAGACTCACCTTCCATGAGATGGGCCAGAGTGACTCAAGAATATGGCCCACAGTTTAATCAAGGCATATTTGCAGGTAGTATAACCGGATCTTGGGTGTTTCTAGTATCATATTGTGGTTTCATTTACAGGTTAATTGTCTGCTTAATAAGAGTTTCTGAATTTATACTCATGTTGTCCTTTGTTCATCTCACAGCTGATGGCACCTGGATAAAATTTTGATTAATGTACTGGTCAAAGTATCTGTGGTTTTACACATGCCACACCTCCTTCTGCATTGTGGGGTTTATATGAGTCACTGCGGGAGGCTGGTGTATAATAACCAACTTTAGTTGTCCTGACAAAGTTCTGGTTTGTTTCCTTCTTGAAGAGATGCTACAGTGAAAGGACTTTCTCTTTAAGAAAATACAGTCCCTTCCACACCCAGGGGTGAAGATTGACCGATGGAGAAGAGCTTGTTGAGTCTGACAGGGTTGACAGTGCTGTACCATTTCTCCGATGGCTTTACCGATGCCTGGTCACTATATGTAGCTGTGTGCCAGCATCTTCATCTTTGTTTGCCTAGGGTTGGCACTATGCAACTCTGGCTATTGGTGGAACAACATCTCGTGAGCCCCACAAGATCACACCATCCTCACCGGTCAGTTCACCTTGGCGAGTTAAACAGGTCCTCAAGTGCTCGGATTTCTCATAGGGCCTCCTGGTCTGTATCATTCATTTTATTTTCGATAATATGGGATCCCCCTGAGTCCAGTTGTGAATGTCTAGCTGACAAGGTCTAAGAAATTCAAAGCAAATATAATCTCCTGGGGTACTGATGGAGGTGGCATGCCTTTTGGTGAGTGAAGTCGGCTCAATACATTGGCGTTGGCAATCTGAGCGCCAGATCCGTGCATAGTCGTAGGCCGTAACCAGCAAGGCCCAATGCTGCACCTTGCAGAGGCTGGTGGGATTGATTTGTCCTAACTCAAGGGGTATAATAGTGGCTTATGGTCACTGATTATAATGAAAATTGGTGGAATTTCTTCACACCGCATATAACTGCTAATCTCTTTTTCTTGATTTGAGCATTGTTTGGCTCTGCTTTTTTAAATTCATTGATGGGATGTGAGCATCACTGGTTAGGTCAGCGTTTATTGCCCAACCCTAGTTGCCCTTCAGAAGATGGTGGTGAATTGCCTTCTTGAACCGCCGCAGTCCTTCAGGTGTAGGTACACCCACTGTGCTCTTAGGGAGGGGGTTCCAGGACATTGCCCCAGCAACAGTGAAGGAACCGTGATTTCTTTTCCAAGTCAGGGTGGTGAGTGACTTGGAGGGGAACCTCCAGGTGGTGGGGTTCCCGGTATCTGCTGCTCTTGTCCTTCTAGGTGGTAGTGGTCATGGGTTTGGAAGGTGCTGTCGAAGGAACTTTGGCGAGTTGCTGGTAGATTGTCTTTTGTAGATGGTACACACGGCTGCCACTGTTCGTCAGTGGTGGAGGGTTTGAACGTTTGCGGAAGGAGGAGCAATCAAGCGGGCTGCTTTGTTCTGGATGGTGTCGGGCATCTTGAGAGTTGTTGGAGCTGCACTCACCCACAGGGGTGGAGAGTATTCTATTACACCCCTGACTTGTGCCTTTTAGATGATGGACAGGCTTTGAGGGGTCAGAAGGTGAGTTACTTGCCGTAGGATTCCTAACCTTTGACCTGCTTCTGAAAGGGTCCTTGAGGCAAAGGCAATAGGCTGCTCTGAACCATCCCCCATCTTGTGGGATAGTACCGCTGCTATCCATGAGGAGACACATCACATGTGAGAACAATTGGTTCCAAAGTGAACTAAAATTTTGAGTATTGCAAAACTTGTTTTACCAAGCAAACAGCTTGGTGTGGCTCTGCCATAATTACCATGCCAAGGAAGGATTTGAGTTCAGTCACATTTCTGGATTCTGGGACCTCTCAAATAGTCTTGACTTTCTCCACGTGCGGTTGTAACCCTGCTGCATCTACCTAAATTTGTCAGTTTTGAGGCTTGGAATGTACATTATTCACGTTGAGGTGGACACTCACATCTCAATAATTTGAGCACCACCATCAGGCTAGACATGTGTACTTCAGGAGTAGTCCTGATGACAAAAACATCGTCAAGGAAACCATCAGTTTGGGAATCTGCTAAAGGCACTGCAGCAACTCGCCAGTCTGGGAATCAGTTGTAGGAAAATAGGGCAGGTTGACGCTTCACTGAACGGCAACCTCATGTAGTAGAATGGACCCTTGTGTATTTATCGTGGCAAAGCCCTGGGACACTTTGTTCAATTCCAATTTTAGGTATACGTGTCTGAGAACAATCTGGCTTGAGGACGGAGACTATTGGGACTGCCCACTCTGAGACTGAACCAGTTTGATTATGCCCAGTTCTTCTAATCTCTTAAACTCAGCTTCAAACTCTGAAGCAGGTCATAGGGAACTGGTTGGTTCTAAATAACTTGGGTGTTAAATCCGGATTGGCATTAATTTTGGCTTTGGTGCCTTTGATCCGGCCTAGCTCGCTGTGAAAAACGTCCTTGTATCTTCTCAGAACATCTTGAAGGATACCACTAGAAAGGTTAAACATTCCTAGCCAATTGAACATAGAACATAGAACAGTACAGCACAGAACAGGCCCTTCGGCCCTCAATGTTGTGCCGAGCCATGATCACCCTACTCAAACCCACGTATCCACCCTATACCCGTAACCCAACAACCCCCCCCCCTTAACCTTACTTTTTTTTTATTAGGACACTACGGGCAATTTAGCATGGCCAATCCACCTAACCCGCACATCTTTGGACTGTGGGAGGAAACCGGAGCACCCGGAGGAAACCCACGCACACAGGGGGAGGACGTGCAGACTCCACACAGACAGTGACCCAGCCGGGAATCGAACCTGGGACCCTGGAGCTGTGAAGCATTTATGCTAACCACCATGCTACCCTGCTGCTTTTCTGTCACCAGACCCCCCCTGTGAGGCTGGGCCTGTGTCCTTCCACGGCAACCAACGGCAGATGAGCCTCTTGCTTATTGTACATCACTGGTGTGATGGAGGTCCCAAGGATTTTGGGGGTTTCCCAGTGTAAGTGGAAAGCTTGGCTGTGGTGCAGCTCAAATTAAATTCCACAAACTAAACGAGCGTACAGCATATCGCTAAGTGCGACCCTGAACTCACAATGTTCAGTGAGCTGGTGAAGCCTGACTATGAAAGGCTGAGATGGACTCTTCAGGGTCCCTAGCAGCAGAATTGAATTTATACTGCTGGGGGATGATTGAGGGCCTGGGGTTAAAAGGGTCTTTGACCAGCTTGACTAAGTAGTCAAATGTCTTTGAGTGGGATGCCTCCAGAAACATGGGGTTCCTTATCAAATTATAAATTGGTGCCTTCAAACTGTCAGGAGTATCGCCTTCTGCTTGTCCTCAACTGTGATCTCACACGTGATGAAGAAATAGTCGAGCTGTTCAATATAGTGGCTCCAAACATCAGCCCCTTGGTCAAATGGGTCAAACATATTGATAATAGGCATTTACACTCATGTTTTGAAGACACAATACAATCGGCTGCATGTGATGTCCGGCTGTAAGGATGTTTAAGTCCCTGAATTTGATGAGACAACAGTGCCTCTATTGCCATGATCCGTGGTGGGTAAGAGGGCTCTGGAGAGGGCATCAGCCAGGTACAGCTCTCCCTCAGTACTGACCCTCTGACAGCGCAGAGCTCCCTCAGTACAGACTCTCGGACAGTGCAGAACTCCCCTCAGTACTGACCCTCTGACAGTGCAGAACTCCCTCAGTACTGACCCTCTGACAGTGCAGCACTCCCTCAGTACTGACCCTCTAACAGTGCAGAACTCCCTCAGTACTGACCCTCTGACAGTGCAGCACTCCCTCAGTACCGACCCTCTGACAGTGCAGCACCCCCTCAGTACTGACCCTCTGACAGTGCAGCACTCCCTCAGTACTGACCTCTGACAGTGCAGCACTCCCTCTGTACCGACCCTCTGACAGTGCAGCACCCCCTCAGTACCGACCCTCTGACAGTGCAGCACTCCCTCAGTACTGACCTCTGACAGTGCAGCACTCCCTCAGTACTGACCCTCTGACAATGCAGCACCCCCTCAGTACTGACCCTCTGACAGTGCAGCACTCCCTCAATACTGACCCTCTGACAGTGCAGCGCTTCCTCAGTACTGACCCTCTAACAGTGCAGCACTCCCTCAGTACTGACCCTTTGACAATGCAGCACTCCCTCAGTACTGACCCTTTGACAGTGCAGCACTCCCTCAGTACTGACCCTCTGACAGTGCAGCACTCACTCAGTACTGATTCTCTGACAGTGCAGCACTCCCTCAGTACTGACCCTCTAACAGTGCAGCACTCCCTCAATACTGACCCTCTGGCAGTGCGTCAATACTGACCCTCTGACAGTGCAGCACTCCCTCAGTACTGACCCTCTGACAGTGCAACACTCCCTCAGTACTGACCCTCTGACAGTGCAGCACACCCTCAGTACTGACCCTCTGGCAGTGCGTCACTCCTTCAGTATTGACCCTCTGACAGTGCGTGACTCCCTCAGTACTGACTCTCCAGCAGTGCAGCACTCCTTCAATCCTGCATTTTCCCCGGCAATGCAAGTAAACCTGTTTCTATTCAGGATCAGCCACCTTCCCCACGATTGGATGTCCGCCTGACCTGGAATTCTCACCCATGCTCTCACTAACACAGCTGCAGGCTTGCCTCCGGCTCCAGCTCTGAGGCCTCTTCCAGAACATTCCCCGCCTGACTGGGAACTAAAGCTGCCATCGGGCTGACGTCCAGGTAGGTAACCTGGTGCAGGTGAAAGATGTGGAGATAAAATGCCGTAGCATTCTGGGAATCACTTCACCTCAACTCAGAAATCCCTCCAACCAAATTGGAGCCAAAGACTTTTGAACCGTTCACCCTCTTACCACCCACATGTCCTATTTTATAACACTCCTGTGGAGCACTTTGGGGTGTTTCATTAAATTAAAGGCGTGATATAAATATAAGTTGTTGCTGTGAGAATGGTTCCAGGGATTAGGGGCTTCAGTTCCGTGGATAGATTGGAGAAGCTGGGGCTGATCTCGTTGGAGAAGGGAAGGGTGAGCAGAGATTTGATGGAGGTTTTCAAAATCTGGAGGGCCCTGGACCGAGCAGGTAGGGCAAACCCGTTCCCATTGGTGGAAGAGTTGAGAACCGGTTTAAAGAGTTTGGCAAAAGGAGCAATGGCGACATGAGGAATAATGTTTTGATGCAGCGAGTGATGAGGATCTGGAATCTGCTGAGAGTGTGGCGGAGGCAGATTCAATCACAACTTTCAATAGGGAAACAGCTAAACTGCTTAAGCGAAAACAACTTGCAGGGCCATGGGATGCGGACGGGTAAATGGGGCTTGTTGAAATGGTTTGCAGAGAGTTGGTGTGAACTTGATGGGCCAAATGGCCACCTCCTGTGCTGTCATAGTTACGATTCTATTCTATGATCCGAATTATTTCATTATCGTGCACATTGTTATGTTTGGATACTATGATCTCACATATGTTGCTACATTCTTCTATGTTTTTGGGTGCTGCCTAATGGCATTCATTTTGTAACTGAAGATTTGTGAATCCCAGTATCACCTGCGTGCAATATATGGGCGGGATTCTCCCAACGGGCAGATAACTGCCGACGCCAGAGTAAAAACGGTAGTGTTTTACTCCAGCGTCGGCGCCCATTCTAGGACCCCATTCTGCGGCCCACAGGGGGCTAGGGCGGTGCTGGAGCGGCCTCCGCCACCCCAGCTCCATCCGAGCCGCCCCAGCTGCCGATCCCAGCCTGAACCCGGCGCTGTGGGGTCCGCGCATGCGCAGTTGAACCGGCGTTAACTCGCGCATGTGCAGTGGCCATCTTCCCCGCGGTGGTCCCGAAGCCAAATGGCGCAGGGCTATAGGAGCTGGCGTGGAGGAAAGGAGGCCCCCCCGACAGAGAGGCCGGCCTGCCGATCGGTGGGCCCCGATCACGGGCCAGGCCACTACGGAGGCCCCCCCCCCAGGGGTCGGAACCCCCCTTCCCCCCCCACAGGCCAGGATGGGTAGGAAATTCAGCGCATACTCCGGTGCCACGCCAACCACGCCGGCACTGATTGCGCCGATTCTTCGCATTGTGGAGAATTGCGTCCTGGTGTCGGGGAGGCGTCGCGCAATTCGCGCGGCGCCATGCCGATTCTCTGACCCGGCGGGGGTCGGAGAATTCTGCCCTATATATCTGCAAATCTCTCCATTAAATACCCTCATGAAACAAGGCCAATTGATGAACAATCGGTTAACCAGCAGGCTGGGTTGTTTTATGTAAGCTATATGATTGAACAAAATACAGTTTTCGCTGTGAGATTCGGCACAGTGGTTAGCACTGATGCCTGACAGCTCCAAGGACCGGGTTCAATTCTAGCCTCAGGTGACTGTCTGTGTGGAGTTTGCACTTTCTCCCCGTGTCTGTGTGGGTTTCCTCCGGCTGCTCCAGTTTCCTCCCCCAGTCTAAAGCTGTGTAGGTTAGGTGGAATAGCCATGCTAAATGCCCCTTAGTGACCAAAAGGTTATGTCTGGTTACTGGGTTTATGGGCATAAGTGGGGGTGTGAGCTTAAGTAGGGTGTTCTTTCCAAGGGCCGGTGCAGACTCAATAGGTCTCCTCTGCACTGTAAATTCTATGATTCAATAAGATCTTTACAATTTTTCATACTGTTAAATACCGCCGGTCCCAGTTATGGATTAGATTCAAAAACAAGTTAGTGCCTCTCACAGGTATTTTCATCGTACAGCCTGTACTTTTCCAACTGGAGCTTAGAGCCTCTCAAGCCCCTTCTCGAGAGTACATCTCTCTGCTTTTGCTCCCTCTTGTTATCTCAAGGTGCCCTAGAATTACTGTTCCAGAGCGAAACAGAGAGTAAGACAAAGGGTGACCTCTGACTTAATCCTAAACTCAGTGTGACAGGGAAGGTTCAATGAATTGTCACTCAAAGTTAGCACCTTGAATGAGAAGCACCTCTTGATTTGGGAGTTCATGGCAGCGGCATTGTCTGTTTCGCTAAGTGGTCAGCAAGTTGTATTAAATTAAAACCCATTTTAACTCCCTGAGGTAAATTGCTCTGAGCTGTGTTCAGTGACTTCCCATTGTTGAAAAGGTAACGTGAAAATGTGAAAGCAGACAATTTCATGGCTCTCCATCTGATCCAGCGCCTGATTATTCTAATCATGCAACCAAATTTCTCCAACTGTTGCTCTGCACTGTCAGGTGTCGAGTTCTGACAAAATGGATTTGAAATAGGTTCTCACAAAGTTCGGATTGGGTAGGAGTAGCGGCAGTGAGGGGTAGGGGCAAGGAGGGTTGGAGGAAAAGAGGGGACATAAGCATAAGGAGGGGGGCAGGGTTTATAGTCCAGTGAGACAGTTGGTAAAGGATGATACTGGAGTCTATGGTTACTCGGTCTAAGATTTATTTATAGAGTGAAACATGACAAGCATGTACCTCCTAACTCAATCACCACACAGTCTCCTCATATGTGCTCAAGTAAAACTGCAATAAATGTCCTCCATCGACATAGAGAAAACACAATTCATGCACAATTACCAAGCATAGAGACAAGAAGGGAGGAGGAATTCTGTCTGAACTGGGAAATCCTACTTCTGCTGCCGTATGAATCTCTGCAGGTGTGTGGGGTTTAGTACACTTAATGCGATAAAGGCTGGGATTTTCCGCTGCAAGCCCTTCCCTTTACCACTGCTTTACCACTGCTAGTAAGGATGGAGAATTTGGCGCTCAGCCAAATCTTCCATTCATTGCAGCGGGACCAGAGAATCCTGTTGCAGTGAACAGACAGAGGATCCTGTCGAAAATCACACCTCCAAATGGACACGGGTATATCCCAATGAAGGGTCCAGTCAAGGAACTCCACCTGGGCCATCAAATTTCAGAGAACCCTGAAAACAATCTCACCTCCTCTTCTGGAATCGATTGCTTCAGTGGCCTTCCCAACGGACAAATGGCACACTGGGATACTCATGATCCTGCTGCACTAGTGCCCCTCCCAGAATGGGGTGCCCACATGCCATTCCAAGAGCAGCTGAAGTACAATTTCTTGCTTCTGAACTTCTGCAACACCACCTCCAACAGGGCTGTCAAAACTAATTTTACGCCCGTTGAGTCCTTGCAATGTTATTGGGGCCTGACTACAATTTTAATTTGGGGCTTTGAAGGGAAACCATTAAAGCCAACACAGGAAAGGAATTTTTTGGCCTCTCCAAGAGATGCCAAAAAAGAGCTAGGGCCTTCTTGCCTCCATGAAGCCAGGAGCAGTAGGAGTTCTCCTCCGGCTTCCACAGGGAATCATAGGCCATCCATGCCGTGGATTCCTCCCTTCTTAAACATGAGATTCCCACATGAATTATCCCTGGAATCCAATTCCTTCACCAACATTGTGTTGGCATGCGGCCACTGAATGCCATAGATTCCTCCGTTTTCCACTGGCCCTAAAAAATGTGCCGCATGTCAATGAAACCAGACAGTTAAAATAGCACCAGGTCGTATTGCTCCTTCTAAGTATACATTTCTAAATTACATCCCTATTCCGCGCCCCCCCCACCGCCACCCTGACCCCACATAACACCCACCACCTCTCTCACCACCAAACTGACCTTTCACCGCCCAACCCCACCCCTCACCCCAACCCCACCCACGCCAGCCTGCCCCCCCCCGCACCACCACCCCTACCCCTCACCCCAATCCCACTCCACCACCCTTACTCCTACCACCCCCACCTCCCACCTCCAACCACCTCTCCTCCCCCTCACCCCCACCACTCCCAGTGAGGAAAGATTGTGAAAACCACACAGACACAGAAAAAGCAAATAAAACTCAACCAGAAGGCAACAGTGAGTGACAGTGAATGAATTTAAAGAGACGGGCGGAAGCAGTTACAGGAAGAAAGGCAATATTCATTTTTCGCTGTAAGGACGATGTGAGGTTAGTGTGCATTACTGGCGTAAAACTATAATGAGGCCTCATTAGGAAGCAGAATGGAATGGTGATTATCTGGTGAGAGCCTGAGAACCAAGCAGGAGGCTAGAGATGAATTACAAGTAGTAAGATGAGTATCTGATGATTGATTTCCCTGCGAAATGCCCATCACTGTAATTGTAGATCTGTTTATGTGGGAAACCTCAATCTGCTATTAACATCTCAACAAAGCTCCAGCGACAGGACTTGGGTTATGTAAACCAGAAACTGAGAGCTATTATTAGTGAGACTACTAGTGTTCCCTGCCTGCTAAATGGGAGGATTCTCTGTAATTTTGTTATCCAGTTATGACAGAAAATACATGGTGTGCTAAGTATTTTACAGCCTAATGCATGTTATGTCACTGTGACCTGTCTCAAGTACATTATTCTGGGTGCAGTCTGCATTCTGGAAGTGTATTACTGCGCTTTTAATCTTCAATTCCACGCATGATTGCATCTTTTTAAACCCTAAGAGGCCTGATATCCCATTTCAAAGCACAAATATAATTTGTTGGAATGCTTCGCCCTTCTGTCGGTTCTGAAATAGTTGTGTCTTTCTACTTCTTTCACAGATGGATGACAATTTTTATGAAGGGAAACAAGAGCTGCCTCCCTGTTCCCAGATGGGTTCGCGCCATCCAGGGACAGGGAAGAAATTTGGTCGATGGAGAGGAAACATCAAGGCCGTTGTTTGGACTGGAGAAAGGTTGCACGTGGAGTATCCAGGGGGTCAGCGCAGGACCACTATTCTCCTTGTGTCTCGCGGGCAGTTTGGGCTCGGTCAGGGGGCAACATAATCTCTGAATCTTGCTGACAAAGACGTGGCATTGAGGAAAGTTCCAACAGAACTCAGGAGACAGGTTAGGGCAATGGGCAACCGGGTGTCAGAGGCTACGTGAATAAATGAGAGCTTGTTTTAAGAGAAAAGAAAACAAGGGATTGGAGGACAAGCTTGAATCGAAATTCACCGATGTTTGAGGACCAACAGGGAGACCAAGGATGCAATTCCACGAATGTATGAGTGGCAAAGACAACACCATAACTAAAAGGCTGTCAGCATTTTGCATTTTCTTACTAGTGACGTAGAAAACAGAGTAAAGAGGTTATGATAAATTTGTGGAAAAAGACCTTGAGCATTGCAGACTGAGACAACATAAGATCTTCGGAACAGAAGAAATAGGAGGAGGATTTGGCCAATCACATCCTCAAGCCTGCTCCGCTATCCGATAAGATCGTGGCTCATCGGATTGTGGCCGTCACTCCATTTTCCTGTCTGTCCCCCACAAACCTTGACTGTTGTAGATCAAAAATCTGTATTATTCCCTGGGCCGGTTTAGCTCAGTTGGCTAGAAAGCTAGCTTGTAATGCAGAAAAAGGCTAGCGGCACGGGTTCAATTCCCGTACCGGCTTACCCGAACAGGTGCCAGAATGTGGTGACTTGGGGCTTTTCACAGTAACTTTGTACTTGTGACAATAAAAGATTCTTATTATTAGAATGTATTCCACATGCCAATTTTCTTTTTTTATTAAATGTATTTTATTCCAAACATATTCAAAAGTATGAAAACATAAATAAATTGGAGAATGTTCTCCACATTGCATGGTTAACAATTATTACAGGTTTTCCCCCCTTTTCACCCCCTTCCCCCTCCCTCCTCACCCCCGCCCTCCCCGCCCCCCGTGCAATGAACAATTCCTCAAACATGGTAATGAATAGTCCCCAGCGTATCTCAAAGCCCTCCGCTGATCCCCTCAATTCAAATCTTCTCCAGCCAGAGGAAGTCATACAGGTCCACCAGCCAGGCCTCTATCCCCGACGGTGTTATCGACGGCCAGTCTAGCAAAATCCTTCAACGAGAGAGGCAACAGCCGCAATATTGGCCCTCGTGATATCCGCCTGTTGAACACAGAAAAACTGTTTGATTAATTTATTAGAGTTCTTTGAGGATGTGATGAGCAAGGTGGATAAAGGTGGGCAAGTAGATGTGGAATATTTGGATTTCCAAACGGCGCCTGGTAAGGTGCTACAGAAAAGATTACACAAGATCGCTGTAGGGGGTGATATATTAATATGGATAGAGGTTTGACCAACTAACAAGAAATAGTGTGTCGGGATAAATGGCTAATATTCAGATTGACAAGCTGTAATAGGAGAAAAGCCACAGCGGTCAGCTGTGGCCGTCGCTGGTTAGGCCAGCATTTATTGCCCATCCCTAATTGCCCTTCAGAAGGTGGTGGTGAGTTACCTTCTTGAACTGCAGCAGACCTTCAGGTGTAGAAGCACCCCACTGTGCTGTTCGGGAGGTATTCCAGAATTTTGCCCCAGCAACAGCGAAGGAACGGTGATATATTTCCAAGTCAGGATGGTGACTGACTTGGAGGGGAACTTCCAGGTGGTGGGGTTCCCAGGTATCTGCTACTCTTGTCCTAGATGGTATCGATCGTGGGTTTGGACGGCGCTATCTAAAGTACCTTGGTGGGTTACTGCAGTGCATCTTGTAGATGATACACTGTTCGTCGATGGTGGAGGGTTTGAATGTTAGTGGAAGGAGGAGCAATCAAGTGGGCTGCTTTGTCATGGATGATGTTGAGCTTATTGAGTGTTGTTGGAGCTGCACTCATCCAGGCAAGTGGAGAGTATGCCAATACACTCCTGACTTGTGCCTTGTAGATGGTTGACAGGCTTTCGGGAGTCAGGAGGTGAGTTATTCGCCGTAGGACTCCTAGCCTTTGACCTGCACTAGCTGCCATAGTATTAATGTGGCTAGTCTAGTTCGGTTCGCCATCAATGGTCACCCCCCCAGGATGTTGATTATAGGGCAATCAGTGATGGTAAATGCCGTTGAATGTCAAGGGCGATGGTTAGATCCTCTCTTGTAGGAGATGGTCATTTCCTGACACCTGTATGATGCAAATGTAACTTGCCACTTGTCAGCCCAAGCCAGGATATTGCCCAGGTCTTGCTGCATTTGGACATGGAATGCGTCATTATCTGAGGAGTGGCGAATGGTGCTGAACATTGTGCAATCATCCGCAAACATCCCCACTTCTGACCTTATGATGGAAGGCAAGTCATTGATGAAGCAGCTGAAGATGGTTGGGCCTCGGACAATGCTGAGGCTTCGAATATTCACAACCTATAATAATGACTTGGATGATTAAGGGACCAACTATACTGTTGGCAGATTTCCCACCGATTGAAAGATAGGTGGCAAAGCAAATTGTGAGGAAGATAGAAAGGGATATGGACTGATTAAGTGAGTGGAGAAAAAAATGGCAGATGAAGTATAATGTGAGAAAATGTGAGGTTGTCCATTTTGGCAGCAAGAATAGGAAAGCAGAATATTATTTAAATGGAGAAAGATTGCAGAACTCGTTGGTACAGATGGATCTGGATGCCCCTGTACATGAATCACAAAAAATGAGCATGCATGCACAGCAAGTAATTAGGAAATCAAATGTATTGTTGGACTTTATCGTCAGGGGGTTGGAGTATAAAAGCAAGGAAATTTTGCTATAACTGTAGAGGGCATAATTTTGGTCTCCTTACTTCGAGAGGGACATAGTGTGATTGAAGCAGTCAGTGCAGATTCACTTGGCTGATTCCTGGGATGAAAGGGTTTGTCTATGAAGAAAGGCTTGGCCTATACTCATTGGAGTTCAGAAGAATGAGGGGTGATCTTATTGAAACATGTATGATTCTGGGGGGGGGCTTTGATAGGGCAGATGTTGAGAGAATATTTCCCCCAGTGGGTCAATCTAGAACTAGGAGGCATCTGCGATTTATGAAGAAAGTGAGGATGAAAAATAAATATTGTATATACATCGGTTGTTTTTAGCTATTGACATCGGTTATGACTTCTTATTTTGTATTCTCCGGTGGGTGATTATTCCCAACTGGTTAGACCAATTTTTGAACTGCAAGGGGGACCAGGGTCATGGGGGGATGGGTGCAGGCAGGAAAGTGGAGCTAATGCCACAATCAGGTCACCCATGATCTTAGTGAATGGTGGAAGAGGTGCAAAGGGTCAAAACACCCACTCCTGTGCCTATTGTTATGGGCCGGGGTTTAGAGAACCCCAAAGTGTATCATGGAGTTCACCTGACCCACAACTTTTAATAGATTGTAGTTGTTGGGAGCACATGGGCCTACTTTCTAGGTGTGATGCAACAGAGATGTATAGTACATTGAAATTAAAACAATGTTTATTTATGAAACAGTTAACACTTTATAAACAGTAAAGATCTTAACAACCATCAATACCATTAAATCCCCCGACGAATACAGTACTCTATAAGTAACTCCTAATCTTTCCCTGCAACATTCATAAGACACAAAATAACCCTTTTTACAGAAAGACATCAGGTTTAACTTCTCTACTGAGAGAAGTTACCACTTTAAAATCACCAAATGAACATTCTTTAGCTTGCAGAGATTCATACACATCTTGCTGTGACTGCAGCTTCTCCAAATCTAAAACTAAACACACCCTGTAGCAGACATCCCAAAGCGAAAGTAAAAGCAGGCAGACAGCCCAGCTCCACCCACGCTTTGACATCACTGAAAAACACCCATTTCTTAAAGGTACATTGACTACAGCTATTTTATAAACCCTCATTTCTTAAAGGTACTCTCACATTACACTATTTCTTGTGTTATTACCTTGATGGAATTAGCATAGAGTCAATCCTGGGGTGACATTCACAGCTGCTATCACACTACACGAGTTATATTCCTGCCAAGGCGTGAGATACCAGGCCTCAGAATTGTGCCTTTTCCTGTGTTCCATGTTCTCCCGCCAGAATTTGAAGTTTGTACCAATAACACTAAGTGCTCTTCTGGATCAGCTTCTGTCCTGCTACCTTTTGGGAACAGACGCTGTGCATGTGGCCATTATTCTGTAAGAGTCCAATGCAGGCACTGGTTCCAGAGAGTGAAGAGAGGCAGTCGGCCACTCTTCCTCCAAGAGCATGAGGTCTTCAGCACCTCCGGCCCCTCTGTATTAGATCAGATCATGGTTGGTTTGCACCTCAAATCTATTTCCTTGCCTTTGCTCTACAGACCGTGCCACTATTAGCCAAATTGTTTTGTTTTTGTCAATTTCAACCTCTTTTCAAGTTCCAATTAGAAAGCATGATTTTTTTTTGAAATCACAGCAATGACATGAATCACTTCAAAGAAATTCAGCCTTTTTCTTGTTTTCCAGAAGCTGAGGATGTTTCTCACTGACCTCTGATAGATTATAGGCGGGATTCTTCATCCCACTAGCACATTTTCCAGCAGGGTGCGTCCCCGCCAGCAGGATCCTCTGTTCCGGCAGCCGGCCATCGGGGTTTCCTATTGTGGCTATCCCACGCCGTCGGTATACCAAATTCATGGCCAGCACCGGTTTCACGCCAAATCGCAATTCTCCGTCGCCTCGACAACCGCGTCAATACGTTCCAGAACGCACCATAGTGAACGCCGTTTGCATATCATTCACAAGCCCAACCCAGTTTTCTCTGGGACCTCCGCAAATCTCCACATCCAGTGGGCCGAATTCCCATGGCGGGGTTCATGTGCGCTTTTAAAAATCATGTAACCGACATTACTTCTGATGTGGGAAAGAGAGGAGGTAGGACATGGAGCGGCACGGCCGTGGGCTGCCGGGTCGGGCACTGGCACGGCTGGTTGGGGGGGGGGGGGGGGGGGGTGGTGCAGGGGTATCCCGGTGAATCTGGTTGGGCACTGGGGTTTGCATTATGCTAACCTATTTCACCCCCTGGCCTTTCACCCCTGCAGACAATGGATCTTTGAATTCAACCAGCGATGGTGGCCTTCCTCCTAGTTGCCCCAGGGGATACCCAGCGGCTGTACAAGCTGGAGCTGCTCGAGGAGCAGAGCGTGGAGCAATGGAGCGTGCAGCAGCGGAGCGTACAGCTGCGGAACAGGACGCAATCGCCACGGATGGAGAGCCGGCTGCCGAACAGGCCGAGGAGGAGAGGTGCCAAAGGGCGCATGAGGCCCCATGCGTACCAGCAGCGCCTGTCATTCAAGGAACTGCCGGACCGGGCATGCCATTGAAGACTCCGGCTGAGCAGGGAGACAGTGAGACATATCTGCCAGATCATGGAGCACCTAGCAGCACTGCGGAGGTATGGGGGAGGACACCCGCTCCCGGTGGCCATCAAGGTGACGGTTGGCATGAACGTTTATTCCATGGGCGCCAAGTGGGGACCTGCCCGGGATCTCCGTGATACATACCCGCCGCATTGCGGGGGTGCGGGCCCTGGGTTGGCAGTAACAGCGGGTCTAGTCCATGGGAAGGAGGATGATGACAACCCACTCTGCGATGAGTTCTGGTGCTCCGCATCGTTTGACAACATCTGACTCCACAGTAGCACTTTCCACCATCCACCTGGCGTGATCCCCGCATGCCAGCTGGTCGTTCCATCACATGGTGCCATCGGATCCCTGGGGTGGCGGGGGTTGGGACAATCAGTGGGGGGAGAGGGTGGGAAGGCCAGCCCACCAACAACGTCTCCCCAGTCCTCCCCCCTCCCCCGTACCCCCTCTCTGGCCAGCCCAGGCTAGCTCACACCTCATAGCCATCTGATAAAGCACCAAGGCAGGTTGTAACAGTGTTGACAGGTGTTAAATGTGAACAAATATACACAGATATGTGCCCTAGCCCATATCACTAAACTGTGCCTTGCAACCATGCCAACGTAACTGGTATCTAACTTTATGGTCTTACAGGCCCTAACGCTATGTCTAGGTGGGTCCCCAGACGGTACATCAGGAGTGGAGGTAGCCTGCTGTGATTTCCACCCTGTGACCTGGGTCCTCATTGGCCCTTGTCTTCTGGAGCGACTGGACCTGGAAGGGCCTGGCTGCTGTTCGGGTGTCCCAGGTGGTGTGGTGTCACTCTGTTCCGCCCGCTGCCCACCAGATGTGCCAGGGACAGGAGAGGGGAGTTCAAGTTTCAGCGGTGTTCTGGTAATTTGTCTGCGAGAGTCACCGGCCTGGGCCCCATCATCTTCTCTTCCCTCGGGGTGCCCAATGGTCCCTGGGGTACTCCATGGGATGGTGGTGCGAGTGGAACTATCCCTTGCGCTGCCAGTCCTGGAACCCGCTCTTGGCCTGGCCAGGGACTGAATGCTCGTGGCCATGGACACATCTCCATCTAGGACTGCGCCACATCACACTATGAATGTGCCATCACCTTCTGGGGCTGTGGCACATCAGCCAGTGACTGTGCCACCTCCCTCTGGGACTGGGCCGCCTAACTCTGTGTCTGCACCATGTCGGCCAGCGCCTGGGCAATGCCGCTGGTGTTCTCAGCTATGGCCCGCTTAGGCCATGCCAAGAAGCACCATTGCAATGTAAATAGCTCTGGCACATGGCTGCCTGTGAGAGGGCAGCCCTATCCTGGGCCTCGGCCAGCACAGAATGCCCCAGGCCTTGGACATGCTAATCCATGGCTGAAACCCTCACTCCCAATGCCTCCACCATGGACACCACCCATGCTGTGTTGGCCTGGGTGGCACATATGGTTGGCACCACCTCCTGCTCCTGCACGTTGTTGGACTCCTCCAACTGCACCTGCAGGTGCTGGATGCTCGCGACAACCCCTCATCTAGTTCCAGGCTCTGCTACTGCATCTCCATAATCAATGGGACTGTCCATTCCAGAAGCCCGAAACACATCTGGGCGGCAGCTAGTTACTGAGGATGGCCCGCCCCACAACCGTCCACCCCCTCGGGAGTTCCTAACTCCACCTGATATATGGGATCAGCCGTGTGGTGGCAACAGAGGGTGCCCCAGGAGCCTCTTCACTAAAGTGCCCAGCTATTCCCAATATATATTGATGATTTAGATCAAGGAACAAAATGTAATATCTCCAAATTTGCAGGTGACCCCAAGTTGGGTGGGACGATGAGCTGTGAGGAGGATGCAGAGATCCTTCAGTGTGATTTAGACAAATTGAGTGAGAGGGCAAATGACTGGCAGGTGCAATATAATTTGGATAAATATGATGTTCTCCACTTTGGTGACAAAAACAAGAGGGCAGACTATTATCCAAATGGCCATAAATTAGGAGAGGGGAATGTGCAACGAGACCTGAGTGTCCCCGTACACCAGTCACTGAAGGTAAGCATGCAGATACAAGAGGCAGATGGTATTCTGGCCTTCATTGCGAGAGGATTTGAGGACAGGAGCAGTGATGTCTTGCTGCAATTATACAGGGCCTTGGTGAGGCCACACCTGGAATATTGTGTGTAGTTTTGGTCTCCTTATCTGAGGAAGGATGTTCTAGCTATAGAGGGAGTGCAGCGAAGGTTTAGCAGACTGATTCCTGGGATGGCAGGACTGACGTACGAGGAGAGATTGAATCAGTTAGGATTGTATTCGCTGGAGTTCAGAAGAATGAGGGGGATCTCATAAAAACCTGTAAAATTCTAACAGGCCTGGACATGGTTGATGCAGGAAGGATGTTCCCGATGGTGAGGGTGTCCAGAACCAGGGGTCACAGTCTGAGGATACGGGGTAGACCATTTAGGACAGAGATGAGGAGAAATGTCTTCACTCAGAGAGTGGTGAGTCTGTGGAATTCGTTACCACAGGAAGTAGTTGAGTCCAAAACATTGTATGGTTTCAAGAAGCAGTTCAGTATGGCACTTAGGGCAAAGGGGATCAAAAGATATGTGGGAAAGCAGGGGGCCCATATAATCACCCGTGTAGGCTTTGTGAGCCAGTCTTGAGTTGACTGGACTGCTAGCAGCACTGTTTGTAGCTGCTCCTGTAATATCGTTATTGTAAATAAATATTGGTGTGGTGACGGAACTCCTGTCTCCCATGGATTACTACAATCATAATGAATGGCGGAGCAGGTTTAAAAGGACGAATGGCCTCCTCCTGCCATTCTATGTTTCAACTGAGATGAGTGTCTCAGGGATGGTGGAAGGTGTTGGAAACAGTTGTGACAGGAAATCAGTGTCATCCCTGGACTGGACCTCCGGAGTGTCTTGAGTTTCGGGTCAATGGCTCCCATCTGTGTCAGTGTCGTCTACGACGCTGGTTGACAAACAGAGAATTTAGAGTGCAGATGGAGGCCATTCGGCCCATCGAGTCTGCTCCAACCCATTTAAGCCCTCACTTCCACCCTATCCCTGTAACCCAATAACCCCTCCTAACCTTTTTGGTCACTAAGGGCAATTTATCATGGCCAATCCACCTAACCTGCACGTCTTTGGGCTGTGGGAGGAAACCGGAGCACCCGGAGAAAACCCACGCAGACACGGGGAGAACGTGCAGACTCCACACAGACAGTGACCCAGCGGGGAATCGAACCTGGGACCCTGGCGCTGCGAAGCTACAGTGCTAGCCACTTGTGCTACCGTGCTGCCCCAGGGGCTCTGGCTGTGGCACGGGCTGGGGGCATGGGGGACACCAGATGGACCTTCCCCATCACTAGCAGGTCCTGCAAGACACAAGACAAGACACATGATTAGACCGTGGCCGTGGGGGGTGTGGGGGTGAGGGTGGTGTAGGGTGAGGGTGGTGTGGGGCTGGTGTGGGGAGTGACGGTGGGGTTGAGGATGGTGTGGGAGTGAGGGTGGGAGTGAGGGTGGGGTTGAGGGTGGTGTGGGAGTGAGGGTGGGGTTGAGGATGGTGTGGGGGTGGTGTGGAGGGGGAACGTGGGGGTGAGGAGGTCAGGGTGTGGGGGTGAGGGTGGTGTGGGGTGAGGGTGGGGATGAGGGTCGGGATGAAAGTGTGAGGGGGAGGGTGGGGATGAGGGTGGTGTGGGGATGAGGGTGTGGGGGTGGTGGTGGAGTTGACACGTGTTACGGGGAACCGCGACTAAGCAGGTTCTCACCTCCTCGCCTGTGGCCAACCGCCACACCAGCAACATCCTTTTATTCTGACCCGCCGACCACTGCTCAGCCACGGTGAGGGGCCGCAGGTACGGAGGTCCCCATCTAGTTTTCTCTCGCTCCCAGCGGTTATGTGAAAAAATGAAAAATGAAAATCGCTTATTGTCACGAGTAGCCTTCAATGAAGTTACTGTGAAAAGCCCCTAGTCGCCACATTCCGCCGCTTGTCCAGGGAGGCTGGTACGGGAATCAAACCGTGCTGCTGGCCTGCTTGGTCTGCTGTAAAAGGAAACTGAAATCGATAGTGTTGGACAGTTTGACGCATGGAGCCCAGGGGGTGGGTAGCTTAGTGGCGAGGGCACCATGGCGGATGGTATGGGTGCAGGCAGGTGGCATAGGGTGGGGGTTCAGCCGCTCTCCTGATTGGTGGGGGAGAGAGGGGTCAGCCTCTTTTCCAGGCTGTGGTACAGGGTGACCTGCCTCTCCTCCACCGTGTCCAGGAGGGTCTCGAGCTCGGCGTCCGTCAACCTTGATGCCGTGCTGCCATCTTGTTGGCTGGGATGGTGTGTGTGTGGGGAGTGCAGTGTGTATATGTGGCTGCAGCTTGTCAGCCTCCTGAGTGTCAATGGCGAATTCGCACCGTTTCTCATTGGAATCGATTGTGTTCCTCATAGCCCCGGTGCGAGCTCCTTATCTGAGTCTCCCTTTTCCCTGTCTGATTTCAGGTGTAAATGTTAAAAGCAGAATGTGGTGATCTTTGCTTCTTTGTGTTTCTGTTGCTGTTTTTTGAGTTCCTCTCGCCTGGTGTCATAAAGGATGTGATTTCTATGCTGTGCTCTGTGTTAGGGTAAGCAGCAGAAAATGTCCATTTAGTTGAAAGATCCCAATCAGCCAGAGGGATTTACGTTAATAAGACTGGGTTCAGAATGTTTAACCTGAACCATCGCAGCAACATTCCTGGTACTGAGCGGAATTAACCCCTGTCAAACAGCAGAGAGTGTAATCAATAAAGCAGGAAAAAGGATCTTTCACTTAAGCTCCAATTTTACAAGCTGTGCACCTGAACAATATTAGTTTCTGAAGAATGTAATTTAATTAGAGTATGGACCATTTAGCACAATTAAATCCATGAATTTACAATTTATAAACTTTCTAAGTGGGTTCATTGATGAAACCTTTACTAAATATCCAGAGTCATTCTGTGTTTCACTTCTGAAGGTTTTTAATTTACAAACAGCAGCGGTGCCACTAAACCCAGCCTATTGTGCTGAAAGATTGGATAGAGTATCTTCCAGTTCACTGTCAATTCCAGTTCTTAATAAAGTCCTATTAAACCCATTAGGCTGACATCAGTAAGAGGTGGTTCTGGGTCTAGGGCGGAGGTCGGAGGGGAACTTGTGTGGCAATAACTTGATGAGACATTGCCAGCGGGGGTCTATAGAGACAATCCTCTCAGAGAAAACCTTCGCGAACTCAGAGTGCATGTTACACAATAAAACCCCTGACACTCGCCACTCCATTTAAACTTCCAGAAGATTCTTGACAAAGTTCACATGGAAGATTTCTAATTAATCTTAAAAACCCCCCGCACATTCCAGGGTTGAAGGGATTATAAAGTAGGAGAGAAGGTGTGAGTTGGCAGGCCGGGGAAATTCTGAGCTGGGTCCCACCACAGCCTCTCTGCCCCGACATCAGTATCCTGGATGTTGAAACCAACCGGAAGCTGCCTAAGTTAGCTGACCACGCAAAAACAAAGGCCGATTTACCACTGGTTTATTTGTAATTATTCAGATAACTATTCATGTTCATTCGGAGAACTGGTGCAGACACAATGGGCCGAATGGCCTCCTTCTGTACCGTAACAACTCTGTGATTCTATAAGGAGCCAGGAGTCAATTGTTATGTGGATATATATCCTGAGATGACATATCACTGTCGCACTGTAGTCATGTATTGAATAATAATGTGCGCAATTTAACCAAATGGGCACTTTGTCCCATAGCGAGCGCGTTTAGCCACGTGTTTCCCAGCACTCACAATGCCAAGAAACACAACGTTATCTAACGTGACTCTGGTTAGGTACAGGGCCTCAGCAGGTAATGCAGCCAAGGCCACACTTAGTCCCTTTTCCTGCACTAAGGAGCCATGCTTGCCAAAACCCCTTAGTGCAACGAGAGATCGGGATGCCCCAACAGCCCCCCACCCGCCCCCCCACACACACACACACCCGCACAGGGCCCCCCTCCCCCTCGACCTGATCACTCCCATGCAAAAGGTTCCAGCTTGGCAACTGGGTAGTGCCAAGCTGGCACTCTAGTGACACAGTCAGGGTGCCAGGTTGGCAGTGCCAGCATGCCCAGGTGGCAAAATCAGTGACGGTACCATCCCACCCAGATGGCATGCACCTGGGGGCCTCCAATCCCTTGGGAGAATATCACGAGTGCCATTCCGTCTAGTCCCCGTTTGTGGAGGCCGGTACTGAACGGCGTGTGGTGAATGTGATTCACACTATATATAGTTGCCAATATCACTCCATGTATATATGTTCGTTATCTACCCGTTGTAAGATCAATGTTGTATATAGTTGCCAATATAACTCCGCGTATATATGTTCACTATCCACCATTGTAAGTGCAGTTGCACTATCCAACCACCAGGGGGAGTCGCTCTGGGAGTACGCGAGAGTTTGTACTGGGCTCCTCCCTTGGCTCCGCCCAGGACCCCTCCCCCTGGGACCGATGTATAAAGATCAGTGCCTAGAGCCAGCCTGCCAGTTCATCTGAAGTTCAACAATGAATAGGCTGGCTCGGTTGTAAGTGTATTAAAGCCTCTGTTCAGATCCAACTACACTTTGTTCGCTGAATTGATGGTTCCATCACGGCGCTCATCCGAGGTCTCCAAGGTGAAGGGGATAGATTCCAACGCCTTGGTTACCTCAGGGAACTGCAATCAGAGTGAAACTAGCTGTCTCGCTCGAATATGCAGATTTGCCAAAAAGTGATCCTGCCCATAATGGGCGGGCTTCACATGGCAACATCTCGGGGGATCGCGTTAGGTCTTGCGAAGTGTGGCTAGCCGGATAGATTCTGGGAGCAAGGTCTCCCTTTATTTACTGGCCACGTTGCACCGCGATGTGCAGCTTTTCAAGCATAGCTTGGCCGGTAGATCGCGCCCAATGTACCAGTGTAACAGTCTGCCAGCCACATGGAGAGCAGCATTGGATGTACACTTACTGAAGCATGTCAAGTTGAAATGGCGATTATTTGTGGGAACAAAAAGACATAATACCATTCAATGAGTTTAATTGGATTCAACCAAGGGGGAAGGCGAAAATAAATTGGAGAAAGGATTTCAAAAAGTATTACCCTCTAGCTTCAGGCAGCAAATTAAGTTTAACAGTGATAGGTATTAAACATGGCACTTTGTGGATCAAGCCCGAAGAATGAGTGGAACTGAGTTGAGAGAATGGCAGGGGGAGGCGAAGTAGTGAGAGATGAAAAGCCACAGCTATTCCAGCAGAAGACCATTGTAACCCCGTCAGGAGTTTGCCAAGAACAGGAATATAAACAGGATACAGAGGTGGAGCAGGGAAAATGGATTGGAATGCTTAGTTCCAGGTGAAGAGTTAGCGCTATCACAAGCTCGATGGGCAGAATGGTTTCTAAGATTCTGTACTTGCTACACACAATAGAGACACAGAATTGATGGGCGGGATTCTCCGTTCCTGAGAGTAAGTGTTGATTTGTCGACTTTCACGACAGCAAAACTGCCGCCGAACCTGGACCGATTCAGCAACTGTTAAGGGGCTAGCACCAGCGCCACGTGGAATACAATCGATTCCAATGGAAAACGGTGCGGGATTCGTAGCAGAACCCTCCCGGCCAGCAGCATAACTGTCAGTAAACTATGGTGATGTTGAACACTTTCCGTACCCCCCTCTCTCCTCAGCAGCCATGATGCCGATTTCACGATTTTTAAAAGCACAAGTGAACCACGCCGTCGGGAACTCAGCCCATCAGAGGTGGAACATCGCGGAGGCCCCAGAGAATACCGGGTCTGGCCTGCTAATGACATGCAAAAGGTGTTTACTGTACATGCGTTCCGGGCCACACTGATGCTGCTGTGGAGGTGACGGAGGATTGCGATTTGCCGTCAAATCAGCGCCTGCCACGATTTTAGCGTAGGAACCTATTCCTCGCCCAATCGCGTTTCCCAATCTCGCCGTCATCCAATGGGGAATCCTGCCGATGTGTCAGACTTCCACTATTTTGAGATTGTTCGCCTACATAACTGTTAATAATATTTGAGGGACTGGGAATAGTGCTGCTGTTAATTGAATTTAATCCTCCCTAACCAGCAACAACTGAATGAGAGACGTTAAAATCACCTATGGAGCTTGCCCACGACGTTCCCCAAACCTACCACGGGTTCTGACCATAAGCTCCTGGTGAGGTACCTTTGTAAGCTTTGCGCAGGTCAAGGAGACACAGCCGGAGTGAGGCACATCCAGAGTGGGAATTGCAATTTGGTAATTTGGTGCAGTGAGGTAATTCGGTGCAGAGTGGGAGAAGGTGCTTTTTCCCTGTTTCGTTCTCTCTCTTTCTTCTGGCCTGTAACTTTTAATCTGCAGGGAGAGAACCAGAGAGCATCTGAGAATCTGGGAAGATAAGTGATTTGTATTTATTTTTATTTTTATTACCTTTTCAAATTGTGGTGGGGCGGGGGGGGGGGGACTGAAGTGACATCATAGTAAAGCTGTGACCTGATTGGCTGGTTGGGAATCTACAATAAATTTAAAAATTAAGCATTGTTAAACTAATTAAACTTAATTACTTAATTATAATTTAGAGGGGTATCTGAGCCAAAGATAGGAGAATGCTGTATTTAGCTTTCACATTTATAGTAGAAATCTAGTGCTGAGAAACATATACTGTAGTTAACAGTAACTTTTTTTTAAATTTAATTTACTAATTAATTGATGCCATGTCAATTAGAGGGACACAGTGCTCTGACTGTGAGATGTGGCAGGTCCAGGAGGCTTCCAGCATCCCGGATGGCTTCATCTGCAGAAAGTGCACCCAACTGGAGCTCCTCACAGACCACATGGTTCGGTTGGAGCAGCAATTGGATGCACTTAGAAGCATGCAGGTGGCATAGATAGCAGTTATATAAATGTGGTCACACCCAAGGTGCAGGCAGATAAATGGGTGACCACCAGAAGGGGCAGGCAGTCAGTGCAGGAATCCCCTGTGGTTGTCCCCCTCTTGAACAGGTATACCCCTTTGGATACTGTCGGGGGGAATAGCCTATTAGGGGAAAGCAGCAGCAGCCAGAGCAGTGGCACCATGGCTGGCTCTGATGTTCAGCAGGGAGGGTCAAAGCACAGAAGAACAATAGTCATAGGGGACTCTAGTCAGGGGCACAGATAGGCGCTTCTGTGGACGTGAAAGAGACTCCAGGATGGTATGTTGCCTCCCTGGTGCCAGGGTCCAGGATGTCTCCGAACGGGTAGCGTGCATCCTGAAGGGGGAGGGCAAATAGGCAGAGGTCTTTCTACATATTGGTACTAATGACATGGGCAGGAAGGGGCATGAGGTCCTGCTGCCGGAGTTCAGGGAGCTAGGCAGAAAGTTAAAAGACAGGACCTCTGGGGTTGTAATCTCAGGATTACTCGCTGTGCCATGTGCCAGTGAGGCTAGAAATAGGAAGATGGAGCAGCTAAACACGTGGCTAAACAGCTGGTGTAGGAGGGAGGGTTTCCGTTATCTGGACCACTGGGAGCTCTTCCGGGGCAGGTGTAACAAGTATAAGAAGGACGGGTTGCATCTAAATTGGAGAGGCATAAATATCCTGGCTGCGAGGTTTGCTAGTGTCACATGGAAGGGTTTAAGCTAGTATGGCGGGGGGGGGGGGGGGGGGGGGGTTGGGTACAGGAGCAATAGGTCAGAAGGTGAAAGCATTGAGGGAGAACGAGGGAATAGGGCCAGTATGGTTCTGAGGAAGAGCAGTGGGTCTTGTGGCCTATAGTGCGTGGCCGCGATTCTCCTCAAATGCGGTGAGTCGTAAAGGCTGCCGTGAAACTGGCCGTGTTTCACGGCAGCCTCCGCGCCCCCTCCCAGGACCCGATTCTCCCCCCCCCCCCCGGGCGGGGCTAGCAGCGCGGCCCCGTGAAGCACGGCATCGCGGACTTAGCAACCGTTGCTAAGTCCGCGCGCCAAGCGTCACGGCGGCTGACGCGCACGATGACGTCAGCCGCGCATGTGCGGGTTGGACGGCTCCAACCCGCACATGCGCGGATGACGTCATCACGCAGACGCGTCAAACCCGCACATGCGCGGGCCGTCATGCCCCTCAGCTGCCCCGCGGACTGATCCTTCGGGGCAGCGGAAGAACAAATAGTGCGCGGGTATCAGACCCGCTGCCTGCGATCGGTGCCCACCGATCGCAGGCCCATGCCACCCTTGGCACGGCCGTGGTGCAGCCGTGCCAATCGGTGCCATGGTTGTCTGGGACGGCACTTTGCGGCCGTTTTCATGAACATGAGAGCAGGTGTGATTGCGTTCGTGAAAACGGCCGTAAAGGCCTGGGTACTCGGCCCATCGGCCTGGGGAGAATCGCTGTTCGCTGTAAAAAACGGCGAGCAGCGATTCGTGTTGTGGGGAAGGCGGGAAAATTGTCGGGAAGGCCCTCCCGCTATTCTCCAACCCGTCGTGAGCAGTGGAGAATCGCACCCCATATGTTTTAATGCAAGAAGTATTACAAGCTTGGATTTGTACTTGGAACTATGATGTTGTTGCCATTACAGAGACCTGGTTGAGGGAAGGACAGGATTGGCAGCTAAACTTTCCAGGATTTAGATGTTTCAGGCGGGATATAGGGGGATGTAAAAGAAGTGGTGGAGTTGCGCTACTGGTTAGTGAGAATATCACCGCTGTACTACGGGAGGACACCTCAGAGGGCAGCGAGGCTATGTGGGTAGAGATCAGGAATAAGAAGGGTGCAGTCACAATGTTTGGGGATTACTACAGGCCTCCCAACAGCCAGCGGGAGATAGAGGAGCAGATAGGTTGACAGATTTTGGAAACGAGTAAAAACAACAGGGTTGTTGTGATAGGAGACATCAACTTCCCCAATATTGACTGGGACTCACTTAGTGCTGGGGGCTTAGACAGGGCAGAGATTGTAAGGAGCATCCAGGAGGCCTTCTTAAAACAATATGTAGACAGTCTGACTAGGGAAGGGGCTGTTCTGGACCTGGTATTGGGGAATGAGCCTGGCCAGGTGATAGAAGTTTCAGTAGGGGAGCATTTCAGGAACAGTGACCACAATTCAGCAAGTTTTAAAGTACTGGTGGACAAGGATAAGAGTGGTCCTAGGGTGAATGTGCTAAATTGGGGAAGGCTAATTATAACAATATTAGGCGGAAACTGAAGAACCTAGATTGGGGGCGGATATTTGAGGGTAAATCAACATCTGACATGTGGGAGGATTTCAAATGTCAGTTGAAAGGAATTCAGGACCGGCATGTTCCTGTGTGGAAGAAGGATAAATACAGCAAATTTCGGGAACCTTGGATAACGAGAGATATTGTAGGCCTCGTCAAAAAGAAAAAGGAGGCATTTGTTAGGGCCAGAAGGCTGGGAACAGACGAAGCCTGTGTGGAATATAAGGAAAGTAGGAAGGAACTTAAGCAAGAAGTCAGGAGGGCTAGAAGGGGTCACGAAAAGTCATTGGCAAATAGGGTGAAGGAAAATCCCAAGGCTTTTTACACATACATAAAAAGCAAGAGGGTCGCCAGGGAAAGGGTTGGCCCACTGAAGGACAGGGGAGGGAATCTATGTGTGGAGCCAGAGGAAACGGGCGAGGTACTAAATAAATACTTTGCATCAGTATTCACCAAAGAGAAGGAATTGGTGGATGTTGAGTCTGGAGAAGGGTGTGTTGATAGCCTGGGTCACATTGAGAACCAAAAAGATGAGGTATTGGGCATCTTGAAAAATATTACGATAGATATGTCCCCAGGGCCTGATGGGATCTATCCCAGAATACTGAAGGAGGCTAGAGAGGAAATTGCTGAGGCCTTGATAGAATTCTTTGGATCCTCACTGTCTTCAGGTGATGTCCCGGAGGACTGGAGAATAGCCAATGTTGTTCCTTTGTTTAAGAAGGGTAGCAAGGATAATCCAGGGAACTACAGGCTGGTGAGCCTTACGTCAGTGGTAGGGAAATTACTGGAGAGAATTCTTCAAGACAGGATCTACTCCCATTTGGAAGCAAATAGACATATTAGTGAGAGGCAGCATGGTTTTGTGAAGGGGAGGTCGTGTTTCACTAACTTGATAGAGTTTTTCAAAGAGGTCACAAAGATGATTGATGCAGGTAGGGCAGTGGATGTTGTCTATATGGACTTCAGTAAGGCCTTTGACAAGGTCCCTCATGGTAGACTGGTACAAAAGGTGAAGTCACACAGGATCAGAGGTGAACTGGCAAGATGGATACAGAACTGGCTAGGTCATGGAAGGCAGAGAGTAGCAATGGAAGGGTGCTTTTCTAATTGGAGGGCTGTGACTAGTGGTGTTCCGCAGGTATCAGTGCTGGGACCTTTGCTGTTCGTAGTATACATAAATGGTTTGGAGGAAAATGTAACTGGTCTGATTAGTAAGTTTGCAGGCGACACAAAGGTTGGTGGAATTGTGGACAGTGATGAGGACTCTCAGAGGATACAGCAGGATTTAGATCATTTGGAGACTTGGGCAGAGAGATGGCAGATGGAGTTTAATCTGGACAAATGTGAGGTAATGCATTTTGGAAGGTCTAATACGGGTAGGGAATATACAGTGAATGGTAGAACCCTCAAGAGTATTGACAGTCAGAGAGATCTAGGTGTACAGGTCCACAGATCACTGAAAGGGGGAACACAGGTGGAGAAGGTAGTGAAGAAGGCATATGGCATGCTTGCCTTCATTGGCCGGGGCATTGAGTATAAGAATTAGCAAGTCATGTTGCAGCTGTATCGAACCTTAGTTAGGCCACACTTGGAGTATCGTGTTCAATTCTGGTCACCACACTACCAGAAGGATGTGGAGGCTTTAGAGAGGGTGCAGAAGAGATTTACCAGGATGTTGTCTGGTATGGAGGGCATTAGCTATGAGGAGCGGTTGAATAAACTCGGTTTGTTCTCACTGGAACGACGGAGGTTGAGGGGCGACCTGATAAGGTCTACAAAATTATGAGGGGCATAGACAGAGTGGATAGTCAGACGCTTTTCCCCAGGGTAGAGGGGTCAATTACTCGGGGGCATAGGTTTAAGGTGCGAGGGGCAAGGTTTAGAGGGGATGTATGAGGCATGTTTTTTACACAGAGGGTAGTGGGTGCCTGAAACTCACTGCCGGAGGAGGTGGTGGAAGCAGGCATGATAGTGACATTTAAGTGGCATCTGGACAAATACATGAATAGGATGGGAATAGAGGGATACGGACCCAGGAAGTGTAGAAGATTTTAGTTTAGACGGGCAGCATGGTCGGCACGGGCTTGGAGGGCCGAAGGGCCTGTTCCTGTGCTGTACTTTTCTTTGTTCTTTGTTCTTTATCAGAGACTGTTCTCTGAGACCATCCTCTTCCCAGCCAGCATCATGCTCCTGCCAGCCAGCCTGCAGCTAGGAAGCCTTCCGCCCTAAGGCAGATGTAGCTGGGGAATTAAAATCTCACATTGCCTCGGCAAATAAAGCCCCTCCGCTGCCTCCTTCCCTGCACCCCCCCCCCCTCCCCCCACCCCCCTTGTTAGGGGCTGATTTAGCACAGGGCTAAATCGCTGGCTTTTAAAGCAGACCAAGGTAGGCCAGCAGCACGGTTCAATTCCCGTACCAGCCTCCCTGAACAGGTGCCGGAATGTGGCGACTAGCGGCTTTTCACAGTAACTTCATTTGAAGCGATTTTCATTTCATTTCACCGACCTGGCACAACTCCCCCACCCGCATGTGACTGCTGCCTTGAGTTAAAATCAGGGCTTTTAAATCTGATCACAGTCACCAATAGCCTCTGGTTAAAACATAAAATGCTGACAGTATACAGCGGGTATACAGTGTGGCATACAGTAGGTGTACAGTATACCGCAGATATAATAATAATAACCTTTATTCATGTCACAAGTAGGCTTACATTGCCACTGCAATTAAATTACTGTGAATCACTGTGAAACAATCTAGTCGCCACATTCCAGTGCCTGTTCGGATACACAGAGGGATAATTCAGAATGTCCAAATTACCTAACAAGCATGTTTTGGGGACGAGTGGGAGGAAACCGGAGCACCTGGAGGAAACCCACGCAGACACAAAGAAGATGTGCAGACTCCGCACAGACATTGACCCAAGCTGGGAATTGAACCTGGGTCCCTGGTGCTGTGAAGCAACAGTGCTAACCACTGTGCTACCATGCCGTCCATACAGTGCAGTGTACAGTAGGTAAACAGCATATAGAACATGAACAGTGCAGCAGGTACACAGTGCAGGAGGCAGCAAGTATACAGTATAAACAGCAGATATATTGTACAGCGGGTACACAGTGTAGTATACAGCACATATACTGTCAACTGCAAATATCAGTACAGTGAGTATATGGTGTGGTACACAGCAGGTATACAGTATATACAACGGGCAGACAGAGCAGAATATAGCATGTATACAGTATACAGCAAATATCAGTTCAGTGGGTATACAGTGCAGTACACAGCAGATATACAGTACACCGGGCATTCAGTGCAATATACAGTGCAGTTATATACAGTATACAGCAAAGATGCAGTATGGTGGGTATACAGTGATGTATTCAGCAGGTATGCAGTATATAACAGAGGTACAGTACAGTGGGTATACAGCACAGTATATAACAGTCATACATTATACAGCATAGATACAGTATAGAAGGTGTACAGTGCAGTATACAGCAGCTGTACAATGCAGTGTACAGTGGATACACAGTGCAATGTGCAGCAGATATGGCGTGCAGTACGCAGTAGGTATATAGTACAGTTTGCAGCAGGTATACAGTGCAGTTTGCAGCAGGTATACAGTGCAGTATGCAGCAGGTATAGAGTACAGTTTGCAGCAGGTATACAGTGCAGTTTGCAGCAGGTATAGAGTACAGTTTGCAGCAGGTATACAGTGCAGTTTGCAGCAGGTATACAGTGCAGTATGCAGCAGGTATACAGTGCAGTTTGCAGCAGGTATACAGTGCAGTATGCAGCAGGTATACAGTGCAGTTTGCAGCAGGTATACAGTGCAGTATGCAGCAGGTATAGAGTACAGTTTGCAGCAGGTATACAGTGCAGTATGCAGCAGGTATAGAGTACAGTTTGCAGCAGGTATACAGTGCAGTATGCAGCAGGTATAGAGTACAGTTTGCAGCAGGTATAGAGTACAGTTTGCAGCAGGTATAGAGTACAGTTTGCAGCAGGTATAGAGTACAGTTTGCAGCAGGTATACAGTGCAGTATGCAGCAGGTATAGAGTACAGTTTGCAGCAGGTATACAGTGCAGTATGCAGCAGGTATACAGTGCAGTTTGCAGCAGGTATACAGTACAGTTTGCAGTAGGTATATAGTACAATTTGTAGCAGGTATACAGTGCAGTATGCAGCAGGTATAGAGTACAGTTTGCAGCAGGTATAGAGTACAGTTTGCAGCAGGTATAGAGTACAGTTTGCAGCAGGTATACAGTGCAGTATGCAGCAGGTATACAGTGCAGTTTGCAGCAGGTATTCAGTGCAGTATGCAGCAGGTATACAGTGCAGTTTGCAGCAGGTATAGAGTACAGTTTGCAGCAGGTATAGAGTACAGTTTGCAGCAGGTATACAGTGCAGTATGCAGCAGGTATACAGTGCAGTTTGCAGCAGGTATAGAACACAGTTTGCAGCAGGTATAGAGTACAGTTTGCAGTAGGTATACAGTGCAGTTTGCAGCAGGTATACAGTGCAGTTTGCAGCAGGTATAGAGTACAGTTTGCAGCAGGTATAGAGTACAGTTTGCAGCAGGTATAGAGTACAGTTTGCAGCAGGTATACAGTGCAGTATGCAGCAGGTATACAGTGCAGTATGCAGCAGGTATAGAGTACAGTTCGCAGCAGGTATACAGTGCAGTATGAAGCAGGTATAGAGTACAGTTTGTAGCAGGTATACAGTGCAGTATGCAGCAGGTATACAGTGCAGTTTGCAGCAGGTATATAGTACAGTTTGCAGTAGGTATACAGTGCAGTATACAGCAGGTATACAGTGCAGTATGCAGCAGGTATACAGTGCAGTTTGCAGCAGGTATACAGTGCAGTTTGCAGCAGGTATAGAGTACAGTTTGCAGCAGGTATAGAGTACAGTTTGCAGTAGGTATACAGTGCAGTTTGCAGCAGGTATACAGTGCAGTTTGCAGCAGGTATAGAGTACAGTTTGCAGCAGGTATAGAGTACAGTTTGCAGCAGGTATAGAGTACAGTTTGCAGCAGGTATACAGTGCAGTATGCAGCAGGTATACAGTGCAGTATGCAGCAGGTATACAGTACAGTATGCAGCAGGTATACAGTGCAGTATGCAGCAGGTATACAGTGCAGTATGCAGCAGGTATACAGTGCAGTATGCAGCAGCTATACAGTGCAGTATGCAGCAGGTATACAGTGCAGTATGCAGCAGGTATACAGTGCAGTATGCAGCAGGTATACAGTGCAGTATGCAGCAGGTATACAGTGCAGTTTGCAGCAGGTATACAGTGCAGTTTGCAGCAGGTATAGAGTACAGTTTGCAGCAGGTATACAGTGCAGTTTGCAGCAGGCATAGAGTACAGTTTGCAGTAGGTATAGAGTACAGTTTGCAGCAGGTATACAGTGCAGTTTGCAGCAGGTATAGAGTACAGTTTGCAGCAGGTATAGAGTACAGTTTGCAGCAGGTATAGAGTACAGTTTGCAGCAGGTATACAGTGCAGTATGCAGCAGGTATACAGTGCAGTATGCAGCAGGTATACAGTACAGTATGCAGCAGGTATACAGTGCAGTATCTAGCAGGTATACAGTGCAGTATGCAGCAGGTATACAGTGCAGTATGCAGCAGCTATACAGTGCAGTATGCAGCAGGTATACAGTGCAGTATGCAGCAGGTATACAGTGCAGTATGCAGCAGGTATACAGTGCAGTATGCAGCAGGTATACAGTGCAGTTAGCAGCAGGTATACAGTGCAGTTTGCAGCAGGTATAGAGTACAGTTTGCAGCAGGTATACAGTGCAGTTTGCAGCAGGCATAGAGTACAGTTTGCAGTAGGTATATAGTACAGTTTGCAGCAGGTATACAGTGCAGTTTGCAGCAGGTATATAGTACAGTTTGCAGCAGGTATACAGTGTAGTATGCAGATGGTATAGAGTACAGTGTGCAGCAGGTATACCGTGCAGTATGCAGCAGGTATATAGTACAGTTTGCAGCAGGTATACAGTGCAGTATGCAGCAGGTATATAGTACAGTTTGCAGCAGGTATACAGTGCAGTATGCAGCAGGTATAGAGTACAGTTTGCAGCAGGTATATAGTACAGTTTGCAGCAGGTATACAGTGCAGTACGCAGCAGGTATACAGTGCAGTATGCAGCAGGTATACAGTGCAGTATGCAGCAGGTATACAGTGCAGTATGCAGCAGGTATACAGTGCAGTATGCAGCAGGTATAGAGTGCAGTTTGCAGCAGGTATAGAGTACAGTTTGCAGCAGGTATAGAGTGCAGTTTGCAGCAGGTATAGAGTACAGTTTGTAGCAGGTATACAGTGCAGTTTGCAGCAGGTATAGAGTACAGTTTGTAGCAGGTATACAGTGCAGTTTGCAGCAGGTATACAGTGCAGTATGCAGCAGGTATACAGTGCAGTATGCAGCAGGTATAGAGTACAGTTCGCAGCAGGTATACCGTGCAGTATGCAGCAGGTATAGAGTACAGTTCGCAGCAGGTATACAGTGCAGTATGCAGCAGGTATAGAGTACAGTTCGCAGCAGGTATACAGTGCAGTATGCAGCAGGTATAGAGTACAGTTTGTAGCAGGTATACAGTGCAGTATGCAGCAGGTATACAGTGCAGTTTGCAGCAGGTATATAGTACAGTATGCAGCAGGTATACAGTGCAGTTTGCAGCAGGTATATAGTACAGTTTGCAGCAGGTATACAGTGCAGTATGCAGCAGGTATACAGTGCAGTATGCAGCAGGTATACAGTGCAGTATGCAGCAGCTATACAGTGCAGTATGCAGCAGGTATACAGTGCAGTATGCAGCAGGTATACAGTGCAGTATGCAGCAGGTATACAGTGCAGTATGCAGCAGGTATACAGTACAGTATGCAGCAGGTATACAGTGCAGTATGCAGCAGGTATACAGTGCAGTATGCAGCAGGTATACAGTGCAGTATGCAGCAGCTATACAGTGCAGTATGCAGCAGGTATACAGTGCAGTATGCAGCAGGTATACAGTGCAGTATGCAGCAGGTATACAGTGCAGTATGCAGCAGGTATACAGTGCAGTTTGCAGCAGGTATACAGTGCAGTTTGCAGCAGGTATAGAGTACAGTTTGCAGCAGGTATACAGTGCAGTTTGCAGCAGGCATAGAGTACAGTTTGCAGTAGGTATAGAGTACAGTTTGCAGCAGGTATACAGTGCAGTTTGCAGCAGGTATAGAGTACAGTGTGCAGCAGGTATAGAGTACAGTTTGCAGCAGGTATAGAGTACAGTTTGCAGCAGGTATACAGTGCAGTATGCAGCAGGTATACAGTGCAGTATGCAGCAGGTATACAGTACAGTATGCAGCAGGTATACAGTGCAGTATGCAGCAGGTATACAGTGCAGTATGCAGCAGGTATACAGTGCAGTATGCAGCAGCTATACAGTGCAGTATGCAGCAGGTATACAGTGCAGTATGCAGCAGGTATACAGTGCAGTATGCAGCAGGTATACAGTGCAGTATGCAGCAGGTATACAGTGCAGTTTGCAGCAGGTATACAGTGCAGTTTGCAGCAGGTATAGAGTACAGTTTGCAGCAGGTATACAGTGCAGTTTGCAGCAGGCATAGAGTACAGTTTGCAGTAGGTATATAGTACAGTTTGCAGCAGGTATACAGTGCAGTTTGCAGCAGGTATATAGTACAGTTTGCAGCAGGTATACAGTGCAGTATGCAGCAGGTATAGAGTACAGTGTGCAGCAGGTATACCGTGCAGTATGCAGCAGGTATATAGTACAGTTTGCAGCAGGTATACAGTGCAGTATGCAGCAGGTATATAGTACAGTTTGCAGCAGGTATACAGTGCAGTATGCAGCAGGTATAGAGTACAGTTTGCAGCAGGTATATAGTACAGTTTGCAGCAGGTATACAGTGCAGTACGCAGCAGGTATACAGTGCAGTATGCAGCAGGTATACAGTGCAGTATGCAGCAGGTATACAGTGCAGTATGCAGCAGGTATACAGTGCAGTATGCAGCAGGTATAGAGTGCAGTTTGCAGCAGGTATAGAGTACAGTTTGTAGCAGGTATACAGTGCAGTTTGCAGCAGGTATAGAGTACAGTTTGTAGCAGGTATACAGTGCAGTTTGCAGCAGGTATACAGTGCAGTATGCAGCAGGTATACAGTGCAGTATGCAGCAGGTATAGAGTACAGTTCGCAGCAGGTATACCGTGCAGTATGCAGCAGGTATAGAGTACAGTTCGCAGCAGGTATACAGTGCAGTATGCAGCAGGTATAGAGTACAGTTCGCAGCAGGTATACAGTGCAGTATGCAGCAGGTATAGAGTACAGTTTGTAGCAGGTATACAGTGCAGTATGCAGCAGGTATACAGTGCAGTTTGCAGCAGGTATATAGTACAGTATGCAGCAGGTATACAGTGCAGTTTGCAGCAGGTATAGAGTACAGTTTGCAGCAGGTATAGAGTACAGTTTGCAGCAGGTATACAGTGCAGTATGCAGCAGGTATACAGTGCAGTATACAGCAGGTATACAGTGCAGTATGCAGCAGGTATAGAGTACAGTTTGTAGCAGGTATACAGTGCAGTATGCAGCAGGTATACAGTGCAGTTTGCAGCAGGTATATAGTACAGTTTGCAGTAGGTATACAGTGCAGTATACAGCAGGTATCGAGTACAGTTTGCAGCAGGTATACAGTGCAGTATGCAGCAGGTATACAGTGCAGTATGCAGCAGGTATACAGTGCAGTATGCAGCAGGTATACAGTGCAGTATGCAGCAGGTATACAGTGCAGTTTGCAGCAGGTATACAGTGCAGTATGCAGCAGGTATACAGTGCAGTTTGCAGCAGGTATAGAGTACAGTTTGCAGCAGGTATAGTGTACAGTTTGCAGCAGGTATACAGTGCAGTTTGCAGCAGGTATCGAGTACAGTTTGCAGCAGGTATAGAGTACAGTTTGCAGCAGGTATACAGTGCAGTATACAGCAGGTATACAGTGCAGTATGCAGCAGGTATACAGTACAGTTTGCAGCAGGTATAGAGTACAGTTTGCAGCAGGTATACAGTGCAGTATACAGCAGGTATAGAGTACAGTTTGTAGCAGGTATACAGTGCAGTATACAGCAGGTTTAGAGTACAGTTGGCAGCAGGTATACAGTGCAGTATGCAGCAGGTATACAGTGCAGTATACAGCAGGTATCGAGTACAGTTTGCAGCAGGTATACAGTGCAGTATGCAGCAGGTTTAGAGTACAGTTGGCAGCAGGTATACAGTGCAGTATGTAACAGGTATACAGTATATGTTGCTTGGGCTGGAGAGTTTTAGCTATGAAGAGAAATTGGATAGACTGAGGTTGTTTTCCTTGGAGCAGAGGACACTGATGGAGGAGATTATTGAGATGTATACAATTTGAGGGGTGTAGCTAGCGTAGGCAGGAAGAAACCTTTGCCCTTGGTGGAGGGATCAATATCCAGGGGGCATAGTTTTAAGGTAAGGGGCGGCATGGTAGCACAGTTGCTTCACAACTTCAGGGTCCCAGGTTCAATTCCTGGCTTGGGTCACTGTCTGTGCAGAGTCTGTATGTTCTCCCCGTGTCTGCGTGGGTTTCGTCCCAGAGTCCAAAGATGTGCAGGTTAGGTGGATTGGCCATGCTAAATTGCCCTTAAGTTAGGTAAGGTTATGGGGATTGGGTGGAGGTGTGGGCTTGGGTCGGGTGGTTTTTCTAAGAGACGGTGAAGACACGATGGGCCAAATGGCCTCTTTCTGCACTGTAGATTCTATGAAAAACATTTTACTCGAGAGGGTGGTGGGAGTCTGGAATTCACTATCTGAAAGGTTGATGGAGGCAGAGACCCCCATAACATTTAATAAGTAGTTTAGATGTGCACTTTTAATCCCAAGGCATACAAGACTATGGACCAAGTCCTGGAAAATGGGATTAGAATATTTAGGGTCAGAAAAGAGTAAAAACCCCAAGAAGATCATATCGGCACTGCATGGAGCAGCAAAGGAAGAACACCGTCCCTGTGGAATGTGGTTACATTCTCAGAAGACAGCAAGCGAAGGATATGCTGGTCTCAAGCCAGGCAACAAAGATCTTGTGGGGAAGAACCTGATAACTATTGTATCTGGGATCCCAGTGGCGAATTGAGTTCAGAAAGAAAGTGGGCAGGATGCAATATAACAAGGCAAATGGGTGCAGGTCCCTCACTCTCACATCAGTAATCGTGGAGGAAAGGACAACTCAATGATTGGGAATGGCCACAAGGAATAGATGCAGTAGCAGATCACAAGGCCCAGAAATAGGAGCAGATCATACGGCCTAGAAGAGAATTAGACAGCAAAGCCAACCTTCATACACCGTCAAATTCTCAAATTTCCTGACCTCAAGCCAGCCTTTCACTAACTGTTGCATGGAAATGGAAGTGGGACTCCCATTGTCCTAGATTCCCTTCAGATCCTGGGTTTTCCAGGGGTGGGGCAGTAATCCCTGGGCAGTGGTGGGACGTCAGTCAATGCCCCTGTTGGACAGGGAATCACCCAGTTCTGCGTCTTCTCAGCAGCCTCAGGCTTCAGCTGTTCACCTTTTGAGAGCCAAGCACAATCAAAGGCCTTCCAACAAAATTCTTTCCCCACCTCTCAGCTTTCTGCCCCTTGAAGAGGCCTCCTTCTCTTCAGGCGTTTCCCACTGTCACACTGCTTGGATGTTCCTTCAGAATCTAATCAGGAGCCCACCCTGTGAATTTAATAGCCGTAGCCTAGGATTCCGATCAGGGTAATGGGTGGAGACCTTGCCCCCACCATAACCAGTTCAGTTTGTCCAAATGATGTGAGGTGATCAATAAACAGAGTGGGTAATATTGCTGACACAGAGTGATTTCAAATCAGCCTGTTATACTGAAGCTTAAGGAGCACTGGTCAGGTAGCACCAGGAATATTCAGTAGGCAATCTGATGTCTGTGTGACAAATAGGGCCATTCAATCCTCAAAGAAGATGCTGAGGGCAGTAACAAGGTTGTCTCTCACAGCTGGAGGGAGGACTGATGAGGGACAGTATGATCAGCTAAGGTCCATCAATCAGTAGAAACACACGTTCTAAAATTATATAACATTTCTTATTGGAATCGGCAATGTAGAGGATGTATCAATACAGGTTGATTAGCAATCTGCAAATCATTTGAATATGAATTCCCTGGTCAGCTAGACTGCAGCAGGCAACGGCAAACCCACTGCAGCAGTTCACCAAGCGTAATCGTTGACCAATCCAATGGGAGTCCATGGTCGGCAATGCCGTCCCAGGGTTTGGTATCTGAAGGAGGAGGAGGCAGCAGTGACAGGATCACGGGAGGATATTTGAGGTAGAATGCCGGATACAATTCAAAGAAGCTCATTATAAAATTGGGATAAAATGGGAATAAAACCCAAGGGGCTTATGTAATGAGACAATGACTTAGTGAGATAATGGGCTGAATTTTACTGGCTCTCTGAAGATATTTCCTCGACCGTTCCAGTCCATTGAGGCAGGCGGCTGCTTTGCCAGCTTCACGAATCATATCATAGAATTTACAGTGCAGAAGGGGGCCATTCGGTCCATCGAGTCTGCCTACGAAGGTGGCCTACACTGGGGAAATGCAGAGGCCTTTCAGAACCAGAGGTCCATGACCCAAACAAGGGGCTGCAGTCATGAAAGGTAGCTCCTGCAACCTCAACAATCCCTCCCGGGGGGCTGTTCTTCTGTTTCATGCGGCCTGTCACCCTCAGCCTCCAAAATATTCATTTTTACATCGCTGTCCAAGGGTGTCTCCATTTTGAGACAACCCTGAGGTCTCTTCCTGCCTCAGCAGCACCCACATCTCCCAATGGTGAACTCACTGGCATCAAAGTAGGAGGCCGTCTGCTGTTAAATCGCTGAGTGGCATTTCCTGTTTTCATTCCAGGTTACAGAGGGATTTGAAAACAGGATTAAAGCCTTTGGCAAACCAGAAGCTAATGTAGATCATCGTGCTCATGGCTGATGGGAGAACGGGACTTGAAATTAGTTCACGTTTACAGAATATGGAAGAAGAAAGGTCAGCCGGGAATGCGTTAGATGGTGGCAGACTTGGACCTGCATCTCAACCTGCCATTGGGGTCCTGAAGCCCGTAGTAAAACTCATTCCCTGTAATACTTGGCTGACAACCTGACGCAATTCTCACTGAAAAATAATTTGTAAAGTTCTAGTGCCCGGGCAGACAGTTTTCACTCTGGCTGACGGTCATTCCTGTTTACAAGAAGCAGCTTGGACAGATGATAGTCTTCACAATTGGATAGCTCGACAGCACCTTCTACAGGAGCACTCCTGTCATTGCCGAAAGATTTAACACTGATCAACAACCACCATCTAGTGGTTAGTTAAAGCTGTTCTTCAAAATCGACAATAGGAAACCTTGCAAAGCTCAGCCTTTCCTCCTTGTTAGACTTATTAATTACAAACGCTTTATTAGTTAAGAAATTAACATCTAAAAGTCTTGAATTCTCTCAATGTTCAACAAATCAATTGTAAAACAATTTAATATAAGGGCTTACATGATGGAGAGGGTAGAACAGGGCAGATTCGGAGAGAAACAATTTAAGATAGCAAAGCAGGAGGGGTCTTCGAAATTAGATGTGAGGGACCAAGAGCAGGAGAAACACAGAGTTTTGTAGTGGGATTCACGTCCAAAGTCAGTGGGTGTGACAGAAAGTGTCAACAATCAAAGTGACACTGCATAGATTTATGAAGATAATGGGGCTGAGTGAGATGGAAGCAAACTGGGGGGGGGGGAGAATGTAAGAGGAATTATTTGGACTGGTTGGGTCATATGGCCTGTTTTTGAGCTGCATCTTCTCCTTATTCCATCATATTTGTTACAACTTCTGAACAACATTCACAGCTGCTTAATTTGTGTTGGAATCCAATTTCATTTTTATCTATCCAGTTGTAGCCAGAAATTCCTCGGCCCATCCCTGACTCCCTCCTATTTCTTATCCGCATGCTGTGCCTGATCAGCACTGTCTGATAGCACAATGATATGGAGTCGATAGTGTTATATTACTGGGTCTAGTAATATGTGTCGTTACTAGTTACTGTTGATGCAGATGGTCTGATGGTGTGATGCTGAAGAAACCTTCAGGTCTTCAACTTAGAGCAAACTAATTTGTTAAAGTAACGATTGATTATATCTGAGTTTGGCACTCTACAGAACTATCTCTAAAATCAAGTAATTAAATATGATCGAATTAACTGATTCACACTATAAATACTAACTGTACTAAGAGCCATCTGAATACACAACTGCTTACTAAACACTCCTGGGTTGAAAGAGACAAAGATCCTCTGGGAGCTGATACTTATAGGTGGATCTAGTGGTGCCCTCTAGTGGCAGTGTTACAGCTGGATGTCGTAATTAACCCTTTCGTTATATACACATATACATATCATTACAGATAGTTCAGCACAGTTCAGTTCCCAATGATGGGTGTGTCCAGAACCAGGGGGCACAGTCTGAGGATTCAGGGTAAACCATTTCGGACAGAGATAAGGAGACATTTCTTCAACCAAAGAGTGGTTAGCCTGTGGAATTCATTACCACCGGAAGTCGTTGATGCTAAAACATTGAATATATTCAAGAGGCGGCTAGATATAGCACTTGGAGAGAATGGGATCAAAGGGGGAGAAAGCAGGATTAGGCTATTGAGTTGGATGATCAGCCATGATCGTGATAAATCGTGCTCCTATCTTCTACGTAACTATGTATTTATGTAAAGATGTTGGCTGAGGGATAAATATTGGCCAGGACACTGGGGATAACTCTCCTTGCACTTGTCTGAAATGGCAGAAGACTCATTATTTTAACATCTTATTAGAAAGACAGCATCCCCACACGTCTCACTCTTCCACAGCATGGCACTGGAGTGTTAATGTCAACTTTGTACCCACAATCTGTAGCATTGGATCAGAATTCCCTTCTGTAAACTACTGCTGAACATTCAGCCACACAACCCTGGACGGCCTGTCCTGTCTGGTACACTTAGCGTCCAGCTCTTTATGCTTGGTCATGATCAAGTGAAGAGATGCGGATTGGGGATTTTAAAGCATTTCACTCGATCTCTCCTGTTTGATTTCACCAAGTTAATATCTAAAATATCCAGCTTGGATTGTAGTGATCTCACCCAACATTTCAAATCAGCAAAAGCTGGGGTTCAGAGAAAGGAAAATGAGGTATTACAAACAGATGGCTGAAGATTCTTTTATCTTGAATGGGGCTCAATCAAGTTCTCTTTGCCTCACATGACCAGCTCCCAGCAACTTTGAAATTCCTTCCTGCCTGTGAAACATGAAAGGGAATCACTTCACAAATTGGTCCTTAGAAACTAGTTCCTGTTGATTAACAGAGCAGAAACACATATCATTAAAGAGAAAAGGTTTTTGGAAGTGAGATTTGCTTGATAAAGTTGTCTGCATGCTATAAACAACGATGAAAGTGAATTCCACTGTATTCCTTTAGAACATAGAATTTACAGTGCAGAAGCAGGCCATTCGGCCCATCGCCTCTGCACCGGCCCTTAGAAAGAGAACCCCACTTAAGCCCCACATGTCTACCCTATACCCGTAACCCAGTAACCCCACCTAACCTTTTTTTTGGACAGCAAGGACAATTTAGCATGGCCAATCCACCTAACCTGCACATCTTTGGACTGTGGGAGGAAACCGGAGCACCCGGAGGAAACCCACGCAGACACTGGAAGAAAGTGCAGACTCCGCAAAGACAGTGGCCCAAGCCGGGAATCGAACCTGGGACCATAGCGCTGTGAAGCAACCGTGCTGACCACTGTGCTACTAAATGGGTGCCTCAATGGGTGATAGTGAATGACCAACCACCATCCCCTCACCCATCCTCAATAAGCTATTCCACTTCAGTGTTGCTCACTAACTAGGGAGGGTGGATACTGCAACATTTTAACATAGAAATACAGTTTGCATACGATCAGGATATTGAAAAAATGCATAAAGAAAATTTACAAAGCTATTGACAGTTGAAAGAATGGATCGATTTGGGCAGATTGAAAAGCCTTTTCCTCTGCATATAGGAATTTAAAATTATAAAAGGATTTGATGGGCTGGATATGGAAAAAGCATTTCCAATTATAGGTGACCACAACAAGGGAGCATAAGATAGCCACTAACTAATTGAAGAAGAGAAGAATACAGGATTTAGTGGGTGTAGGTAATTGGAGTGGGAAGTATGACCTCTGGCAGAAGCCAGTTGCGCTGAGCGGTCTATTTGTGTTCTCGAAGCTAGTTTCTAATCATACTAATATATACGGGTCAGTGTGGAATCCAAGATATTGCTCCTGTTGGTCCTAGACAAATAATTCATAACTAAGAACTTGAACTGCATGCACCCCAACAACATGCTTCCTTTACTAACTCCCATCTCTCCCCTCAAGAACATTTAAGGACTGGAACTACCTTTGACAAACCTCGAACACCATACCCTATTACTATTAATTGAAGGAAAATCTGATCGATTTTTTAAAAATTAAATGCAAGAATGCCGAATTCCAAACCATCACAATTTATACTACAGGAGAAAGTCTGATTGGTTGACAAGTGGCCTCTGATTGGATGAGGCATTGGTATGGAGAAAGCAAATACTACAGGCTCCCCAAGCTCATGGGTAACTCACAAAAGGTGTAAGGGCTTGAACATATTCCTGTTTGCAGGATGGCTCTCTGCGTATGAATGTTGGTTCCAGCAAATGTAAATGAGCCACATTTCAAGCTGGGCAGATCATCTGAAATTGGTTGTTGGTGTAGCTCTTACTTTTAAGTCTTGCACTTCTGGCTCACCCGGGAGCATGGGGAGCCTACAGTTCCCTGTCACTTTCTCTGTGGAAATGTCTTGGCCAATCAGAGTCAATTTGCCAACTAATCAGCACCCTTTACTCCTGCAGTATACATTGTGATTGGTTGAAATTCATTCTAGTGTTTGCTCTGATGAGTGCAAGGCAAACAACTTCAGCAAGATGAAAGTTCTATACCACCAAGTGACTGATTCCATAATTGCTGTCAGTGGCAAGGAGTACTGAACTCTTTAAATGTGGAGAGAGAAACCAGGTAACTGTCGAGCTGTCAATTCAGCATTGATTTTGAGGAAGCTGTTGGAATCTATCATCAGGGACCAACTACCAGCTTTTGGACAGATACGAAGTCATCACAAAGTGTAACTATGGGTTGTGAAAGATGGGTCGTGTCTGACCAACATACTTAAGATTATTTGAGGGAGTCATTGGCACGGCGGATAGGAGAGTGCCTACAGATTGTTGTTTGGACTTTCCAAAGGAATTTGATAAGGTTCCATACAGCAACAGCAAAAATAAAACTCCATGGAATTGAAGGCTGCAGGAAAAAGCGATGGAATTGAATTTTATAGAAACTTTTAAAAGGAAACCGTGCAACAACTTAAAGATAATTAATTTGCAGTATTCTGGGGGAATTCTAGATATGGAAAAATCCATGGCAAGTCCATGGCCCTCCTATGGACTGAACTGATCTCTGCACATCTTCTTTACTATGATAGCGCTAATACTCCATATGTTTCACCCAATGGCTATGCCTATGTAGTTACATTGTGTATTTATCGTATGTCCTATGTTTTTCCTGTATGAAGCAATCTGCCTGGGCTGTACGCAGAACAATACTTTTCACTGTACTTCGGTACACGTGACAATAAATCTAAATCTAAAAATTTAGGGTATGGAACTAAATTGGGCTGTTGTTCGAGAGAGCTGGAACAAGACTAGAACGGGAGTCACTGCAGACTCAATGGGCCAAATAGCCTCCTTCTGCACTGCAGCAAATCTATGATTCTATGCTTGGCGATACTCCAAAGGGTTCTGCCATTTACTGTATAATTCCCACCTGGATTAAACTCCATGTGCCATTTCTCCGCCCCAGTCTCCAACAATCTATATCCCACTGTATCCTCTGACAATCACCTTCACTATCCGCAACTCCACCAATCTTTGTGCCGTTGGCAAACATACTCATCAGGCCAGCTACATTTTCCTCCAAATAATTTATGTATACTTTGAACAACAAAGGTCCCAGCACTGATCCCTGTGGAATACCACCAGTTGCAGCCTTCAATTCAGAAAAATACCCTTCCACCGCTACCCTCTGCCCTTTTTTTGTATTTTTATAAATTTAGAGCACCCAATTCATTTTTTCCAATTAAGGAGCAATTTAGCGTGGCCAATCCACCTACTCTGCACATCTTTAGGTTGTGGGGGCGAAACCCACGCAAACACGGGGAGAATGTGCAAACTCCACACGGACAGTGACCCAGAGCCGGGATCGAACCTGGGACCTCGGCGCCGTGAGGCTGCAGGGCTAACCCACTGCGTCGCCGTGCTGCCCCCTACCTTCTATAAGGAACTGTCTTGTGATTCTTTGTTGGGACTCTTGATTCCCTTTTAATTCCTGTTCTTTTGGCTGTCATAATTTCTACACCAGCTGGGATCTACACCTTTAATTAAAAAAAAACAGTAGTAGGATGTGCTCTGATATCAGTGGTTACACATCTCGACAGAAGTCACCAGCAACCAAACACCACCATTGTAATCCCAGGGCTAATCAGATCCTCAATGCAGGTTGGTACTTTTTATTCTGGAATGCCCTGCTGGGTGACTGTGTTTGGTTTCAGTTTCTGATTGGAACTGCAGAGCTGAGCAGAATCCTTTTGAATCTTTCTCCCTAAAGAGGTGGAATTCTCTCTCAAATCTTTGCTGGAACTCCCTTCAGGCAAACAGAGCAGTTAGTAAGCTTTCAAAGCCTGAAGATAAAGCTGGGGAGGGGGATCCGTTCAGATTCCTCTCCTATTAAAGTTACCAGACCACTAGAAGGCATTGTGAAAACTGCTGCTTTGATATTCTGTTTAACTGAGACAAGCTGTTGGTGAGTCTGCTGAAGCTGACCACGTATCGGAAACTGTGCAGACCTGAAGTGCATCCTCTGTGGGTAAGGCTCAGCTCAACACAAGTTGAATCGTGTCCCGAGAGGGGATCCCACAGCCTAAGAATTCGGCCTGACTGGCCCAGCTTGAAGATCCAAACCAATCGATGGTTTTCAACACTGCGCATTCTGAAGAGATCACCGCCTACAGAGACCTCAACCTCAGCAGCGAAGATCCTCAACTCTCTCATACCTCTAAATCCCTGTTATTTTTAACCTTTCCTACCCCTCCACTGTGTGTCTGTCTTGTGTGGCGGGGTTTGGGGAATAATTAGATAAGCAGACCATTGTTCCATTCTTACCAGTATATGTTCATATTTTATTCTTATAAATAAAAAGGGATTTGTTAATATTTTACTGATAAATCTGGTGCCAGTAACTCATTGGAGCAGTAAGTGTCAAAGATCCCGGGAAAATACACAAATGATTGGTTCATTCATCTGATGTTGGGACTCCAGGGTCTGTGGGGGTGGCTCACAATAACCCTTGTCATCCAAGTTCCTGAAACTTGCCAAACGTAATAATATAATAATAATCACTTATTGTCACAAGTAGGCTTCAATGAAGTTACTGTGAAAATCCCCGAGTCGCCACATTCCGGCGCCTGTTGGGGAGGGCGGTATGGGAATTAAATCCGCGCTGCTGGTCTTGTTCTGTGATACAAGCCAGCTATTTAGCCCACTGTGCAAAACCAGCCCCAGTACTTATCCTTCACGTTCACATGAATATGCTGAATTCCAGAGGAAACCCACACAGATACAGGGAGACCATGCAAACTCCAGTCACCCAAGGCCGGATTGAATCCGGGTCCCTGCCGCTGAGTGGCATCAGTGCTAACCACCGTGTTGCACAGGGCAGTGGACTGAAATGGTGCAGGGGCTATTGTCCTCAGTTTTCCCTCTGACAGCTGGGCATTTTATTTCTGATCACCTTTTCCAATACCCTTCCCAACAATCATCTTCCTGATGATGTAACAAGTTTCTCTTACAGGGTGTACAGTGGGGCAAGAAACTAACATTTATACTAAATGGATGAACATTGATACTATCAGCTCAGATGCAGTGAAAGTTTTTGATCGGTGTGATGGCACTAGCTATACCTACCTTCACTAATTGCAGAATCACAATGAAGCTGCTGCTCATCTTTTTCACAGCGAGGAAGTGGGAAGCGGGAGGCTCAGTGAGAGGCGGGTTCAGAAGTGGGAGGGGCCAGGAACCCGAGGGTCAGTGATAGGAAGGGTCCACAGTGACCAGGAAGGTCAGAGAGTGGGATGTGTGGTGACTGGGTGATTCAGGAAGCAGGATTGGAGGCGGGGGGGGGAGGGGGGGGGGGGGGGCGGGGGGGGGGGGGGGGGGGAGCACGTAGAATGTATTTCTTTCAGATTTTAAAAATTATTTTGTTAAAGTTTGTTTCATTTGCTACCAGCCTCCCCGGACAGGCGGCGGAATGTGGCGACTAGGGGCTTTTCACAGTAACTTAATTGAAGCCTACTTGTGACAATAAGCGATTTTCATTTTCATAATATAGGAATTAGCAGTGTAAAGTATTTCAAGTACATTTTAACGGTTTTTTTTTCTGGTGAAGAAGGTTCTACCTCGGTGTTAATAGGAATATGTGATTTACTTAAAAGTCATTTCACTTGAATGCAACTACAACTTTGAAGTGAGGCTTTGCTGTACTCACTGACACTAAGCATTACTGTGAAAACTTCAATCTATTGTCAATCAGTATGTCAGATCACTTTCACATTTCTGTCATCATGTGAAGTTTTCTTGCATTCCTTGGCATTAAATTTCATCTGCCACCTACCTGTCTGTTTGTAAGACCATAAGATATAGGAGCAGAATTAGACCATTCGGCCCATCAAGTGCCTCGCCATTCAATCACGGTCGATATGTTGCATCCCCATTCTCCGGCCTTCTTCCCAGAACCCTTTAATTAAAAACCTATCTATCTCTGTCTCAAAGATATTGAAGAGACCTGGCCTCTGCAGCCTTCTGCGGCAATGAGTTCCACAGATTCATCATTCCCTGGCTGAAGAATTTCTTCCTCGTCTCAGTTTTAAAGGATCGTTTCTTCAGTCTGAGGTTGTGCCTTCGTTTCCTAGTCTCTCCTACTAGTGGAAACATCTTCTCCACGTCCACTCTATCTAGGCCTCTCAGTATTCTGTACGTTTCAGTGAGATCTTCCCTCATCCTTCTAGGCTCTATCGAGTACAGACTCAAAGTCCTCAACTGCTCCTTATATGACAAGATCTTCATTCCAATGATCATTCTTGTGAACCTCCTCTGGTCTCCCTCCAAGGCCAGCACATCCTTCCTTAGATAACGAGGCACAAAACTGCTCACAATATTTCAATACTAGCTTTTCCGGAGGATCTGTCAAAACCCTTGCTGAAATCCATGTACAACACACCTATTGCCTTACCATATTAAGCTCCACTGTCTCACGTCAAAGAAAATATCCCATGCAAACACAAATATTGTGCGCCCAATGCAACGTTCCAAGAATATTTAACATTTCTACTACCAACTATTTTGTGCATGCTCTCATCCCAGTCAAGGTTGAGGTCCCACTGCAGAGATCAGAGCACAGAAAGACTAGACTGACGCCAGTGCAATTCTGAAGGGAGCACTACACTGTCAGTGCTGCAGTCTTTCAGATAAGATGTTAAACCAAGGACCCACCTGCCCTCTCAGGTGGATGCAAGAGATCCCTTTTTAAAGAAAAGCAGGGGAGTTATCCCTCAATCAACATCTTCTAACATGATTATCACATTGCATGGACCAATTGGCTGCCACCTTGCTTGTGTTACAACAGTGACTACATTTGAATGAGTTGTAAAGCATTTTGGGACGCCCAAGGTTGTTAAAGGTGTTATCTATTTATTTTTTGAGACATTTAGATTACCCAATTAATTTTTTTTCCCAATTAAGGGGAAATTTAGTCTGGCCAATCCACCAAACCTGCATATCTATGGGTTGTAGGGGTGAGACCCACGCAAACAGGGGGAGAATGTGCAGACTCCACATAGACAGTGACCTGGGGCCGGGACTGAACCCGGGTCCTCAGCGCCGTGAGGGCAGCAGTGCTAAGCACTGCGCCACCGCGACATCCCCATGATATCTTATTTAAATACAGGGTTCCATATTGGATGTATGTATTCCCATCGGATTCATCCATAAAAATCATTGAAATAAAACTTCCAATTGTTTTCCTGGATTTTTGAGGGAGTTGATCAGTTCACAGATTTTCTCCTCAATTTAATATTTCCCTTTTGCTTTCTCACCAAAATTTAGGCCTGGAAATAGAACATAGAACAGTACAGCACAGAACAGGCCCTTCGGCCCTCGATGTTGTGCCGAGCAATGATCACCCTACTTAAACCCACGTAACCCGTATACCCGGTAACCCAACAATCCCCCCATTAACCTTACACTACGGGCAATTTATCATGGCCAATCCACCTAACCCGCACATCTTTGGACTGTGGGAGGAAACCGGAGCACCCGGAGGAAACCCACGCACAAACGGGGAGGACGTGCAGACTCCACACAGACAATGACCCAGCCGGGAATCGAACCTGGGACCACTGGAGCTGTAAAGCATTGATGCTAACCACCATGCTAATGTGTGACCATCAGATCCATAATGACAGAGGGGGACAGTGAAGAGCCTGGGTAATAACACAAAGTGATTATTAACAAGTGAATACACTACACAGACTAATCACAATATAGCACAGCACACACTACAAGCTTTCAATTAAGCACCGACTGTGTCACACTGTTTCAGACTTCAAAAATATTCAAGCTTCATAATTATGGTGATGTGCTCCTTGAAATTAGTTGCAGCCATTAACATTTTGCTGTATGCTGTGCAGACATTTACAATTTTCTGGTCAGGATAGTGCAACAGTATTTTGTAATTTTGGAAATCTGCAATTTGGAACCTGCCAATAAACAGTGCCTAGTGCTGTACTTTTTCCAGCTGGTGATGCCAAAATTTTAAAAATTAGAAAAATTTGGAAAAGCCCAGCAAAGCAAGAAAGGTTTAATGGGTTCCAATTTATGCATTAGGTTAGTTGAGAAGTTGCGACCAGAATTTGTGGAGGATCTAGAAGATGATTCACTTTTAAATGTAGAAAATACCTCTGGCAGAAACTTTTTTTATATGTGAATTAAGAGTGTTTCATTATTTTTTGTTCCAATTAAGGGGTAATTTAGAATGGCCAATCAACCTAACCTGCACATCTTTGGGTTGTGGGGGACAAACCCACGCAGACATGGGGGGAATGTGCAAACTCCACACGGACAGTGACCCGGGGCCAGGATCGAACCCGGGTCCTCAGCGGCGTGAGACCGCAGTGCTAACCACTATGCCACTGTGCCACCCTACCTCTGGCAGAAACTAATCAAAGAAAACACTTTTGCAAATGTGCCTTGGAGATCAGGTCGCCAATGTTTTTTTGTGAAATGTAACAGACAACACAAGCATGTTCAAAGTATCAGAACACAAACAATATAACGTGAGGAACACTTAGGAAATATTTTATTGAATTGTGGCATTTAAATAACTCAAAATGTATTAATCTGTTTACATTTAAGTCACAAAACATTTACAAAAATCAGTGGTCCATTTCGTCAAACATTAAATAGCTCAGCTGATACATTACCAGTTTATAAAACTGTACAAAAAAAAATTCTTCCAACGAATTCTTTAAGATCTTAGTTTCTCTTTGGTATTTCAAGTTAAGATGAAAAATGTACAAAAAAACACTTTAAAAAAAATCTGTGTCCCTTATGCATCATAGCTTACTAGATTTAAGAAAAAAGGTGTTTATATAATCCGGTATTTACTAAAGGATTGGATCCCAACCCATCAAGTCTAGAAATGATGCAAGATGTTTGGTCTTCAAAGCTGTTCAACTCCAATAGGTTTGCCATTTTGCACTGAAAAGGCCACTTACTAAATGTCCTTGCAGTTGGTGCATTTAGAGCTAAATAGCTCTCAGTCTGTTAAGGCATTTAATAAATGCCCTAATACATCCTGGTAGCACAGTGGGCCTTTGCTACAACATACTTTTCAGGACTAACTAAATGTCCTATGCAACAGGAAATGCATCATAACTTCAATGGGCATTATAAATTCTAGGGTCAGCTAGTGAATAGACTGCGATGGGCAGAAACAGTAGGTTTCAGTGCTAAACAAGAACAAGGCCAAGGCAAAATACGGGTTAGCCACCAAGAACATTGACTTATAGGTGCTCCTAACTACTTGAATTCCTACCAAATACATTAGTGTCACCTGAAAGAAACGGTCAGAAACAATTTAAGCTTTAAATTATATTTTATTAATTCTTTAAGATGAGTAAAACAAAATTATGACTGCTACAGTGCTTGTTCTCTTATTGTTCCTTTTTTTTTGCTGTCAGTGCGGAAAGGGGTTACTCAAGTGTCAGACCAGGGATAGATATGTAAGGCATTTTGTAACTGCAAGGTAGACACTAATATCTTGTACAACATCAATGTCGGTGGTTCCAATGTATAGATATCGCAATAATGGTTTTATTTGCCATTGCTATTTAGAAAGGCAACATGCAGAGGAATACTCAGCTCTGAGTTAGTTGCCAGGAACTGTTAACTGGTACAGTGCAGCATGCGACAGTTACTGCCGCTGGTATGAAAAACAAGTGTTGAAAGCTGTAAATAAATGTATATTTGTAAAGAATGTGACTGTATAGGATTTGTAAACATGCAGCACTACCTCTGCTCATATTTTCACCTGAGCAAAGAAAGGAGATAGGTGATAACACTGTAACAAACTGAACAGGAATACTTAGCCTAACCCCAAAACACACACACAACCCACACAAAACTGGCAAATAAAAGTATACGGTGAGTCTTACATCTTAGTGGCTAAAGCATATTCTTACCTTAGCTTACAAACTTTGAAACCTATGCTTTGAGTCATAGCAATCTTTCAACAAGTTTGAAACAGTAAGAGGATCCCATAACTTACTGTATTTAATTTGTTGGGGACATAGAGGGAAAAGAAAAAGAGGACAGACGGGGAAGTCGGGATCACCTCGAGTCTTACCAGCTTTAAAGAACAGCCTGCTTCCTAATGTCTGATTTGAACATTTAAGTGCACTGTTGAATAATACTCATCAAGCAGAACAGAACAGTGCACTCATGTCTACAGTAAACAGAATAATTCTCTCCATAGCAATAGCTGGAATAGTTCACCTGCTTTAATATTCTGATGGAACCAAATAGGAATTGATATTATTCTCACCAAGCTTGACTTTAACATAAAAACTTTGACTAGTCAGGTTTTCTGCTCCATGTTCACCAGCCTTCATTTTCCTGAGCATTAAAGTGAACCAGGGGGAAAATTATGGCTGAGGAGACACCAGCAGAAAGCCAAGGTCCATCTTTTTCCACAGCAGTTTCTTAGCTTTAACCACCCTGTTGCAAGCGATCATTCCAGACCGAGTATATCACGAAGCATGGCCCCTAATTTGATTTCTCTGCACTGGACTTCATATACCCATATAAAATTACAGATAAATTAGAAGAATTCTTTTTTTTAAATAAAACCGTTCAATCTTAGAATTGATTTCTAAAGTTTGTAATGTAGTTAGAAAATGTAATTGTCAGCGAGTGTTCAGAATATAGAGAGAAAAATGAAATATTCGGCTTAGAATTTGATTCAAGTGTAGTCTCTAAATTCGGCTTAGTACAACATTCATTAGAAAGTTGTATAGCTTTCAGGATACTTCTACCTTTTCTGAAAGACCTCACACAAGGACAAATACCATTGGGCACACATGAGAAGAATGACTCACCGGCACCCGTCAGCCTTACAACTAATGCTGGCTGTAAGTTTGAAAAACAGAAGGAACAATGAACTGGTTGTATGCACTGTACCACAACATAGTGGTCAGCTTACAATATAAATGAAGTTAATGAGGCCCTGGTGTCGAGAGAATGGAAAAATGTAAATTCTAGAGCAAAACAAGTTGAGGAAGAGGTGGTATCACAGAGGCACGCTAGTAAACAGCACAAATTGATGAGAGGGACCATGGACAGAACAGGGCTGAGTGAAGAGAGATATTTATTATATGAAAATCTGATTATGATACACACGCTGGTTAGCTTTTCCTCCATCTCTCAATCAATATATCCAAGTTCAAAGCATCAACTGTATCTTGGCATGTCACTTGCTGCCAAAGCACCACAGACATCAAAACAGAGAATTACAGTGAAGGGCAATACAAGCAGTTTTGGGAGGAGTGGAAAAAAGGGAAGACAAAAGTACAGGAAATACGGCAATAAAAGTCCAAATCACAATGGCACCGTTCAATTTTGTTTCTCACCAAAACATAATAGGCTGGATGTGGCAAACCATGTTTCAGAACAGGGAAAGAAAAATGGATCAATATATGAATAGAATTAGTAAAGAGGAAGGGGAGGGTAAAGTACCGCATGAATGTTTGTTGGGTGATTTAACAGATCACCTCAGTCACGTAATCCCGCAAATTGTTCCTTAAGCTTCCTGGCTCCCTTAGTTATTCACACATCCTTCTATGAACAGTGCTATCATTTACTTGACTGCAGTGATCGGATACATCATTCATTCCATTCTCATTTCACCAGTTTGTTGGGCTGTTTGTTGTTCCCCTCTCCATCCCACACTTTTCCTGATATATGTGGTCTCTCGTGTTTTTCCCTTTTTACTACCCCCCTCCCCACAAGCTCAATACTTGCTTAAAACCTGTTACATCTTTTTTCCAGTTCTGATAAGGGGTCATCAGTCTGAAACAGTAAATGTTTATCTCTTAACCTCTGCTGCCTGGCCTTCTGTGCATCTCCAGTATTTTCTGTGTTTATTACTTATCTTTCAATTCTCACAGGTGTACGAGGACAAAACGCCAACTCTCCGTTCCATTCACAGATGCAAAATGACCCATGCATTTTCAGCTTCTTCACTTTTGTTTCAGATTTAAAACACTTAAGCTGCATTCGTCGTGATAAAAAGTAATTTACAGCTGCACCAAATACATTTATGGATATTTTACAAACAGAATTTCTTTGTCGTTTGTTCGCTGTAACCTCCATCATTCAAATGACACTTGTTCCATTTCAGTGAATTTTACAGTCACTAAGCTAAAATAATTGAACATTATGTTGGAATAGAAGTCAAGTTGAAGAGAGGAAATAACGTAAGCTTTTGAACTTCACCAATAGTATGTATACCAGCTTGGAACAATTTTTGGAGGTGAACACAGATCTTCCTGGAGCAGGCCAGTAATGCCAAATTAAGAAATTCGGAGAGGTAATGATACCCGTACTGACTTTAATTCAAATCGGGAATTGCATAGGATGTACTTGGGGCAAGGCAGCACCTACTTCAAACCCTCAAGACTTGAACTTTCAACATTCAAATGTCATCAAACTTGTGCTTCAAATAGTCTTTCATGACTTTTGCAAGAGGAAGTTCATCCAGTCCTTTCAAACTTTGAAGGCCGATACACTGTCGAATACCAATTCGGCACAGATCCTGTAAATTTCTAGGCTGTCCTAGAGGAAAAAAGAAATGACAGAAGCATTAATGTCTCAGGCAGTCTTAATAAATCAGATTAACATGAAAACCTCCCTACATTGTCTTGAAGATAATTAGACCCAAAGTCAAGGAAAAGCTAACATATTAAAAGCCAGATGAACACATTTTATGGGGGTAAATTAGAAATATTGGTTTATTTTCTGTGATTTCCTTATTTATTTGGTGGAGGTTGGGAGAGAGGGAGAATCTGAAACTTGCTCGTTGGCTGCAAGTATTTGCCAGGATCAGGTCTACATTTACCAGTAATTTTAAATATTCACCAAACCACGGAGCAACTTCATTTTTCTACTTTAAAAATAATTAACTAGATTAAACTACATATCCTCTGGGCTAACCAGCAATTTAGGAACAAAGCAAATATAAATTTCACTTTTAATTGCATCTTACAGATTTAAAGACTCAATTTGCCACTGAAAATTAAGGTATTAATCATTTTTCCTGCACTTGTTTCAACCTCACACAAGAACTGAGACACACAGTTTGACTAAAGGATTAGCGTGCGTGTGTTTTGAAAGCAGCAGTGGTCCTTTAATCTATTTTGTTAATTACTGAATTATTCAAAGATTTTACAGAGGTGTTCTACTCTCCAAAACAGGCAAATATCAGAGCATGCACAAGTACCTAAATGCCAGCTCTGGCACCATTATGGATGCAATGTCAAATTCACTGGTCAGCCCAGATTGGTTTGTAAAGAAAAATATTCATGCATTTTAAATTTATTAGATAATTTGAAATAATTTGTACAAATTGCAAGCTACGTAGGTTTACAAAAATTATAGAATTTACAGTGCAAAAGGAGGCAATTCTACCCATCATGCCTGCACTGACCCTTGGAAAGAGCACACTTTTATCCTCGTCTATTCTGTCCAGATCCCTCAGTTTTTAACTCTTCTAGCACATTTCTCCTCAAAGGAGAGCACCCAGTCGCTCCAATTAATTCTTGTAACTGAAGGCCCTCATCTCTGTTACCATACTCCTAAATCATTTCTGGACCTTCTCTACATCAATTGTAAAGAGTGGTGCCCAGAACAGGACACAATGCTCCAGTTCAGATCAAAACAGCAGTGTTCCAAAGACTCTTCATAACTTGCTTACTTTTGTACTCTATTCCCCATGAACAAAAGGTATGTTTCCTGTGTCCAGGAACTTTGATGAAACACGGAGACTGATGAATGCGATTCAAGAGCTGAAATGATTGGATGAGAAACCCTACAATTCAGATGCCAAGTTGGAAGGTCAGATTATACGTGATGCCACAATTGTGTGGGATAGTGGGAATGCTTGGAACTTTGTAGGGTGCATCTTTGTGGCATCGACTATTTAAAGCAAAATTTACCTTTTTATTTGAAATATCCTATGTCTGAGTTACATTGAATTTATTTGATTTGTTGCAAGACAGGTTTTAGAAGGGAACTCTTGTCTGACGATTTTCTTTCCATTGGCATTGTGGGGATGTCTTCATTTCTGAAAAGTTATTGGGGTCCGTAACACTATACTGTCCTCCTCACAGTTCACAATATTTCCAAATTTTGCGTCATCCACAAATTTTGAAATTCTGTCCTATACACCCAGGTCTTGGTCATTAAGCATAGGTCAAGAACAGCAGTGGTCCCATGAGAAACCTCATAAATACCTTCCAAAATACAACGGTTCGAACTACAGAGTTGTAATGGACAGGGGGTGGCAATTAGGTCCATTCTGGATCTCTGTAGAACAATCCAGACAGTCCCATTCCCCTGCTCTGTCCCTGTAGCAAGTGTACATCTAATTTCCTTTTGAGATCTTTCATTGTCTCTGCTTCTACCCTCTTCGTAGGTCTTGTGTTCCAAGTCATTGCCATCCGCTGCGTTTAAAAGTTTTACCATACCTCATCCCTGTATCTCATCCCAAAATCTTTCTTTTTTCTTTTATAAAATAAATTTAGAGTACCCAATTATTTTTTTCCCCAATTAAGGGGTAATTTTAGCGTGACCAATCCACCTCCCGGCACATCTTTGGGTTGTGGGGGTGAGACCCACGCAGACAGGGGGAGAATGTGCAAACTCCACACAGACAGTGACCTGGGACCAGGATCGACCCCGGGTCCTCAGCGCTGTGAGGCAGCAGTGTTAACCACCGAGTCACTTCTCTTCCCGAAATCTTAATGTATTCCCCAAACCGTGCGCCATCAGCTGGAATCATTCCCAAAATTCTCCTCTGCACACTCTCAAGGACTCTCACATCATTCCTAAGCGTGACGAGAACCGGAACCAATCATTCAGTTGTAGTCTAACCAGAGCTGAATAAAGATTCAGCATAATTCCCTGTGTTTTATTAAGTACCTCTATTAAGACACCCAGATCCCACACGCTTTGCTAATTGCTCTCGCAATATGTCCTGCTACCGTCAAAAATCTTTGTACATGAACCCGCAGATTCTTCTGATCCTGGACACTCTTTAGAACTGCGCTATTATTGTGCCTCTCCCGACCTATCCCTCCTGCCAAAGTGGATCAACTCCCATATTTCGGTGTTAAATTCTATCCACCACTTGCCTATTCTGATAGCCTATGTCCCCTTGCAGCCTTTTTGTACCATCCTGTTTGCCGTATCTCCAACTTTGGTATCTGCAAATCTTGAAATTTTACTCTATATTCCAATCTCCAAGCCATTTACATACAGCAGAAAAAGCAGTGGTCCTAGCATTCACCCTGGGGAACACCATCCTCTAGTCTAAATAACAACCAATTTTGACAGCTCACTGTTTTCTGTTCCAAAGTCAGTGTTTCTATCCAAATTGGCAATGATCCGCCCATTCCATGAAACTACTTGGTTATCTTTGTCAAAGACTTTTTAAAAAAATTATCCCATTAGTAGCTTTTTTAATTTTAATATGATCTCATTAGTAACTTTGTTGTAAATTGGCGAAGGCCCAGTTACTTACCAAGAGAACGAAGTCAAAAGATTCCAGTTTTAAACAAATCTCTTTCAGAGGGTTGGTGCAGACTCGATGGGCTGAATGGCCGCCTTCTGCACTGTAGGGATTCTATGATGCTATTCTATGAAATAAGAATTTTCACCGTACAAGAGTCTCCAAAGCAACAGTCATGATTATCTATTCTACAATCTAACATCCAGTTCAGCAATTATTCTAGCCGTGGCATGCGCCTCAAGGCATAGATTATATTTTTTATGCCTAATCTGCTCCACCCCATCTCTTACTGCCCTCCTATGATTCACATGCTGCTGGAAGATTGTCGGATTCTCTTTCATGTTAGCTGCCATTCTATTCTCATTCTCTAGACGAGTCTTAATTTCTTCAAGTTTATTGTATTCAGCCTGCTTCCAGCTTGAAGAATTCACCTGACTTGCATCATGCAACTTTTTCTCGTTTCATCAGCTTCTCTAATTACCTAGTCATGCAAGAGCTCTGACTTTGGTCCCCTGACCTTTACTTCATTACAATGAACCTAACCTGTAACTAGAACATCTCCTCCATTGCCCATCAAATGTTAGTTCAATTCTACCCTGGGTATATCCACTCTTATCCCATTAAATTAGACCTCTCCAATTCAGAAGCTCATCATTACTCTGTCTTCTGTCAACCAGCCAACTTTGTAGGCAGGCTTATCAAACACTTTCTGAAAATCCATGTAAACCACATCAACTACATCCCGTTGAATCCCATAGAATCCCTGCAGTGCAGGAGGCCATTCGGCCCATTGAGTCTGCACCGACCCTCAAAGAGCACCCCACCGAATGTCACTCTACTGCCCTATCCCCATAACGCCATCTAATCTGCACATTTTTGGACTGTGGGAGGGAACCAGGGCACCACGCAGACATGGGGAGAATGTGCCAAGTCCACACCAACAGACACCCAAGGCCGGAATTGGACACGGGTCCCTGGCGCTGTGAGGCAGCAGTACTAACCACTGTGTCACCATGTCGCCTATCACACTCATCAACTTGGTTACCTCACAAAAAATTCAATAAAATTTAAACAGAATTAGCCTTTAATTGATTCTGTAATGGCTTTCCTTAATAAATCCCCATTTGTCCAAGTGACTGTTAATTTTGTCCTGAATTATTGTTTTCAAAAGCTCTCTCACCAAAATTAAACTGACTCGCTACAGCTTCTGGGTTGAACAAGGGTCCATTATTGCAATTATGCAGGCCTCTGGCAATAACCCTGCATCTTAAGGAGGATTGGATGATTATGGCCAGCAGTGTAACTAATTTAGACCTGGCTGCATTCCTTCTAAGTCTGACTCCACCTAATACCTTAAAATGTTTTATTCGCGTGCTATCTTTCTTTCCCAATCCTTTGTGTACCTCATTTCCCCTTCTAATGCTCCATTCTAGTTCTTATCCAAATTAGTTTAAGGCACTTTGCTTCACAGCTCCAGGGTCCCAGGTTTGATTCCGGCTTGGGTAACTGTCTGTGCGGAGTCTGCACGTCCTTCCAGTGTCTGCGTGGGTTTCCTCCGGGTACTCCAGTTTCCTCCCACAGTCCAAAGATGTGCAGGTTAGGTGGATTGGCCATGCTAAATTGCCCTTAGTGTCGAAAATGGTTGGGTGGGGTTACTGGGTTACGGGGATAGGGTGGAGGTGTGGGCTTGGGTAGGGTGCTCGTTCCAAGGACTGGTGCAGACTCGATGGGTCGAATGGCCTGCTTCTGCACTGTAGATTCTAGGATTCTCCATTGAGCTCTTCCCCATCTCCATTCAGCACTTCCTCATTCTACTTTCAACTTACTTTTTCTCCCCCTGCTCAGCAACACCCTGAACTGCATCTTCTGGATTGATAAGCAAATCTCTTAACAGCTATTCACAAATACTCTTCCTTCCTTTCTGCAGAACAAAATAGCTTAAATACTTGTGAGGGGAGAAAGACGAGGGAAGCAAGCCCTCACACAGATGGGGCAAATTGGCAGTACAGAGAAAGAGAGTTTTGGAGGTAGGTTTCCTCATTTCTCATCTAATCCTTCTACCAATTATTTGAAACCTATTGGGCCCTGCTTTCTAGCCTGGTTTTCAGTAAACTGCCCCAATATCTCATCATGTGGCTTGTGATAAATGTTGTCAAGTCACACTCCTGTGAAGCATCTTGGGACATTTTACTATATTAAAAGGGCTATGAGAGAAAAGTTGTTCTTGCTGACACAGGGGTAACAAAAGATGTGAGCAATCTAATTTAGTTAATGAATAAATCTGGGATAAAAAGCTAGTCGAGGAACGATAATCATGAATATACGGAGTTGTCAGGAAAAAAACAGGTGGTTGAAGCATTCAAGTGTTGAGGCTTTCAGTGCTGGAAGGTGAGCTGAGCAAGTTTCTGAAGAAATATAGCCAGAGATTCTGCATTATTCTGACAGGCTGGCAAGGGTCTTTCTTTCAAGCAGTCTCAAAAAGATCTCTCTTTTTCAAAGTGGAGTATCCAAGACATTTAGTGCGAACTGCATTTTAAAAGTGAATTGGGGCCAGAGATGGGTTTGTTGTTGAAGTGGAAATAAGATAGCAGTTAAGAGCTATCGTGCCACTGTATTGATTTGCATTGTTTGAGCTATTTTCCTGTGATGTTGAAAATATTTTGATACTGTGTTAGGAATAAAGTTTGTATCAAAATACCATATCCCTATTTTGTGCGAAATTACATCACCTATAACCGCTTGTACTTGAGGGATGCTAACTACCGCAACAAATCCCAAAGCCCTTTCATTCTTGCAATTATTGTGAAGTAACATAGCTAATGGCCCGAGCAAAGGGGGCATCTGCTTGATGCAATTACAGACTGAAAGATGGCGGAAAGTCCCCATTTCAACTATTACATAGACACAATCCAGCACACAATAAAACTTCCTGCAGAAGTCTGAAGACATTGGTAACAGCCTACTTGGGTACGGCTCCTCCAACAAATCCAGGAAACTCATTCTAGACCTTCCATCCAGTAAGCTAAGTGAAGGTCCTAACAGGACCATTGATTCTCTGCGATGGGACAGGTGCTCTACTTCATACAACCAAACAAGTTCCAAAAATTACAAGGGAACAAGATCATTATCTGGAGGGAATAAATTTCCACATCTGCAGTGACACAAGAATGGGGCTCGGTGAGATACTCTTGCAGGGAGACAATACAAACATGACAGGCTGAATGGCCTCCTGTAACCATTCTATGATCTCATGAAAAGAAGCAATCTCCATGAAAAACTGGAAATCCAACCAGAAGATACAAAAGTCTGAGAACCCACACATCCAGACATAGGAACAGCTTCTATCCCACAGCTACGAGACTCAACAACTCTCCCTTGGACTGATCTGTTCCCTGTAAGAACACTATTCATGCCGCCCTACGCTGTTCTTGCTCATGTCTTGCTCGTTTGGCCCTTGTTCCGCACTGTAACAAATCACTATTTATTGATGTACCATTTGTCAAGGTACTCTGTTGATTATTCTTTTGTCTACTATGTACGTACTGTGTATATTCCCTTGTCCGCAGAAAAATACTTTTCACTGTACTTTGGTACATGGGACTATTAATATCAATCAATCAAAAATCACACTGGTAGATAACCATTCAGTGCTTGCAGCTAAGAGTCCTTTTAAATAGGACTTCCATGGTCCTTCAATATGCCTTCCCTGTCCTTGAGAGATTAATGCTGTGAGGTGTTACTCTGCAGATTTATCATTAATGGGACTTCAATTTTGCTTATTAAAATTACTATGACATCTGAGGACCCCAATTCACATGCATTCTTGAGGCTCTTATCTGCTTTCAGGCAGGCACCTTGGATGCCGAATAGCGCTGTCCAGTTAAAATAGCAGCTGACCAAATCAAGTTGCAAAGGAGAGTTATAAAAGCATAATATATAATTTGCATTGGGCGTCGTGAATAGTGTTCTTACAGGGAACAGATCAGTCCAAGGGAGAGTAATTGAAGAGTCTAGTAGCTGTGGGGAAGAAGTTTTCCTCTGACGAGATGTGCGAGTCTTCAGGCCTCTGTATTTTCTGGTTGGATTTGCATTGTGATATATTACACTGTTGACCTCTATTCTCTCTGCAAGTATCACCTTTTGTCTCTTTTGTACTTTTTCAGTATTTCTGGTGCACACAATCTTTCTGGCTCAATGAACAGCAAGTTTGAGGTGAATAGGGGAGAGTTGTTGAATAATTTTAGAAAGGTTGGACAGAAGGTCATGTCAAGGAGAGGCAGCAGATAGGAGGGGATAAGCTGGAGTGGGCGGTACCTATTAAGAGAAGCAAGATTGAGCTATCGCGATGATGCATAGTTGCAGTCAAGGCGGGAGTCAAGTGAGATTCATGGCAGCGGAGGTGTGCGAGTCATGGGACCTGGATATAGATTCAGGAGTCTTCAGGTTTGTGCCACTCTCAAAATAATTATCAGCATTGGAGACTGCTGGAGATGACAACACCCTGGACGAGTGCAATCCAGAGCAGGGCACCAAAAAGGGACTTGACCAGGCAAAGAGTAGAGATTGAATAGTAGGAGATTCAGAATTAAGGGAACAGTTGGCATTTCTGCAAATATTGTCACGAGTACCACATGGTGTGTTCCCTCCCTGGTGTCAGGGTAAATGATTTCATGGAGAGGGTGCAGAATATTCTGCAGGGGGAAAGGAGTGAGCCGAGCTGCAGTACACATTGGCACCAATGACAAAGACGTCAGATATAATAATAATAATCTTTATTGTCAGAAGTAAGCTTACATTAACACTGCAACAAAGTTACTGTGAAAAGCCAATGGTCAGACTCTCAGAGCTAGGAAGGAAGCAATCTCTGTATTTTTCCAATTCCACACACCAGCAACAGTAGAAATAGGAAGATAGAGAGATACAAGGTTCGGTTCAACCAGTTCTGCTGAATAATTATTTTTGACTCAAAATGTTAAGTCAGATTCCCTCTCCAGAGATACTGCCAGACCTGCTGAGTATTTTCAGCACTTTGCTTTTGTTTCAGATTTCCAGCATCTGCAGCATTTTGCTTTCATTATATTGGAGAAGCTGGATTTATTCTCCTCGGAGCAAAGGAGACCGAGGGGAGATCTCTCAGAGGTGCACAAAGCAATAACAGGTTGAGATCAGGTAGCTACCCCATTAGCTGATGGTAGATTGACCAGGGGACACAGATTTAAGACCCTGAACAACAAATGCAGTGAGGATATAGAACATTACAGTGCAGTACGGGCCCTTCGGCCCTCGATGTTGCGCCGACCTGTGAAACCATCTGAAGCCTATCTGACCTACACTATTATGTGGAGAAACCTTTTTTTGACACATCTAGAACTCCTGTGAGGGACTGTAAAAGGAATTAGATGGGCATTTGAGATAAATAAACTTGCAGGGATAGATGGAAGGATCGGGACTGACTCAACTGTCCATGGATCTGTGCAATACTGATTCGTTGACCCCACATTAGTGCAAAGTTCTTTCTCCATTGTTCTATTTCGCACTGTGATTTGTGAAATTGTTTTGTTTTAAATTAAATAGAAAATTCAAGGCAGAACTTTTCTAAAAACTTGGTATTTCTTGCAAATTAATCCATGTGATCTACCTTAATTATAACATAGAATAGCATACTAAGACAGGTGGGCTGGTGGTGTGCTTCATGACTTAATCTTTCAAATCAAAAAATTAATGACTTACTTGTAACTTCCTGTAAGAAATCCAAGCAAGGTCTGCTGGTTCCAGATAGACTTACAGAGACAGCCAGAGGGGTCTGTCCCTCATAGTTCCTGGTGTTACAGTCTGCACCATAGTTATGTAACATCCGTGCACAAAGCACATCGTCCTTTAGTGCAGACAAGTGTAATGGGGTTTGCCCGTCCTCCAATCTGCCAAGGTTTGTATCTGCACCTCTTTGAAGAAACATTCGACAATATGAGTGGTTGCTTTTAATCACTGCATATCGCAGCAGGAAACCATTCTGAATGTCAATGTTGGCATTGTGATCCAAAAGAATTTTCACACAGCTTGAGCGCTCTCTGATGATAGCCAGTTGAAGTGGTGTGGTGCCTTTATCGCTGAGTGGGTCAACCTCAGCTTTAAACTCCAACAGCAGTCTGACAAATGAGTCTCTACCATAATGGGCAGCCACATGGAGAGGAGTCCAACCATCATTGCTTTTAGCATTAATTATATCAGGTCTGTGTTCTGATTCCAACATCAACCTTGCAATCCGTGCTCGGCCATGCATGGCTGCATAATGCAAAGCAGTAAAACCTCCAATTAAGTCTTTAACAGTGGGATCGGCTGCAAAAGATCAAAAACAATTAAAAGGAGATAGTATCAGGACATGGCCGTTCAGAAACAAAGAAAAGAAAAAGCTCATTAACTAATTGGGTAGGCAGAGTTGTAAACCTACAAGGTTGAAAACATTAAGAAAGGCTTGTGATTATGACGTCCCTCTCTCTAAAGAATTCTTCGGTAATCTGATCTCTAGCAGTCACTTTGCCCTCTGGAACCACTGTGTTAAACACCTGATCAATCTTTATTTGGGATTTTACCCATTCAATGCAACATTCTGACATGCCCTTCTGCTTGCTTCAGTTCCATATTCAAACTGCACTTTAATATCGTACTATGGTGAAATCGTTTTAAAGAGACAATACTCCTTAATTTAATCTATATAGACTATATATACCCTGTACAAATACTGTCTTCATATAGCAATAGACATAAGAGTGGAGGCAGAGGTGATTCATATGTTCAGCATTGCTCAGTCGTGGCAATCTTGACACAATTAGAAAACTCTGGGTTAAATTTTCAATCTAGAACTGGTGCACAAAATCTGCAATGACTCTTCAGTGCTGCACTGTTGGAGGTGCAGACTTTTAGACGTGTTGCAAGATGACCTGTCTGCCCTTTCAGGTGTACATAAAAGATCTCACAGCACTAGCTGAAGAGCAGGGGAGTTTGTAGAGCCAACGCTTATCCTTCAAGGAATGTCCAAGGCCTATGATCGGATTAATTATTTCATTTATATTTGAGAGTGCTTGATGTAAATTGACTACAAAATTTCTTATGTTAACACAAAGTGCTTATTGGTTGTAAAGTGCTGTGGTGTGTTGCGACGTCATGAAAGATGCTGTATAAATGCATACCTTTCATTCCTCTTAAAATAACAACCTCAAGAACAAAGCTACAGAACAATGGTAATGCACATCATCCAGACTTACAATGCTCATCATGCAACACTGAGCCTGCTAACCACCAAGCTGGTTTTTAACCAGGCAATGATTTTGTTATCCAGCATAGTGTTATTGGTGATAGCAACAATTCTGTACTGAAAGGAGGAGCGTGGTATTGATTGTGACTGCAGGGTCTTGGGAGTATGGGCCAGGGGTGGGTTGAACAAGATCTTCCAGTTTTATTGTCGGGCTGAACAAGAATCTGAATGTTCTCTGGAGCATGTGCAATGAGAGCGCAGTCGTCTGCAAAGAGTTCACTCACCAGCTGTTCGGCAACTGTTGTGCAAGCTTTGAGCCTTTGCAAGTTGAAGAGATTGCAATTTGCCCCGAATTGAATGTGAACTCCTGTATCAAGAGTGCGTACTACAGCATGGCTGAGAAGTTTCTTTATGCGTCGCAGGCTATGCCAGCATTTATTACCCATCCCCAATTGCCCCTTGAGGGGGCAGTTAAAAGTCAACCATATTGCTGTGGATGTGGAGTCACATGTAGGCCAGACCAGGTAAGAATGACAGATTTCTTTCCCGAAAGGACGTTAGTGAACCAGATGGGTTTTTAACGACAATCAACAATGGTTTTATGGTCAACATTAGACTTTTAATTCCATGTTTTTATTGGCTTCAAATTTCACCATCTAAAGTGGTGGGATTTGAACCTGGGCCCCCATAGCATTACACAGTGTATGGTAAACAGAGCTGGAGCCAGCACACAATTTTGCTTGGTGCCGTTGGCATGAGGAAAGACATCTGATAATTTGCCACCATGTACCACACTGGCCATCATAAAGTCATCATAGAGGGTATCCTTTGTGCAGAATCTTCCACAGGATTTCCCAGTTTCCGGTGCCAAAAGCCTTCGCCAAAACAATGAACACCGTATCGATGTTCTTTTTCAGTTAGGACTTTTGTTGAATTTGACATGCTGAAAAGACCTTGCGTACTGTTCCCCCTTCTGCATGGAAGCCACACTGCAATGCTGGGTACACAGTCATTGAGCTGAGTGACAAATCCGATTAACTAGAACTCCCCAAAGAATTTTTCCTGCTATTGAAAGAAATTATATTCCACATTGATTGTCACAGGTGGACTTTCCTTTCCATCTGTAGTATAAATTACAGAAGCATCCTTGTTGTGAGCCACAACACTGCCCTTATCCCAAGTTAGACTGAAGAGATTAGTGGGTTTTGAAATGATGTGAGGACCTCTGTATTTTCAGATTCTATGGTACATTTCTAAAGGGATTGCAGGAGCACAGAAATCTGTAGGTATATCTATACAAATGTTTGTAAGTGGCAGGGCAGATTGAGAAACAAGTTAAAAATAGATTTGGGATCCTGTGTTTGAGGCACAAAGCAACAAAAAAAAAAGTTACAATGCAAGTTTATAAAAGACTGCTGGGGTGGCACGGTGGCACAGTGGTTAACACTGCTGCTTCATGGTGCCGAGGACCCGGGTTCAATCCTGGCCCCAGGTCACTGTCCGTGTGGAGTTTGCACATTCTCCCATGTCTCTGTGGGTCTCACCCCCACAATCCAAAGACTGGCCACGCTAAATTGCCCTTTAAAAAAAATAGACTGCTTCGACATCAACTAGAATAGTTGCCCAATTCTGGATACCGCATTTTAAGAAAGATGTGAAGGCCTTAAAAAGGAAGAAAAAAAGGCCTCAAAAGAAAGAAGAAAAAATTCCCAGAATGGTTCCAGGGCTGAAAGAATTTGATTATCATCATAGATTATCATAGAATTTACAGTGCAGAAGGCGGCCATTCGGCCCATCGAGTCTGCACCGGCTCTTGGAAAGAGCACCCTACCCAAGGTCAACACCTCCACCCTATCCCCATAACCCAGTAACCCCACCCAACACGGAGGGCAATTTATCATGGCCAATCCACCTAACCTGCACATCTTTGGACTGTGGGAGGAAACCGGAGCACCCGGAGGAAACCCACGCACACACAGGGAGGATATGCAGACTCCGCACAGACAGTGACCCAAGCCGGAATCAAACCTGGGACCCTGGAGCTGTGAAGCAATTGTGCTATCCACAATGCTACCGCGCTGCCCCCAAAGCTACCGTGCTGCCCCGGTATGTGAGAACAATCCCAGCACCTCCATAAAGGAGAGAAGATTGAGAACAGATTTGATAGAGGTGTTCAAAATCATCAAGGCTCGAGGCAGAGTAAATAGTGAGAAACTGTTCCCACTGTCAGAAGGGTTGGGAATTACAGGACACAGATCTAAATTATTTGGCAAAAGAGCCAAAAGGCAACATGAGGAAGAGTGATTTTGTGCCGCAAGTGGCTCGGAATGCAGTGCCTGAAAGGGTGTTGGCAGCAAATACAATCACAGCTTTCTAAGGGAATTGGATAAGCTCCTGCAGGGACAAGCTAAATTACTCTTGCAGAAAACTGGCATGGGTTCAATGGGCCCAATGACCGCCTCCTGTGCTGCAGCCATTCTATAATTCTTTCTGTAACTGCATCATCATCAACAACTTGTATTTATACAGCACCTTTTACATATTAATATGTCGCAAGGCCTTTCATAGGAGCTTTATAAAGCCATGCCATACAAGATAATGTTAGCGTAGATGGTTAAATGCTTGGTGAGTTTTAAGGAGCATCGTAGAGGAAAGAGATGTAAAAAGGCACGGTAGTCTAGTAGAAATTTTTTCCAAGATATGGACAACCCAAAGCCAGCATTTACTGCCAGTCCCTCACTGCTCGAGTGAGTGGCGGTGCACCACCTTCTTGAATACACAAACTGATTTGCTAAGCCAATTTAGAGGGCAGTCGACAACATTGTTGTGGTTCTGGATCACAGTGGCTAGACCAGATCAAGTTGCCAAATTTCCTTCCAAGAACGACTTTTGTGAACCAACTGGTCAATCTAGTTGTTTAATGATCACCTTTACTGCCGAGTGTTTTTGCTCCAAATTCCTTTAATTAACTAATTTTAAATTTCCAGTTGTATAGTGGGATTATGAATTCAAATCACTTAGCAAGACAACTACATTCTATTCCAATAACTTAACTATATTGCCATCGTCATACCAAAGCTTAGGGACTTGGAGGCTGAAGGCACAGGAAATCAGGTATGCTCAAGAGGGCAGAATTAGAAGGGAACAGATATTTCCGAACATTGTGGAACTAAGAGATTACAAAGGTAGAGAAGTCAAGACTATGGAGTGATTTGAAATTAATAATGAGTATTTAAAAACTGAGGCATTGCTTCTCGAAGAGCAAATATAAGCCAGCAAGCATATGTGTGATATGAATGACGAGACTTTTTTTTTTGTTTATAATAATTTAGAGTACCCAATTATTTTTTTTCCCAATTAAGGGGCAATTTAGCGTAGTCAATCCACGTACCCTACACATCTTTGGTTGTGAAGGCAAAACCCACGCAAACACGGGGAGAATGTGCAAATTCCACATGAACAGTGACCCAGGGCTGGGGTCGAACCTGGGACCTCGGCGCCGTGAGGCAGCAGTGCTAACCACTGCACCACCGTGCTGCCTAATGAATGACGAGACTTAATGAGAGCAAAGGTACTGGCAACAGAGTTTGGATACCCTAAAGCTTATAAAGGGTAGATTGTGGAAAGTCGGTGAAGAACGTGTTGTTACAACCATATCAAGATCTATCAGAGGCACAGTTTCAACAGCAGATGAAGCTGAGAATGAATAGAGATGGATGATGCGAGGGATTTGCAAATGGGCAATCTTGTTGACAGCATGGATATGTGGCGGGAAGCATATTTCAGGGTCAAATACGATACCAGGATTGCTCAGCACAGACAGTTGCCAGACTGTGGGATAGATGAGGTGAAGCTAATCAATGATTACAATATTAAACATTTTAAATTGATATAGTGATGTTATTGGATAGGCTGCCTGTACTTAAAAGCTGATAAGGGGGCAGGACTGGATGAGAATCATCCAAGCATGTGCTGAAGGAGATAATATAGTCTTTTTTAGACTCAGGGATGGTGCCAGAGTATTGCAGAATTTCAAACAAAAAGGCATAACCGTAAGCCCAGCCAATCAATTTAATCTCTTGTGGTGGGGAAAGAAATAAAAACAATAATTTGAACAAAAATTAATAGTTACAAGAACAAATTTGGGTTAAGGGAAGCAAGCATGAATTTAAGAGAAAATTGTGTTTGACTAAGTTGCTAGAGTTTTTTGAAGGGGTAACAGAGTTGAAATTTGTTGGTAAAATTTATAGTTTGGTGTCCACATTTAACACAAATGGGTACAAAAAACAAAGAAAGCACTGCACCTCCACTTTAAAAAAGAATTAAACAAGAGTCTTGATTAGAGAGATTTATTTGATACGAGTGTTAAAACAAAAGATAATACATTGCTCCATGTAGAGTGAAGGCAGTGTGGCCGTGTTGAGCCTGATGTGTGGTGGTGGGGGGGGAGGAAGGGAAAGAAGAAGAAGATACAGTGTAAATCGCTGTCATGGGGTTGGGCGATGTAGAAAGATCAGGGTGGAGCTTGGGTACAAGTGTTGGGATTGGGAAATAAATTACAAGTGTCTGAAGAGTTCAGTACAAGGACGGAGTGCTGTTACCTTCTACACGCCAGCCTATCACTGCACCATAACTCCCTTGGGGTTGTCTATTCCCCATCACTTCACTTTGAGTCTTGTACTCCCCAACACCCCTCTGCTCTGCTGCTTTTGCAAACACCGCTCATGGTCCAAAAGGTAACCGTGCATAAGATCACAACTGTGTTCCAGACTGCAGACAGGCTATAAACAGGTAATATGTGCCTGATCCTACAGCAATCATTACATTACAGAAAAAGCAAAACAGTCTGATTGGAGTTAAATAAAAACAAGCAAAAGACTTTTCAATTGGAATCTGTGCTGAACACATAAAAAGTAGATGATAATATTGGATTTGAACAGTTAATGTTGCAGCGATACATAAAAGCAATTAACCCAATACTAAACAGAATGGAAACACAGCAACATAATACAAACTGGTAACCACAACAAGCTGGTAACCACAGTGGAAGACAAAAGCTTGCCACAATTCATCGTTAGGAGAAATTTGCATCAAAACTTGGTTCTCATAGCTCGTAAGGGTGACAGTGACAATTTAAAAATAATGGAACACATGTGGCAAGCAGAAAGAACCAGCAAAGGAAGGTAGGATTTCAGAGTGAGTGTTCCAATGCTGAGAGGGAGAAATGATCAGCTGAAAGAAAGAAAAACATTTAAAACTACGGGACATAAAATATACACAATGGGTATATACAGATAAATAAGTGACTACCAAACAAGTGACCTCCGAAACAGGTGAGCAAAGAAACGGAAATCTAATTTTAGATTAAAACCAACATGTACGCAAGTTTTAGAAGTGCCAGTGAGGGAAAGAGAGATGAGAAATTAGGGAAAGGAAGTGGGCGAAGGCTTGAGTGTTGTCGAAATTCCAAAGAAAGAATACTGCGAGAAAGGGAGTGAGTGCTAGCCCGCCAGCCTAGTCGACGGCGGTACGAGTGTGGTTGGAGGAAAGATGACGGTAGCAAGTTCCCGTCATCTTTGGATCTTGGATGTGCTGGCTGAGGTGATAGCGGTGGAGTTTCAGCGGCAAGGGAAGGAAATGATGAACACTCTTAAGAAATCAGTGGAAAAGTCACTGGCCCCGATAAAGTAGGCTCTTGGAAAGACGTCGGAGATGGTGAGAGAGAATGGTGAGATGCTGCAGGGGATAGAGAAATGAAATGAAATGAAAATCACTTATTGTCACGAGTAGGCTTCAATGAAGTTACTGTGAAAAGCCCCTAGTCGCCACATTCCGGCACCTGTCCGGGGAGACTGGTACGGGAATCGAACCGTGCTGCTGGCCTGCTTGGTCTGCTTTAAAAGCCAGCGATTTAGCCAGTGTGCTAAACCAGCCCCTAAGCACTGTCGCGACACAGTGACCAGATTGCCTCACTCGAAGCGGAGATGCTGAGGGTGGAGGACAGGAATAAGGGCCCGAGGGCCAAGGTTGAGAATCTTGAGAAAAAGTAACGAAGGCAGAACCTTAGAATCATGGGGCTGCCTGCGAAGATGTTCCCCCCACCACACCCCCCAAGGTGGATAGGGCCCACCAGTTCCTCCGGCCGAAGCCACGGCGAACAAGCCGCCACAAGCTGTGATTGTCTTCACTCATAGCTATCAGGTGAAGGTGCAGGTATTGAGATGGGCCACGTAGAATCGGGAGATGTGGGATGGCAGTAAAAGACAGTAAAACAGTCTGATTTCATCCACGTTAAAAGCGTTTCATGGCACATAATCGCTCAAGACTTGGGCAAGACATTTTGAAGTTAATCTGTTCATGCTGCTATAACCACTACATCCTCCGCACTTACTGCGTGGAAGACGATGTTGGGTCTGGTCTTGAATCGGTCCAGCCACCTAACACTGTGGGTGAACTCCCTGAAGCCCAATTTCTTTGCCAGGGCGACTCCCCTTTTCTGCAGCATTGGGCTAGAAATGGGAACATTCTCTGCTTGGACTGTCTTGAACCACATTTGCAGAGCTTCTTCAACATTGGGATAGTCAGCCATTCTAATCCTCTTCCTTCCTGGAGAGAATGCCTACTTGTCAAACTGTTCCAAATTGTTTGCTTTGTACTTCATAATACTGGAGAAACTCAATGGTGGAATCTCTGACTCCGTTGTAATGTTCGCTTTCTGCTCTGGTTTTCCACTTGCTGTATTAACTTCACCTTCTCCTTGATTAACACTTTTATCTTTCTCACAGGTTTAGCCATAATCGTAGACTATACATGTCCTTTCACAGGGATATCGCAGAAATTGCAAAGTATTCCATGATTTTGCACTTGAGATCTAACTCCACTCCAATTGGTTGACAGGGTCCTATGATATACTTTGACAAGTTTAGCTAATCCAGAATTACCAGTGCGGAATTTCAGCTATCATGAGCATTGTCCAACAGAATGGTGACGACATAGACATAACTGGAATTTGTCACCTTAGTTGGACTCATCGTAATCTCATTGTAATTTATGACTCAGAAGACATTCCAATAAAAAAAACAGCATTGAAACATATGGGAACCAAGGGTAGAATGTAATTTGGAACTAGGGTGCTTAGAAAACATAGGACTAATGAGAGATGTAGTGTCACCGAGTAAAGTACTGAATGTAGTCCCACACATCAGTACTTGGAATTTACTTACGCAAGATATAGAGCCACTAAACAGGCTATTTGGCCCAAATGGCTAATGCAGGTGTTAAAAAATGAGCCTTTCCCCACTATTTATCCCTTTAAACTCTGTAAGCATATTCTCTTTTCCACTGTGCATACTTCATTCAGCCTCTCCATAATTGTGTCAAAGCTATTGTTTCAACCGTGCCACATGTCAGCAGTGCAACCATTTCAATTCTGTGAGAAGAAATCTTTTTTGATGACTTAGTATCGATGATATGTGTGTCCCTGTCAGGCAGGGAGGAAATGGTCGAGTGAGGGAACCATGGCTTACAAAAGAGGTTGAATGTCTTGTCAAGAGGAAGAAGGGGGCTTATGTAAGGATGAGGAAACAAGGTTCAGTTAGGGCACTTGAGGGATACAAGTTAGCTAGGAAGGAGCTCATAAAAGGGCTTAGGAGAGCTAGGAGCGGGCATGAGAAGTCCTTGGTGGGTAGGATCAAGGAAACCCCAAGGCTTTTTACACTTATGTGAGAAATAAAAGAATGACCAGGGTGAGGTTAGGGCCGGTCAAGAACAGTAGTGGGAATGTGTGCATGGAGTCTGAAGATATAGGAGAGGCCCTAAATGAATACTTTTCTTCAGTGTTCACAAAGGAGAGGGGCCATGTTGTTGAGGAGAATAGTGTGATACAGGCTGGTAGGCTAGAGGAGATAGATATTCGGAAAGATGTGTTAGAAATTTTGAGAAGTCTGAGGATGGATAAGTCCCCTGGGCCTGATGGGATATATCCTAGGATTCTTTGGGAGGCGAGGGATGAGATTGTAGAGCCTTTGGCTTTGATCTTTATGTCCTCACTGACCACAGGAAGAGTGCCAGAAGACTGGAGAGAGGTGAATGTTGTCCCCTTGTTCAAGAAAGGGAATTATAGGCCGGTTAGTTTCACTTCGGTCATAGGTAAATTATTAGAAAGGGTCCTGAGGGATAGGATTTATGATCATTTGGAAAGATACAGCTTAATCCAGGATAGTCAGCATGGATTTGTGAGGGGCAAGTCTTGCCTCACAAGTTTGATTGTATTCTTTGAGGAGGTAACTAAGTACATAGATGAAGGTAGAGCAGTTGATGTTGTATACATGGATTTCAGTAAGGCGTTTGATAAGGTGCCTCATGGTTGGCTCATGCAGAAAGTAAGGAGGCATAGCATAGAGGGAAAATTGGCCGATTGGATCAGTAACTGGCTATCACATAGAAGACAGAGGGTGGTGGTAGATGGTAAATTTTCATCCTGGAGCACAGTCACCAGCGGTGTACCACGGGGATCAGTGCTGGGTCCTCTGCTATTTGTGATCTTTATCAATGACTTGGATGATGGAGTTGAAGATTGGGTTAGTAAATTTGCTGATGACACCAAGATTGGTGGAGTAGTGGATAATGTGGAGGGCTGTTGTAGGCTGCAAAGAGACATTGATAGGATGCAGAGCTGGGCTGAAATATGGCAGATGGAGTTTAACCCTGGTAAGTGTGAGGTGATTCATTTTGGTCGGACAAATTTGCATGCAGATTACAGGGTTAACGGCAGGGTTCTGAAGAACGTGGAAGAGCAGAGAGATCTCGGAGTTCATGTCCTTAGATCTCTGAAAGTTGCCACCCAAGTGGATAGAACCGTGAAGAAAGCCTATAGTGTGTTAGCATTTATTAACAGGGGGATTGAGTTTAAGAGCCGTGAGGTTATGCTGCAACTGTACAAGACCTTGGTTAGACCACATTTGGAGTATTGCGTGCAGTTCTGGTCACCTCATTACAGGAAGGATGTGGAAGCATTGAAAAGGGTGCAAAGGATATTTACAAGGATGCTGCCTGGATTGGAGGGTAGGTCTTATGAGGAAAGGTTGAGGGAGCTAGCGCTTTTCTCATTGGAGCGAAGGAGGATGAGAGGTAACTTAATTGAGGTGCATAAGATGATGCGAGGGATGACAGAGTGGACGTTCAGCGACTTTTTCCTCGGGTGGATGTAGCTGTTACAAGGGGGCATAACTATAAGGTTCATGGTGGATATAGGAGGGATGTCAGAGGTAGGTTATTTACTCAGAGTGGTTGGGGCGTGGAAAGCACTCCCAGCTATGGTAGTGGAGTCGGACACTTTAGGAACTTTCAAGCAGTTATTGGATAGGCATATGGAAATGAAAATCGCTTGTCAAAAGTAGGCTTCAAATGAAGTTGCTGTGAAAAGCCACTAGTCGCTACATTCCGGCGCCTGTTCGGGGAGGCTGGTACGGGAATTGAACCGTGCTGCTGTCCTGCCTTGGTGTGCTTTCAAAGCCAGCGATTTAGCCCTGTGCTAAACAAGCCCCTAAGTGTTCACTAGAAGAGTGCACTAGAATGATTGGGAGTAGGTTGATTTGATCTTAGTTTCAGACTAGTTCAGCACAACATTGTGGGCCGAAGGGCCTGTACTGTGCTGTCCAGTTCTATGTTCTATATATTGCTGCTCTCTAACCAGGGCTCACATTTCACCTTGCGTCTCTTGGTCTTTTCTCCAGAGAAAAGGGTCCTATCCTACTTGATCTTTCCTGACAGTTGCATCCAAGACATCGCCAATGTACCATAAGACCATAAGACCATAAGACATAGGAGCGGAAGTAAGGCCATTCGGCCCATCGAGTCCACTCCGCCATTCAATCATGGCTGATGGGCATTTCAACTCCACCTCTCAGCATTCTCCCCATAGCCCTTAATTCCTCACGACATCAAGACTTTATCTATCTCTGCCTTGAAGCCATTTAGCGTCCCGGCCTCCACTGCACTCTGCGGCAATGAATTCCACAGGCCCACCATTCTCTGGCTGAAGAAATGTCTCCGCATTTCTGTTTTGAATTTACCCCCTCTAATTCTAAGGCTGTGCCCACGGGTCCTCGACTCCTCGCCTAACGGAAACAGTTTCTTTGCGTCCATCCTTTCTAAGCCATGTATTATCTTGTAAGTTTCTATTAGATCTCCCCTTAACCTTCTGAACTCCAATGAATACAATCCCAGGAACGCCAGCCGTTCCTCATATGCTAGACCCGCCATTCCAGGGATCATCCGTGTGAATCTCCGCTGGACACGCTCCAGTGCCAGTATGTCCTTCCTGAGATGTGGGGCCCAAAACTGGACACAGTACTCCAAATGGGGCCTAACCAGAGCCTTATAAAGGCTCAGTAGCACATCGCTGCTTTTATATTCCAACCCTCTTGAGATAAATGACAACATAGCATTCGCTTTCTTAATCACGGATTCAACCTGCATGTTTACCTTTAGGGAATCCTCGACTAGCACTCCCAGATCCCTTTGTACTTTGGCATTATGAATTTTCTCACCGTTTAGAAAGTAGTCTATGCTTGGATTCTTTTTTCCAAAGTGCAAGACCTCACATTTTCTCACGTTGAAATGCATCAGCCATTTCCTGCACCACTCTCCCAAACTGTCTAGATCCTTCTGCAGCCTCCCCACTTCCTCAGCACTACCTGCCTGACCACCTAACTTCGTATCATCAGCAAACTTCGCTAGAATGCCCCCAGTCCCTTCATCCAGATCATTAATCATTAATGTACATGCCAAACAACATGTGTTTTCCCAGATCTAAACAAACTGGGCAGAGCCCCTCCCATCCTGATGCATGTCTAAATGAGTGGTCATTAATACATTAACTCTTACTTCTCCACTCCATTTCTGGAGTTCTGTGCAGTCACTACATTCAATACTTGGAAGAAAACACACCTCTAATTTTCCCATTCAATTAATTAATAGACATATTGTAATAGATACCTTGTAAAATGCTAATTTCTAAATTTGTAACATCTTCAAATCATGCAGTTTTTGAAATATGGTCAGGACCGTAGACAGTTAATTCATTCTGAACAAATTTGCACTCCAATTGTTACCATGCCCCATAGTAAAGAAGCGGCATATTAAATACATCTGAACTATTCACATGATTTTACACCTCCTGATACAATTAATCTTAAATTACCAATTAGTTACCAAGTTTTGAAACAAGACAATGCTCAATGCCTTTCCTTCCGTATCTCTTAACATGTTTTCTCTGGTCCGATCACCCTTAATCTGCAAAAAGGTGATTGGACATCACCAACAAACATGCAGTTGGTTTTGCTAATCAAGAACACAAGCAATTGCAAATAAACTAAGAGTTAGGTTTGAGGCATTGTCTTCACTTACCTCCGTGCTCTAAAAATACTCGAACACATCTTTCTTTGCCTCTAGCTGCAGAGAAATGGAGCAAGGTCCACCCATTGGCATCACGACCGTTAGGAGAATAGCCTTGTTCCAGCATCTTGCGCACTGTATGAACATCACCAGCTGCAACAGCATTTTGAATTTGCAGTTCTTGCTGCAGTTCTGGGTTTCTTCTACAGTGATGATGGAACATGCTAGTGAGTCACGTTGTCACAATAGATGCATGAGGTCAATGTTCTACACCTTCATCAAACTTTAACAAGAATTCACAAATTAGTCAAATGTAATGGCAATCTCCAAATCATTTTATAAAAATAAACACCCAATAGAATTTGCAATTGAGGAAAGCTGGTGTAAACTTAGCAGATCTGTCAATAAATAGAATAGATTCTGTTGGAAGCTTTGTTTTCAAAAATCTATTTGCTTAATAACAGGCTTATTTGTACTCTGAATTCTCAACAACAGACATTGTGAAACTAAGTAAATAACAGAAAATGCTGGATAAACTCAGCAGGTCTGGCAGCATCTGTGGAGAGAGATAGAGTTAACATTTTAGATTTACATGATCCTTCTGCAAAACTGAAACACGGTAGAAATGTACAGAATATATAGTTGGAAAGGGGGAGGTGGGGCAGTATAGAAAACTAGGGATAGGCCATGGTAAATGGCCAAATTTGTCATGGACATGTGCTAACTGAGTAGCCAGGGACAGGCGGCAAAGTGGGGTTGTGTTGGGGCAGACCATGGAGCTGAAAAACAACTGACAGCAACAGAAGGGGGTTTTAAGATGGAGGAGGACGTTTACTGTCTAAAGTTATTGAAGTTAACGTCAAGTTCAGAAGGCTGTAACGTGCATAATTGGAAGAGATGTTGTTTTTTCAGTTTGCATTGGGAGCATTACAGCAGGCCAAGGATGAACTTGTGGGCTTGAAAGCAAATGTGGAATTGAAATAGATAGTGACCAGAAAGTTGAGGCCATCCTTGCTGAGGCCTGCAGTCACATTCAAGTAAAACCAGCTAAGAATGGCAGAAGTTCTTCTCTCTTGGAAACCTTGGACAGATAAGTGGCAAGTAACATTCGCACCACACAAGTGTAAGTTTCTCCCCCACATATTCAATGGCATTACCATTGCTGAATCCCTCACTATCAACATCCTGAATAGTACCATTAACCAGAAACTGAATTCAACTAGTCACAGAAACACTGTGGCTCCCTCAGCAGATCAGAGACTGGGAATTCTGCAGTGAGTAACTCATCTTTTGACTCTCCAAAGCTGTAAGGTTCACCACCTGCAAAGCGTAATACTCTCCACTTGCCTAGATGAATATGCCTCGAACAAAACTCAAGAAACTCATCCAGGACAAAGCAGTACAATTGATCAGCACCCCATCCACTACCTTAAGCATTCACTTTCTCCACCATTGACATATAGTAGAAGCAGTGAACAGACACCAACACAGCAATTTGCCAAGACTCCTTTAACTACACCTTCCGAATCCAAGACCTCTGCCACCCAGAGGAACACAATTACTTAGTTTCCCATACCAACCTCCCCGAACAGGCGCCGGAATGTGGCAACTAGGGGCTTTTCACAGTAACTTCATTTGAAGCCTACTTGTGACAATAAGCGATTTTCATTTTCATTCTTTTCATTTCATTTCAAGGTCAATAGATACATGGGGAACATAACCACCTACAAAGTTCCCCTCACTGTTGCAGGGTCAAAATCCTGCAACAACCTTCATAACAGCACTATGGGTGTACCTGGGCCAAATGGACTGAAGTAATTAAAGGCTGTGGTTCTCCACCACCTTCTTGGGGATAATTAGGAATAGCGTTGCCAGTGACACCACATACGAAGGATGAATTTTTTTAAAAGTTGTGCTGTCTATCACGCAGCAAAGGAAAATTCAATTTAGACGTAATACCACTAACATCATTTTGGTCCAATTTCCAATTACATCCTATTAAATACAATTCATTTTCTACTTGAACTAACCAATTATTTTAGAATTCGATACACTATAAATCATTAGATAAAATAAACTTTCTTGGATGAATTATGTATGCTGCATTTAATCAGGAATATGATTACCACTTCAAAAAAAAACAGGATTGTTTAAAATGGTTGAACTAAAAGCTGACTAGAGTCAAGAGTCTTTTAACTCACGGATGAACTTGACAGAACAAATTACTGAATTAGTGGCAAACCTCTAGTCCAGGTCTGCAGATTGGTGCCTGAGGAAATAGTGCAGCTGCTCAAGAAGACAAGGAACAGCACCGACATTCAAAGGATTGTAAAATGATAAACCTGCCCCGTGATAGGACCCTGTTTTGTTGGGTCAGAGGCCAAGTAATGGCGATCACCACATCTTTTAAAAGCAGTCTACTAAAATCTAGCAATCTCTGTAGTTTTTACAATTTTGCTGATGTTGAAATCTGGTGCCAAAGTCAAGATAAGGGCCGGGATTCTCCAATCATTGTTCCCACCACCGCTGCCAGGGTGAACGGAGAATCTGCGCTCTGCCAAAACACTTATCCTGCGGCAGCCCAAGAAAGGACGGCACCTCTCTCTTAACAAAATTGCCACCTGCAGGTACCTGAAACCGTTCCCCCGGGTAACTCGTGCTCCTCCTCCAGGTCCTCCAACTTCACAAACCTGCCTCCTATGAACAGGTCACCAAATCGCTCAATTCCCCGCCTGCTGCCATTCCCGAAACCTCGTATTCAATCACCCTGGCGCAAACCTATGGTTGTCGTAGATAGGTGCCCACACCGAGGCACCCTCCAGTCCCAAATGCTGCCTCCACTGCCCCGCACCTTTAAGGCCGACACAACCACTGGGGTCACGGAGTGCCTGACTGACAAGAACGGCAGAGGCGCTGACAACCTTCGACTCATTCCCCTACATGATGCTGCGTCTATCCGGCACCACACCGACCACTCCCCCAAGACCACTTCCTAACCATGGTGATGTTCGTCGCCCAGCAGTCAGTCATCATGTTCAGCAACGCCAGCCCCCCACCCCCTCTCCAGGAAAGCCCTCCTGATCCATGTGGTCTTCCCTGCCGCAAACAAACCCAGAGATTAGTGCATTCATCCTTTTGAAAATCGAACTTCGGGATGAAGATTGGGAGGTTCTGAAACACGAACAAAAACCTTAGCAGCACCGTCATTTTTTACAGTCTGCAACCACCCCGCCAGCGATAGCAGCAGCAGATCCCACCTCTTGAAGTGCCCCTTTATCTGTTCCACCAACCGAGTCAAGTTCAGCAGCTTCTGCAGCTGCGCCCAACCCCGTGTCAACTGGATGCCCAAGTATCTAAACTCGTCTCCACTATCTTGATCAGCAGCTTCCCTAATCTCCTCTCCTGCCCTCTAATCTCAATCGGGAACACCTCACTCTTTCCCACATTCAATTTGTACCGGAAAACTGGCCAAACTCCTCCAAAATCCCTATAACGTCCCCAACACTACCAAATGAGTCCAAAATGTACAGCAGGTTACCCGCATACAGCGAGACCCTATGCTCGGCACCTCCCCACACATGCCCTCTCCAGTCCCGTGACGCCCTGAGCGCCATTGCCAGCGGCTCTATCGCCAAAGTAAAGAGCAACGGGAAGAGCGGATAACCCTGACTCAGCACCCGATGCAGCCCAAAATATCCCAAACTCACTTGGTTTGTCCGCACACTTGCAACCGGTGCCTTGTATGGCAACCGGATCCAGTCCACAAAACCCCTGCCTGAACCCAAACCGCCCCAACAACTCCCGCAGGTGCTCCCACTCCACCCAATTAAATGCCTTCTACGTGTCCATCGCCACCACTACCTCCTGTTCCTCTGAAGGCATCATAATTACATTAAGCAGCCTCCTCACATTCGCCGACAACTGCCTTCCCTTCACAAAACCCGTTTGGTCCTCCCCTATCTTCCCAGGGATGCAGTCCTCAATTTGCGAGGCCAACAGCTTTGCGTCTACGTTCAGTAACTATATCGGGCGCTCCGACCCACGCTGCTCAGGATCCTTATCCTTTTTCAATATCAAGAGATGGAATCTTGCCACAATGTAAGGGGGAGATCCCCCCTCTCTCTTTCCTAATTTTACGCCTTCATCAGCAGCGGCCCCAGGTCACAGACAAATAGAGTGCACAAAAGGCCCTTCGGCCCATCGAGTCTGCACCGCCGCATGAAAGACACGTGATTGCCAATCCTAATCCCATTTGCTCGCACTTGGCCCATAGCCTTGAATGTTAAAATGTGCCAAGTACTCATCCAAGTACTTTTTAAAGGAGATGAGGCAACCCGCCTATACTACCGTCCCTGGCAGTGCGTTATAGACTGTCACCACCCTCAAACCTTTCATAGAAATCCACTGGGAACCTGGCCGGACCCAGGGCCATCCCTGCCTGCATCACCCCCATACAAGGGCAGCACGGTAGCACAGCGGTAAAGGCAGCTCGGTAGCACAGCGGTAAGGCAGCACAGCGGTAAGGGCAGCACGGTAGCACAGCGGTACGGGCAGCGCGGTAGATGAGCGGTAAGGGCAGCGCGGCAGCACGGCGGTTCGGGACACCGAGCGTGAAGGAATTTTCATACATCTACCACATGCACTGTTGTACTCCTGGATCAACGTTACGTGTTGGACAAGACGTTGCTGGTGGTTGTCTTAGAGCATTTGGCGATCGTGACCTCTGACCATGCAACTGGGTGGATTTGCAAGGTTAAATGTGTCGGAACCCCCGGCCGGTGAGGAGGGGTTGCAGTGGTTTATGGATGGGGAAGTGGGGTTGGATGTGGTTCTGTTGGCGGATGAGGAGGTCTGTGAGTGAGTGAGGACTACCATTTCAGGGTATGTGGAGCTAAATGGCACAGGGGGGAGGACACAGATGCCACGCTGTTGGAGGCGGTTAAGGTGGTGGTTAGGGGGGGGAAGTTCATCTCAATTCGGGCGTATGGGGAGAAAGCGGAGCAGGTGGACATGGCAAGTTTGTAGGTGAGATCTTAAGGGTGGATAGGAGGTATTTGGAGGCAGGGCTGTTGAAGGAGAGGCAGAGGCTCCAGATGGAGATTGGGTTAGTGTCCACGGGGAAGGCGGTGGGGCAGTATGGAGGGGCAGTGTAGGAGCATGGTGAGAAGGCAGGCAGGATGCTGGCGCACCAGCTAAGGAAGCAAGAAGCGGTGAGGGTAGGGTGGTGTTGGGCCCAGAGGGGGGTGAATGGTGTGTTTGAGGTGTTTTACAGAAGGTTATACGAGTCGGAGACCCCGGCTGGGGAGGAGGGGATGCAGTGGTTTATAGAGTTTCCCAAGGTAGAGGAGGAGCTGGTTCAGGGATTGGGGGCCACCAATTAGGTTGAAGGTGGTGATGGACAGAATCATAGAATGTACAGTGTAGAAGGCGGCCATTCGGCCCAATGAGTCTGCACCGGCCTTTGAGTAGAACACCCTACCCAAGCGCTCACCTCCACCCTATCCCTGTAACCCAGTAACCCCAACCAACCATTTTGGACACTTAAGAGCAATTTAGCACAGCCAATCCACCTAACCTGCACGACTTTGGACTGTGTGAGGAAAAATGGAGCACCGAGAGGAAACCCACGCAGATGCGGGGAGAACGTGCAGACTCCGCACAGGCAGTGACCCAAGCCCGGAATCGAACCTGGGACCCTGGCGCTGTGAAGCAATTGTGCTAACCACTGCTACCGCGCTGCCCTTAACGCTGTGCTACCGCGCTGCCCTTACCGCTGTGCTACCGCGCTGCCCTTACCGCTGTGCTACCGCGCTGCCCTTACCGCTGTGCTACCGCGCTGCCCTTACCGCTGTGCTACCGCGCTGCCCTTACCGCTGTGCTACCGCGCTGCCCGTACCGCTGGGCTTCCGTGCTGCCCTTACGGCTGTGCTACCGTGCTGCCCTTACCGCTGCGCTACCGTGCTGCCCTTACCGCTGTGCTCCGGCGGCTGGACAATCCCGCCGGCTCCAAACCTTACCGACCTGACGCCCGTCCCTCAGGCCCCAATCGCCGAACATACCCGGGAAGAGAGAACCATGGGGAAACCCCCGAAAAAGTCCGACAAATCGCAGACCAGTGGAGCTTCTCCCCGACGCAGCCACTCTGCTCGTGAGCGCCCATCAAACCTTTTTCAACTGTGCATCAAACACAACCTTGTCAGAAACTCTTCCCCCACCACCCTTAACAAAACACCAGCCCCACACCCCCACCTCCTGACAATACACCTCTTCACTCCCGTTAATTTGCCCGCCCAGCTATCATGGTGGCTCCCGCCCAAGGCCTCCAACTTCCCTGCCGCCTCCAACTTCCCTGCCGCCTCCAACTTCCCTGCCACCCCCAGCACCCCTCCCACCTCCATACCCCACTAGAAAACAACAAGTACGCTCACCCTCGATGTTCCCCCATGACGAACCTGCTCTCCAGAAACCCCACCATCAAAAACACTTCAAAGAAATAAACTTTTCAAAAACAAACACACACAAACTCCTCCAAAGTTCAATGTCCTCACTCTCTTCCCAGTCCATTGTCCCTCATGAACTCAATCATCTGGCATGCCAAAATAGTACTCACACTTCTGAAAAGGCACCCAGAGGAGGGTCGTGTACAGCACTTGAACTTCACCCCCTTTTAAAGAGGGCAGCCTTGACCCAGTTAAACCTGGCTCTCCTCTTTGCCAGTTCTGCTCCCAGGTCCTGGGGCACCCGCAGCTCGTTCCCTTCCCAGTTGCACTTCTTAGTCTGCCTCGTCCATTGGAGGATCTTCTCCTTATCCAGAAAGCGGTGCAACTACACCACCATTGCCCTTGGCGGCTCGCCTGCCTGTGGGATCCTCATCAGCGCCCTATGCACTTGGTCGACCTCCAAGGGCGGGTCAAAGGCTCCCACCCCCATCAGCTTCTCCAGTATTTTGGCCACTTACTTGCCGGCCTCCGCACCCTCGATGCCTTTGGGCATCTCCATGATCCTCAGGTTTTGTCTTCTGGAGCGATTCTCCAGATCTTCCACACTCTACTTCGGTTTGGGCTTAGGTAGGGTGCTCTTTCCAAGGGCCAGTGCAGGCTCGATGAGGCGAATGACCTCCTTCTTCACTGCATATTCTATGACCCCAGCCTCTGCTTCACTCTCTCGATCCCCACTTTAATTGGCTCTACCATTTTAGCCAGGTCTTTCAGGCCTCCTTCCTCTGCTGACATAACTTTGCATTTAGGAACTCTATTAACTGCTCCGTTGTCCACTGGGGGTGCAGGGCAGCTCCCTTGCCCACCGCCATCTTATCCTTGGCGCCCCAAAGACTCTCCTGTTCCAGCAGCTCTTTTCTTCATGCCCCACTTCCAGTTTGTGGATCCATGCACCAGCCACACCAGAGGAGTAAAACCTTTCACAGGCACTCCTGCACCGCTTGCCGTCCAATACTTAGCCATTTGGACGGAGAAAAGGCAAACAAAAAAGCACCTTGAGCAGGAGCCACCAAATATGTGACCACTCACTCAATGTCCGCCACCGGAAGTCCATGGTTACTGCAGTTTATTGGGCTCAACCAAGGACCTCGGATATTTAAAATAAAATCTTATTTTACCTGTGTTGCGACTCCGGGTAAAGTAGCACTGAAGTAGACCGGGCACGAGCCCAGTGTGTGGTGACAACATATTCAATGTTTGGTTTGTTCAGCAAGTCATCAACCAAAATATCAGACAAACCAAGCTCTGTGGCAATGGGAGAGTGACGGCAGGGACAGGTAGAGAACGTCGCTGACAATTTTCAGTCATAACCCTGCAAGCGGGGGGGTATCCACTTGTGGCGACAAAGTAGACTTTTACAGGTACATTGTGGCTCTCCCCCATCTGAGGAAGAGGGAAGAAAAAGAACCCCAAACACAGTCTGCACTGGTCAGGTTATCGCTCCTGACTGGTCAAAGAATAAAATTACTAGTCACTATATGAAGCTCGGTTCACGGAATGTCCGATCTCTTGTACACAACAATACGAGACCAGAGTGCAGGACTGCCCTCATAGCCAAAATGCTGGGAAAGTACAACATCAACATAGCCACCCTAAGTGAAACATGGCCCGCTGAGGAGTCTCAACTTGCACAGGATGGTGCAAACTCCACACTCCACTGGACTGGTAACTCCACTGGACTGGCAAATCCAAGGCAGGCTTGACGGTTAAGCTTGGGCTTTGCCATTCCATCAGACCAACTGAAATAGGAACAGGAGTAGGCCATCGGCCCCTCAAGCCTGTTACACCATTCAATAGGATCATGTGGATCCAACATTCCTCAAGTCCACTTTCCTGTCCTTTCCCCGTATCCCTTGATTTCCTCACCAGTGAAGAATCTATCTCAGCTTTAAAAAAAACACAAGGACTTTGCCCCCACAGCTCTCTGTGGCAAGGAGTTCCAAAGACTCTCAACCGTCAGAGAAGAAATTCCTCCGCATCTCAGTCTTAAATTGGCACCCCTTTATTCTGGTACTATGCCCTCTGGTCCTAGTTTCTCCCATGAGGGGAAACATCCTCTCAGCATTTACCATGTCAAGCCCCTTAATAATCCTATATGTTTCAATGAGATCACCTCTCATTCTTCTAAGTTCCAATGAGTAAAGTCCAACCTGTTTAATCTTTGTTCATAAGACAATCTCATTATATCAACATCCAAGTGAACCATTGATGAAGCGTCTCCAATGAAATAACTTTCCTTAAATAAGGGGACCAAAACTGCTTACAGTGCTCCACATGTGATCGCACCAGTATCTTGCACATTTGCAGCAATAGTTCCCTCCTTATATTCCAACCCCCTTGAAATAAGGACCAACATTCCATCAGCCTTACTGATTACCTGCTACACCGGTGTGCTAGCATTGTGTTTCATGCACAAGTACTCCCAAGTCCTGTTGTGTTGCTTTTTGCAGTTTTTCGCTATTTAAATAATACTGTTCTTTTGTTCTCCCTTCCAAAATTAATTTCACATTTTCCCACATTATACTCCATTTGCCAACTTTTTGCCCATTTACTTAATCTTTCAATATATCTTTGCAAACTGTTTGCATCCCCCTCACAACTTGCCTTTCCACCTATTTTTGAGTCATCTGCAAATTTGGCTACAATGCATTCACTTCCTTCCTCCAAATCATTAATATATATTGTAACAGTGGCAATCCAGCCCAGGTCACCAACCTGAAAAAGGACCCCTTCGCCCCACTTGCCATTCCCTTCCCATTAGCCAATTCTCTGTCCATACCAATAAACCAGCCCCAACACCATGGGTTCTTCTCTTCTGACTTAACCTTTTGTGAGGTACTTTGTCGAATGCCTTCTAGAAATACAACATATCTACTGGTTCCCGTCTATCCACTCTAGTTGAGATTTCCTCGAAAAAAATCTAATAAATTAGTCAGACGTGATTTCTCTTTCATGAAGCCAAGCTGACTCTGCTTGATCAGATTATGCTTTTCCAAATGTGATATTACTTCCTTAATAGTTGATTTAACAGTAGATGTGAGGCTATTGGGGCCCATAGTTACCTGCATTTTACTCCTCTCCCTTTTTGAATAGATGTCACATTGGCATTATTCCAACCCTCCAGTAATACTCCAGAATCCAAGGATGTTTTGAAAATTACAACCAATGCATCCATTTTCACTGGAGCTACTTCTTTTAGGATTCAAGGGTGCAAGCCATCAGGGGAGCTTGGTGGCACAGTGGTTAGCACTGCTGCCTCAAAGCTCCAGGGACCCGGGTTCAACTCTAGCCTCGGGTGGCCATGTGTGTGGAGTTTGCTCTTTCCCCCCGTGTCTGTGTGGGTTTCCTCCAGGTGCTCTGGTTTCCTCCCACAGTCCAAAGATGTGCAAGTTAGGTGATTTGGCAACGCTAAATTGTCCCCTAGGTTAGATGGGGTTACAGGGATAGGGCAGAGGAGTTGGCTTGGTAGGGTGCTCTTTCAGAGGGTCAGTGCAGACGTGATGGGCTGAATGGCCTCTTTCTGCACTGTCGAGATTCCATGAAAAGGTTGTCCTTATTTTTAAAATTGCACAAGGTTGTCTAACTGAGCACGAGAAAATGTATGTTCAGCCAAAATAAATGATAAGACTCTGGAAAATTGGATTTAATCTAATATCAAGCATCTTCCAAAGCTTTAATTCGAAAGGCAAGTCATTGCAGGAGAGCTCTGAGCATTGGTTTGCTCTTGTTCCATGTGGGAGGCCAGGAACATCTCCAGTGCCCTGGGCCAGCATGTATGCAGGAAGTGTCTCCAGCTACAGCTCCTGGAAGCCCAAGTTTCGGATTTGGAGTGGTGCCTGGGGACCTTGTGGAGCATCCGTGAGGTGGAGAGCGTCGTAGATAGCACCTGTAGAGAAATGGTCAAACCACAAGCTGAGACTCCACAGGCAGGAAGGGAATGGGTGACCACCAGGCAGAGCAAGAGAGCTAGACAGGCAGTGCAGGAATCTCCTGTGGCATTCCCCTGCAAAACAGATATTCCGTTTTGGATACTGTTAAGGGGAATTACCTCTCAGGGGAAAGAAGCAACAGCCAAATTTGTTGCGTCATGACTGGTTCTGCTGCAGAGGGGAGGGGAAAAAGTGTGGGAATGCAATAGTTACAGGGGATTCGATTGGAAGGGGAATAGATAGACGTTTCTGTGGCCGCAAACGAGACTCCAGAATGGCATGTTGCCTTCTTGGTTCTAGGGTTAAGGATATCTCGGAGCCGTTTCAGAACATTCTGGAGGGGGAGGATGAACAGCCAGTGGTCATGGTGCACATCGGTACCAATGGCATAGGTTAAAAAAAAGGGATAAGACCCTGAAAGCAAAAAAAAAGGGAGTTAGGAAGAAAGTTGAGAAGTCACACCTCAAAGGTAGTGATCTCAGGATTACTACCAGTGCCACGTGCTAGCCAGAGTAGAAATAGTAAGATGAATCGGATGAATACGTGACTGAAGAGATGTGGTGGTGTGGTTGGGAAGGGGGGGTGTTGGCTTCAGATTCCTGTGGCATTGGGACCAGTTCTGGAGGACGTGGGATCTGTACGGGTTACACCTAGGCAGGACGGGGACCAAGGAGACCCTCTTGCTAGAGCGATTGGGGAGGGTTTAAACTAATATGGCAGGGAAGTGGGAAACTATGTAAGGATTCAGAGCAGGGGGAATGAAGAACAAGGGAAAAAGACAGAAAGGAAAATTAGAAAAGTGCTAGGCAGAGAAATCAAGGGCCCTGTATCAGATAACATCACTGTAAAAAAAGAGGGGGGACGGGACAAGGAACGTTAAAAGGACGAGCCTTAAAGGTTTTGTACCTCAACGCGCGTAGTACTTGAAATAAAAGGGATGAATTGGTTGCGCAGATAGAAGCAAAGGGATGTGATATAGTTTGGATTAGGGGAGACATGGTTCCAAGGTGACCAAGGATGGGAACTAAACATTGAGGGCTATTCAGTTTTCAGGAAGAACAGACAGAAAGGAAAAGGTGGTGGAGTTGCATTGTTGATTAAAGAAGATATTGATGCAATATCAAGAAAATAAATTAATTAGGATGATGTGGCATCTGTTGCTGTTGTTATTAGAAACACCAAGGGGCAAAAAACATTCAACGGGTGGATAACAAACCAGACAACTGCAGTGGTAATTTTGGGAATGGCATTAGACAGGAAATCAGAGATGCATTGGATAAAAGAACATCTGTGATTATGAGTGGATTTAATCTATATACAGATTGGGTGACTCAAATTAGTCACAGTACAATAGAGGAATTACTGGAGTGTATACGGATGGTTTTCTGGACCAATACGTTGAGGAGCCAACAAGGGAACAGGCCATCTTGGAAGGTTGTGCAATGAGAAAGGATTAGTTGGGGGGGGGGGGGGGGGTGAGAGAGACGATGGGGGGGGGGGGGGTGAGAGACACGATGGGGGGGGGGGGGGTGAGAGACACGATGGGGGGGGGGGGGTGAGAGAGACGATGGGGGGGGTGAGAGAGACGATGGGGGGGGATGAGAGAGACGATGGGGGGGGGTGAGAGAGACGATGGGGGGGGGGTGAGAGAGACGATGGGGGGGGTGAGAGAGACGATGGGGGGGTGAGAGAGACGATGGGGGGGGTGAGAGAGACGATGGGGGGGGGTGAGAGAGACGATGGGGGGGTGAGAGAGACGATGGGGGGGGTGAGAGAGACGATGGGGGGGGGTGAGAGAGACGATGGGGGGGGTGAGAGAGACGATGGGGGGGGTGAGAGAGACGATGGGGGGGGTGAGAGAGACGATGGGGGGGGTGAGAGAGACGATGGGGGGGGTGAGAGAGACGATGGGGGGGGTGAGAGAGACGATGGGGGGGGTGAGAGAGACGATGGGGGGGGGTGAGAGAGACGATGGGGGGGGTGAGAGAGACGATGGGGGGGGGTGAGAGAGACGATGGGGGGGGTGAGAGAGACGATGGGGGGGTGAGAGAGACGATGGGGGGGTGAGAGAGACGATGGGGGGGGTGAGAGAGACGATGGGGGGGTGAGAGAGACGATGGGGGGGTGAGAGAGACGATGGGGGGTGAGAGAGACGATGGGGGGGTGAGAGAGACGATGGGGGGGTGAGAGAGACGATGGGGGGGTGAGAGAGACGATGGGGGGGTGAGAGAGACGATGGGGGGGTGAGAGAGACGATGGGGGGGTGAGAGAGACGATGGGGGGGTGAGAGAGACGATGGGGGGGTGAGAGAGACGATGGGGGGGTGAGAGAGACGATGGGGGGGGTGAGAGAGACGATGGGGGGGTGAGAGAGACGATGGGGGGGTGAGAGAGACGATGGGGGGTGAGAGAGACGATGGGGGGGTGAGAGAGACGATGGGGGGGGGAGAGAGACGATGGGGGGGTGAGAGAGACGATGGGGGGGTGAGAGAGACGATGGGGGGGTGAGAGAGACGATGGGGGGGTGAGAGAGACGATGGGGGGGTGAGAGAGACGATGGGGGGGTGAGAGAGACGAAGGGGGGGTGAGAGAGACGATGGGGGGGTGAGAGAGACGATGGGGGGGTGAGAGAGACGATGGGGGGGTGAGAGAGACGATGGGGGGGTGAGAGAGACGATGGGGGGGTGAGAGAGACGATGGGGGGGTGAGAGAGACGATGGGGGGGTGAGAGAGACGATGGGGGGGTGAGAGAGACGATGGGGGGGGGTGAGAGAGACGATGGGGGGGTGAGAGAGACGATGGGGGGTGAGAGAGACGATGGGGGGTGAGAGAGACGATGGGGGGTGAGAGAGACGATGGGGGGTGAGAGAGACGATGGGGGGTGAGAGAGACGATGGGGGGTGAGAGAGACGATGGGGGGTGAGAGAGACGATGGGGGGGTGAGAGAGACGATGGGGGGGTGAGAGAGACGATGGGGGGGTGAGAGAGACGATGGGGGGGTGAGAGAGACGATGGGGGGGTGAGAGAGACGATGGGGGGGGTGAGAGAGACGATGGGGGGGGTGAGAGAGACGATGGGGGGGGTGAGAGAGACGATGGGGGGGGTGAGAGAGACGATGGGGGGGTGAGAGAGACGATGGGGGGGTGAGAGAGACGATGGGGGGGTGAGAGAGACGATGGGGGGGTGAGAGAGACGATGGGGGGGTGAGAGAGACGATGGGGGGGTGAGAGAGACGATGGGGGGGTGAGAGAGACGATGGGGGGGTGAGAGAGACGATGGGGGGGTGAGAGAGACGATGGGGGGTGAGAGAGACGATGGGGGGGTGAGAGAGACGATGGGGGGGTGAGAGAGACGATGGGGGGGTGAGAGAGACGATGGGGGGATGAGAGAGACGATGGGGGGGCGAGAGAGACGATGGGGGGGGCGAGAGAGACGATGGGGGGGCGAGAGAGACGATGGGGGGGCGAGAGAGACGATGGGGGGGGCGAGAGAGACGATGGGGGGGTGAGAGAGACGATGGGGGGGTGAGAGAGACGATGGGGGGGTGAGAGAGACGATAGGGGGGTGAGAGAGACGATAGGGGGGTGAGAGAGACGATGGGGGGGAAGCGAGAGGATGGGGGGGAAGCGAGAGGATGGGGGGGAAGCGAGAGGATGGGGGAAGCGAGATGATGGGGGGGAAGCAAGATGATGGGGGGGAAGCGAGATGATGGGGGGGAAGCGAGATGATGGGGGGGAAGCGAGATGATGATGATGGGGGGAAGCGAGATGGTGACGATGGGGGGAAGCGAGATGATGAAGATGGGGGGAAGCGAGATGATGATGATGGGGGAAGCGAGATGATGATGATGGGGGGAAGCGAGATGATGATGATGGGGGGAAGCGAGATGATGATGATGATGATGGGGGGGAAGCGAGATGATGATGATGGGGGGGAAGCGAGATGATGATGGGGGGAAGCGAGATGATGATGGGGGGAAACGAGATGATGATATGGGGGGAAGCGAGATGGTGATATGGGGGGGAAGCGAGATGATGATATGGGGGGGGGGAAGCGAGATGATATGATATGGGGGGGAGAAGCGAGATGATGATGGGTGAGAAGCGAGATGATGATATGGGGGGGGGAGAAGCGAGATGATGATATGGGGGGGGGAAGCGAGATGGTGATATGGGGGGGGAAGCGAGATGATGATATGGGGGGGGGAAGCGAAAATGATATGATATGGGGGAGAAGCGAGATGATGATGGGGGAAGCGAGATGATGATGGGGGAGAAGCGAAATGATGATATGGGGGAAGCGAGATGATGGGGGAAGCGAGATGATGGGGGGAGGGGGGGTCTAGGGCCCTGACGGTTGCGCTGAAATGAGGACCCGGGATGCCGCCCGTGTCTCCATGCCCCGATACGGTGCCCGGTTTCGCCCCCCACAGACACACTTACCTGACTGCGCCTTTCCCTCGGCCTCCCTTTACCCCCTCATCGCTCCGTCTCCACATCCTGTGAGGGGGGGGGGGGGGGGGGGGTCCCCAGGCTGGGCCCCGGATTAACAGAGCACGGTGCCGGCTGCTTGCCGGGAGCGCCTGTCGTAGGGGCTACCAGTTCCAGTTGTGCAAGGCGCCCTACCTGCTGCCAGTGAGCGAGTGAGGGCTGAGCAGGCCCCAGATGCCAGGTGCGGGCCGTACGCAATTTCCTGGGGAACTTGTTGCTGCGGAGCCATCGCAGGCCGAGGGAGCCGGGCAGCGCCTCGACCCCGGGGGCGCATGCGCAGGGCACGGCAGCAGCTCCATCTCCGGGGACGCATGCGCAATGCCCCAGCCGGGCCCGACCCCCGGCGGTGCATGCGCCTGCGCAGCGCCCACTGTCGACTCCAACCACACGAGCGCGTGCGTTGAGCTCGGCATCGGTGCCCACTCGAGGAACGCATGCGTACTGTCCAGCAGAGCCGCCTCCTCCAGGGGCACATGCGCAGGGTTCAGTGCACTCCCAGGGCTTTGACATCTGCGCATGCACAGTCTTTGGATCGCGCCGCAGAGGCGGGAATGTTCCAGAAGGCTGTCCTTTCGCCTGAGTCACTGGGATGGTCTTTTTTTTCCTAAAATCTGAGAGTATCCAATGTTTTTTTTTCCAATTAAGGGGTAATTTTAGCATGACCCAATCCATCGAGCCTGTACAAAATTTGGACTGTGGGAGGAAACCTATGCAAACACATTATGATCATCGCTGATCATCAAGTTCAATACCCTGATCTCGCCTTGCTCCCATATCCTTTGATGCCTTCAGCAATATATAATTCCTTCTTGAAATTACACAGTGTTTTAGCTTCAACTACTTTCTGCGGTAGTGAAAGGGGAGGACTAGCTGCTGGGATGTTAGTCTTATACTGCATCTCCCATCCATATACCCACTCACCCATCCTGCTCAAATCACGCTAAAGCATCTCTGCAACCTTCTCACACCTCTCCCATTCAGTTTTGTATCATCCAATTTGGAGATAATACATTTAGTTCACTTGTCCAAATCATTATTATATAATGTGAACAACTGGGATCCTAGCGCAGATCCCTGCGGTACCCCAGTAGTCACAACCTGTCATTCAGAAAATGACACATATATTCCAATCCATTGCTTCCTGTACATATTTCAAGACGCTACCCACAATTCCATGCGCTTTAATTTTACATAGTAATCTGCTACGTGAGACCTTGTCAAAGGCCTTCTGAAAATCTAAATAAACCACATCCACTGGTTCTTTCTGGTCAACTCTACCAGTTACATCCTCAAAGAATTCCAGTAGATTTGTCAAGCATGATTTCCCTTTTGTAAATCCATGCAGACTTTGTCTTATACTACTGATTTACAAATGCTGTGCTATGGAATCCTTGATAATTGACTCTAGCAACTACTGACGTTCGGCCCACTGGTCTATTGTGTCATGTGAGAGTACCTTTAAGAAATGGGTGTTTAAGAAATGTACCTTTAAGAAATAGGTGTTTATCAGTGATGTCAGAGTGTGGGTGGAGATGGGCTGTCTGTCAGCTTTTTACTTTTGTTTTAGGCTGTTTGCTGCAGGATGTGTTTTAGTTTCGTTTTCAAAGAAGGATAGCTGCAGTCACAGCCAGAAGGTGTATTAGAGTCTTTCTGTAATCTAAAGAATGTAAATCGATCCTTTGGTGATTTAAAACTAATAACTGTTCTTAGTAGTGACTTTAACCTGATGTGCTTCTGCTGAAAGGTTTTTTTTTAAGCCTGGATGTTAAAAGGACATCTTAAGAATTACTTAGTGTTGTATTCTTTGGAGGTTGTATTTGAATTAATGGTTGCTAAGATGTTCACTGTATGTTTTAAAAAGGTTAACTTGAGTTCATAGAATAAACATTGTTTTGCTTTAAAAATACTTTTCCATTTCTGCTGTACCACACCTGTAGAGTGGTCCCCATACCACAATCTATTAAAAGCTGTGGGTCAGGTGAACTCCATGATACATTTTGGTGTTCTCTAAACCCTGGCCCATAACAACTGTTCCCTGTTTTCTTTCTATCTCCTTTTTGAATCGCAGTCTTATATTAATTAACTCCCCTCTAATCTGGAGGAACCATTTCAGAGTCAAAAGAGTTTTGGAAAATGACCACCAATAGATCTACTATTTCTAGGGCCAGTGGCGGACTGGCCAGGGTGTCAGCTTGCCCGATGGCAAGTGGGCCCCCTATATCAAATAAAAATGCAATAAAGAAACAAACACACACAACTGTTTTAGTAATAAAAAGGAATAAGAAAAAAAAGAGAACAGGACACAAATAAGCAGTGCATGAAAAGGAACGAAGCAGAGGAGGTAGTGGAAGGATGTGGAACAGGGGGGCCCGGGTCGGGCATAATTAAGGAAATTCCATGTTTTCAGCCAGAGTGTGTGAATTTAAAGATAAAGTTACAATTCGTGATTTGAGATGGTCGGCAACTTCAAAGGTTATCAAGCAGTAGTCTTGGTTCAGCCGGTACATCGGTCCGGGGCCCGGAGAGCCAAGAAGGGGCCTGTGAATCTCTGAAGGGCCCTTAAAAATTATAATTAATTAGATAAATAAATCTCCAACTTCTTTCCTGAGATTTGTATTCTAACTTAATAAAATATAATTGTTTTTAAAAAGAGCAATACCAAATAAAAATGCAATAAAGAAACAAACAAATAATCACTCAGTGTATGAAGGAACGAAGCAGTGTTAAACGGATGTGAAAAGGAGTTGGGGGAGGGGGGGCTGGTTCACCCGGGTCGGACATAGTTGGAAATCCACGTTTTCAGCAAGAGTGTATGAATTTAAAGATAAAGTTACAGTTCGTGATTTGAGATGGTCGGCAACTTGAAAGGATATCAAGCAGTACATAGAGTCGTGAGGTCACTGAAAAGGAGAAGCGGTACCTTTGACCGTGAATCATGAGGTCAAAGATATTGAAGTGATAAGCCATGATCGGTAAACTCAAAGGGTTGCGACTTGTAACACTACACTGGTATCAAACTGGACATGTTAACTTTGGTTGTGGGACCATTCTTAATGTCTTACTATAGTCGGACCAAACTTCTAAGTTTCAACAGTTGTCTCAGTTGCTTGCTGGTGTGAACACTGGACAAGGGATTGTCTCCTCTTCTGAAGCTGCAAAGGCCACAGTAGTATTGACTAATGAACATAGCCTATTGAAGTGTAAGTAAGTTATTTTATATTTTTTATCAAGTAGGGGTTTATCTGGCGTTCCTTCAAGTTATTCTTGCAATCATCAATATTCATTTTTCCCAATGTGGGCTATTTTTAGTTAAGCTTTTATTTCAGGAATATTACCCCTACCAGCATGGAAAAGAAAAAGCATAAATCTGGGTCACTAAAACGCAAAGAACAAAAAGAAGCAGAAAGGAAGGAATCAGCCAAGCGATGCAGGCCTATTACAGAGTTTATAATACCACAAGCACAATCCACATCAATATCCAGTTCTGCAACAAATAATCAAGAAGCAAGAAACAATGCTCATGGTGATGATGCAATGACACGCGAGTTACAAGAACAGAGAAGAGCTACTTTGAATGTAGAGACAAATACAAGTGCATCCATTACTAATCAACCCAGGCCCAATATTTCTTCTGGCTTCCTTGTTCCGGTATCTGTACTGCCTGTAGTTGCAACATCTGAACACATAGCTTCAACTAGTGACAGGGAATCAGATATTCCTTCAAGCATAAATGACTTGGTATCTGAAGCACATCCTGTAAATGAACCTACGCAAGAAAATGAAAGATCAATTGCTGGAATCTTCCAATATCCATCACGAGCAAAGCTAAAACAGTTTTTTGCTGAACATCCACTTCAGCCACTTGATGATCTGCCATTTGATGCTCGTTTGTATGAGAGGAAAATTATGAATGACTCAGTCCCAAGAAAATGGCTAACATATAACAAAGAAAATAGATGCTTATATTGTTCATACTGCTTACCTTTGAGTTTCCCAACACTTGTAATCCATCACCCTTTGTACGTGGCTTTAGTGACTACAGGTGTATTAGCCAGAGCTTGACTTTACATGAATCGACAACTACACATGTCAGAAATGCTCAGCAATATATCAGTGTGGTTAATGATGGCACCTTTAATAAATTTTTGCAGCATCACTAATTAAAAGGAAAGAAGAAGTATTGAAGCAGAGAAATATTGTCATGAGGATTATAGACATCATAAAGATGTTAGGCAAGCAAGCACTTCCTTTTCGAGGTCACAGAAATGAATCGGCCTACACTCTAGATAATGAGGTTCTGAATCATGGCAATTTTTTAGCTACAGTGCAGTTGATGGCAAAATATGACCCCATTATGACAGCTCACGTTTCTGCAGTGCAAAACAAGTCTAAACAAAGAATCAAACGATTAGAGCAACAAGGAAAGGCTCAAAGTAAAGGCCGTGGTGGACTTGTTACATACCTGAGTAAAACAACTATAAACATGTTAATCAAAATTATGAAGAATATGATACAAGAAAGAATTAGTCATGAAGTTTCTCAAGCAAAATATTATTCTATTCAGGTTGATTCAACACAAGATAATTCATCCATCGATCAGTTTAGCATTATTATTCGGTATGTGCTTAAAGGTATTATCTGTGAGCGACTACTTTCAGTTGTGCCAAGTAATGATGGTACAGGACAGGGACTTTTTGATCTATTGATTGAAACATTACAGCATCTTAAAATTGACCCCCAAAAATGTTTATCTGATAGCACAGATGGCGCTGCAAGCTACCATGGCCAGTATAATGGTTTACAAAGTAAAATTGCTGATGTGGCTGATCAACATGTTCATATATGGTGCTATGCCCATGTCTTGAATTTGGTGATAACTGAAACAACAAAATGTTGTGTGCCTGCAGTTTCTTTTTTCAATTTGCTCCAGAATATAGCAACGTTTGTGAAAGCATCATACAAGAGAATGGCTGTATGGATAGAAGTTGTTGGAAAACATCTAGGACAAGAAAAAATGAAACAGTTAAAGCTAATTGGTGAGACCAGATGGTCAGGAAAATCCAATGCAGCAACAACTATATTTGGACGTTTTGATGATGCCGCTGCCAGTACTTCGGTAAATCTATTGACATGCTTATCAATGATACAAGATTCAGAAAAGTTTGATGCAAAAACAAAACATGAAGCAAATGTTTTACTTCAAAGTCTTCTAAAGTTTGAAACCATATTGACAGCATTTACTTACTTGTATATATTTGAAACTACAACCCCCTTATCAAGTTATCTACAGACAAGTGGTTTAGATATGTTTACTGCATGGAGTTTGGTAGATTCAGCTACAACAAAGTTGAAGGAACAGACAAGAACATTTGATAACGTTCACAGCAAGGCTTTGGAATTTGTAAATAAATGTAATGACAGATGAATATGGATGAAAATCAAACATTGGAAATTGATGCGTTGGAAACAGCATTGCCAGTTAAGAGGCAGAGGAAGAAGAAAAGAATGGCAGATAAGCTTATTGATGATGAAAGAAATTACTCAGATTCTCTAGCTGATTTTCGAGTAAATGTGTTTAACCTAATAATGGATCGCATTGTCCAATCACTAGAATCACGCTTTGTACAACACAAACAGTTGTATAAAGATTTGCCCTGCTTGGACCCAGCAAAGTTTAAAACTATTGCAGAGAAGGGCCTTGAAGATGAAGCATTGGAAGGTATTATTAAGCTGTTTCCACAAATCAGCAAAGATCAAGTAATATTGGAATTGTTTTCTTTTGCTTCAAACTTTGATGTATTAAAGCTATTGCTTAATGATGGTGAGAATATGGATTCCAGTTGCAACAATTGTAAAATTTGCAGCACTTGCCCATCGTGTGCACTAAAAATTCTGGCATCCAACAGACTTCATGACAAGGCATATGATAACCTTTATGAACTTTATAAAGTCATCTGCACACTATCAGTTACTCAAGTCCAATGTGAGAGGACATTTTCAAAGCTAAAGATCATAAAGACAAGGTTAAGAAATTCGCTGTCTGAGGAGAATTTGGAATCATTCATGTTGTTATCCATTGAAAAGGAATTGTTAGATGAATTGGATGCAGAAGCAATTATTGGCAGATTTGCACAATCATCTAGCGAACACAAACGATTGCTCTTAATATAGTGGACTGCATGCAATGCTCTATTGTGCTTTTGAACTATCTGTTAATGTGTAAATTGTGCAGTAAACTATTTAAAAATATCAACCAATTACTTAAAATTTAAAAAATAAATTAAAAATTCAATTATAACATTCTGTATTTACATTTGGTATCTACTGCCAGTAATATGTACAGTAGATGTACACTGTAATTACTAAGAAATACACATTTTTTCCACAAAAATTTTAATTGTACCCTTTTTTCCATATGTATTTTTTGAAAATTTTATTTATTCGTTATGAAAATTAAATGATAGGATAGTTGTGGGAGGGCCCTCTTTGTCTCCTGGCAACCAATATTTTTAGACCCAGTCAGCCACTGTCTAGGGCCACTTCCTTAAGTACTCTGGGATTAAGATTATCAGGCCCTGGAGATTTATCTGCCTTTAATCCCATTAATTTTTCCAAAACAATTTCTCTACTAATACTGATTTCCTTCAGTTCCTTACTAAAACCTGTGTTTCTCAGAACTACTGGTACATTACTCATGTCTTCCTTTGTGAAGACAGAAGCAAAATACAAATTTAATTCTTCAACCAAATCTTTGTTCCCCATTACGAATTTTACCATTTCTGACTAAATGGCCTACATTCATTTTTGTCAATCATTTTCTCTTTACATACCTATAGAAACTTTTACAGTCCGTTTTTATTGTCCCCTCCAGACTATTCAGACTATTTTCCCCTTCTTAATCAATCCCTTGGTCTGCCTTTGCTGAATTCTAAACTGCTCCCAATCATCAGGTCTATTGCTTTCTCTTGCCAATTTGCATGCATCTTCTTTGAATCTAATACCATCTTGATTTTCCCTAGTAAGCCATGGTTTTGCCACAGTTCCCTTTCCACTTTGCGCCAAATAGGAGTTAACAACTTTTGGAGTTCATCTATTTGTTCCTTGAATGCCTGTCATTACCTGTTCACTGTCCTTTCCGTAATGTATCCCAGTCCATCATTAAAAAAATTTTTTTAGAGTACCCAATTCATTTTTTCCAATTAAGGGGCAATTTAGCGTGGCCAATCCACCTGGCTTGCACATTTTTGGATTGTGGGGATGAGACTCACGCAAACACGGGGAGAATGTGCAAACTCCACATGGACAGTGACCCAGAGCCAGATCCCAGTCCATCATAACCAACTCGTGCCCCAGAATTACCTTTATTTGTAGCCACTATCCACCTTGATAAAGAATTCTATCATATTAAGGTCACCCATCCCCAAGGGTTCTTTCACAACTTGATTTCCAACTAATCCTTTCTCATTGCACAATACCCAATTCAAGATGGCCTCTTCCCTTGGTGGTTTTCAATGTATTGGTCCAGAAAACCATCTCATATACACTCCATAAATTCCTTCTCTGTTGTACTGTGGCTAATGTGACTCACCCAATCCTTATGCAGATTAAAATCACCCATTATTACAAACTTTTTTTTATCACACGCATCTCTGATTTCCTGTTTAATGCTATTTCCAACATTACCGCTACAGTTTGGTTGTCTGTGTACCACCCCACAAATGTTTTTTGCCCCTTTGAGTTTCTTAACTCGACCCACACAGATTCCACATCATCTGGGCTAATATGTTTTCTCAATATTGCATTAATATCTTCTTTAATCAACAATGCAACTCCACAACCTTTTCCTTTCTGTCTGTCCTTCCTAAACACTGATTAGCCCTCAATTTTTGGTTCCCTTCTTTGGTCACCTTGGAGCCATGTCTCCATAATCCTAATTATATCATACCCGTGTCCATCTATCTGAGCAGCTAATTCATCCATTTTATTTTGTATGCTCTGAGCATTCAGGTGTATAATAATAAAATAATAATAATTAATAATAATAGTTAATTCTTTTAACATTCCTTGTCCCTTTTCTACTATTTTTTATTGTGTCCTTATCCAATTCTGGCCCTTCATTACTTTGCCTGTCACTTTTCTGATTCTCCTTGCTGTCTTTTTCTCATGTTCTTGATTTCCTCTGCTCTGAATCCTTACATAGGTTCCCATAGGTTAGGTGGATCTGGCATGCTAAATTGTTCCTTAGTGTCCAAAAGGTCAGGTGGGGTAATGGGGATAGGACCCTCTTTGGGGATATGACCCTCTTTCAGAGGGTCGATACAATCTCAATGGACTGAATGGTCTCCTGTGCTGTTGGATTCTATGATTCTTTGAAAGGTGAAGTTTTGGAGCAACAAGTCCAGAGAACCCTGGATGTCAAGGGGTGAGGCAAGGGGTTACAGGGGATTTGATTGTAGTTTTCGAATTCTCAAACTGGGAATTACAGGCAGGTGAGTCGAGCATCAGCGGTCGTGGAATTATTGGAAAAAATTCTAAGGTACAGAATTAATCTTCACTTGGGAGGTAAGAATTAATCAAGGATAGTCAATGTAGCGTTGTCAAGGGTAGGTCACATCTAACAGATTTGATTGAATTATTCGAGGAAGTGATTAGTTGTGTAGATGAGGTAATATAGTTGATGTGGCCTACGTGGACTTCAGAAAGGCTTTTGACAAGGTCCCACATGGTAGACTGATCAAGAAGGGAAGAGGCCATGAGATCCATGGTGGCTATGTCGTGGAAAACGGAGTCCTGGGCCCCGACCCGGACCGTATGAGCCCCTCTTACAACTCCCTCTCCCTCATTGTCCCAGGGCCCTCAAAAGGTGCCTGGGATTTTTCTCTTATTATGCCCAGTGGGTCCCTCAGTAGGCGGACAAAGCCCGCCCACTATTTAAGGCCACACTCTTTCCACTGTCAGATGAGGCTCGTCAGGCCTTCACCTGCATGAAGGAGGACATCACCAAAGTGGCCATGCGGGCGGTGGATGAATCCGTCCCCTTTCAGGCGGAGAGCGACGCCTCAGAGGTCGCTCTCGCAGCCACACTAAATCAGGCAGGGAGACCAATCGCCTTTTTCTCCCGAACCCTCTCCGTTTCGGAACTTCGACACTCCGCAGTCGAAAAGGAAGCACAAGCCATTGTGGAAGCTAGACGACACTGGAGGCACTACCTCGCAGGTAGGAGGTTCACCCTCATCACCGACCAAAGATCGGTTGCCTTCATGTTTGACAACTCACAAAGGGGCAAAATTAAAAATGATAAGATCCTGCAGTGGAGGATCGAACTCTCCGCCTACAAGTACGATATTATGTATCGACCGGGGAAGCTCAACGAGCCATCAGATGCCCTGTCCCGCGGCACGTGCGCCAACGCGCAAGACGACCGCCTGAAAGCTATCCACAATGACCTCTGCCACCTGGGGGTCACCCGGCTCGCCCACTACATCAAAGCCCGAAATCTGCCTTTCTCCACCGAGCAGGTAAAAGCCATCACCAGGGATTGCCCGATCTGCGCGGAGTGCAAACCGCACTTCTATAGACCAGACAGAGCCCACCTGGTAAAGGCCTCCCGGCCCTTTGAACGCCTGAGCATCGATTTCAAAGGGCCACTCCCCTCGACCAATCAGAATGTGTACTTCCTGAACGTCATCGACGAGTTCTCCCGCTTCCCCTTTGCTATCCCGTGCCCCGATATGACCTCCCACACAGTCATCAGAGCTCTGCACAGTATCTTCACCCTGTTCGGGTTCCCCAGCTATGTATACAGCGACAGGGGTTCGTCCTTTATGAGCGACGAGCTGCGTCAGTACCTGCTCGACAAGGGCATCGCCTCGAGCAGGACTACCAGCTACAATCCCAGGGGGAACGGACAGGTGGAGAGGGAGAACGCGACGGTCTGGAAGACCGTCCTACTGACCCTCCGGTCCAGGAATTTCCCAACCTCCCATTGGCAGGAAGTCCTCCCCGACGCGCTCCATGCTATTAGGTCCCTCCCATGCACAGCCACCAACCAGACCCCTCACGAACGGCTATTTGTTTTTTCTAGGGGCACTAGCACAGGGGTTTCGCTCCCAGCTTGGTTGAAGACACCGGGCCCGGTTCTCCTCCGGAAGCACGTCCGGGCACACAAAACTGACCCACTCGTAGAGAGAGTGCTCCTACTCCACTCAAACCCCCAATACGCTTTCATCGAATACCCTGACGGCCGTCAGGACACTGTTTCCCTCCGGGGCCTGGCGCCAATCCCACTACCACTACCGCCGAGATACCCCTCACACTACACCCCACACAACCCTCCATGCCCTGCGCCCCGCACCTACAGGTTCAGTGCCCGTGCTCCGCGCCCCCGCGCCTTTGGGTTTCCGGCGCTCCCCATCGCCAGTCGAACCAGTCGGGTACGAAGCTCGGACCGAATCACCCCCGGAGTCCACTATCATACCCTCACCTACCGTCACCACCCAGCCACCAGAAGAGGCTGCAACCCCGGTGCTTCGCCGATCACAAAGGACGACTCGGCCGCCGGACCGGCTCAATTTGTAGACCCATCACCCCCGCCGGACTTGATTTTTTTTACAGGGGGTGAATGTGGTGAATTATAAACCTAGTAATTCACACTGTTGTATCATATGTATTGTGTCCTTGTGGAGCCATTGCACGGCTCTACCCATAGGGGGAGATGAGGAGTTTGTACTGGGCTCCACCCTTGGCTCTGCCCATGGCTCCTCCCACTAACCGGAAGTATAAAGAACTGCAGTCGTGAGCCTGCTGCCAGTTCATCTCGTCGCAGGCAGGCTCAGTTGTAAGACTATTAAAACCACTGTTCACTTCCAATCACGTGTCTTGTGAATTGATGGTCTCATCAGCCCGACAGCAGGGTTCCCTTAGGAATCCCTCATATTTCTTACCGTCCATACATTTGCATGGCAAGGATTACGGAATTGCTTCCTGATTTGTGCTCCCGGGGGAGAACATAGAGCTGGATTCACTGTTTTTGAGATTAAATGCGGAGTGTCATGTGAATGTCTCTTTAAGATAGGTTTGGTCTTACCACATGGCTTGTAGCATGGCTTCAGTGATGCCATTTGTGGGTGGAGATGGGCTGTGGCTGTCAGGTGAGAGTGGGTTCAGTGCTTCTGTATCAGTTGCAGTGTGTTGGTTTGGACTGCAAAAGAGAAGCAATGTTTCCCTGTTTTCTCTGTTTTTATTTTTAAAGCTGTTCCAGTGAACTGAGAGCACATTGGGTGTGGCAAACTGCCTTGGTAACTTTAAAGATAGAGTTACTTTTTGGAAGGAGTTTTGAATCTGCTGGTTGGAGGCTGAATCTCAGGGAAAGGACCAATCCCATTCAAGTGAGATTACAGCATACTGGGCCACACCCTTGAAGGGGTTTTGGTTTATTGGATTTTGTATTGAATTGGAATAGCTTCTAAATGGGATTCATTAATAGCTATTGTATACTTAGATTACTGTAGCTGTTGTATGTTTTTTAATGTTTGTAATTGATATCAAATTCTTGATAAGTGTTAAAAAATGTTAACTACATTCTTATAAGAAACTTTGTTTTGATAAAAGTGCCTAGGAAGTCTGATGAATATACGCCTGAAGTGAAGGCTCTTGTGCTCATCCTAAAAGCCAACATAAAAGTTACAGGTCAGGTGGGCTTCCTAGTACACTTTGGAGTTTCTAAGCCCTGACCCATAACAGGAGGAACTGTGGTAGTTTACAACAACAAAATCCGCACCGATCCTGCAACTGGTGGGGGGGGCTAGCAGCTGCACCGAGTAAAACTCCCGGCTCCCACGTTATAAACGCTTGGAGAATGGCCTGCAACAGTTGCGCCGTAAAACATGCGCGGGCCTTCAGGTGACGCGGTAATGCCATTCCAACGGCGTGCGGCGCGCGATACAATGACACCATTTCGGAATGGGCTGAGGATGCAGAACCTGCATCAAACTGGCGCCGCCCCCGATTTCGGTGTCAGAAAGGATTCTCCGGCTGACCGGCGATTCTGAAATCGGCATCGGGGAACGGTGAATCCTGCCCGTAATCTCCCAAATGGAGAATCTCGCCCCATGTCTTTCTCTTTAGTGAATACAGATGAAAAATATTTATTTAAAGCATCACCCATATCCTCTGACTCCACGCACAGATTGCCCCTTTGGTTTGTAATAAGCCCCACTCTTTCCTTGGTCATCCTCTTGTTCTTAATATACTTATAAAATGTCTCAGGGTTGTCCTTAATTCTTCAGGTTTTCGTTAATCCTATCTGCAAATAATATTTTGCGGCCCCTCTTTGCCCACCTAATTTATTTTTTAAACACTCCCTTACATTCTCTATACCCCTAAAGGGCCTCCCATGTTTTTAGTGCTCCATACCAATCAAATGCTTCCTTTTTTTCCTTTTATTAAACCCTTGATATCCCTTGACATCCAGGGTTCCCTGGACTTGCCACCCTTGCCTTTCACTCTTCGAGGAACACATTGGCCCTGAACTCTCACAATTTCACTTTTAAAATAATGCAGATTTACCTGCAAGTAGCTGCTCCCAGTCTATGTTTTCCAGATCCTGTCTAATGATATTGAAATCATCCTTCCCCGAATACAGGCACTTGATTTAAGGACTCTACTTATCCCTTTCCATAGTAACTTTGAAACTTATGGAATTATGCTCATATCCTCAAAATGCTCACCCATTTCCTAGAATTAGGATTAGCACTCCCCATCCCTAGTAGGACTATCTATGTACTGGCACAAAAAGCTCTCCTGGATGCACCTAAAAAGTTCCACCTATTTAATCCTTTCCCGTAATATCGGGAAAGTTTAAATCCCTACCTACGATAACCCTATTCCTCTCACACCTCTCTGTGATTTGCCTACATATTGCTCCCCTATCTCCCTCGGACTGTGGGAAGCCTGTAATATAATCCCAGCAGAGTGATCATCCCTTTTTTATTTCTAAGATCCACCCATATGGCCTAATTTGAAGAGCCTTCTGAAACATCTTCCCTCATTACTGCAGTGATGGTCTCTTTTTATCAATAATGCAATGCTCCAACCTCTCTTACCTCCCCCCATCATATCTGAAACTTTTTAACCTGGAATGTTGAGTTGCAAGACCTGCCCTTCTTTCAACCATGCCTCAGTGATTGCAACAATATCATAAATCCACGTGCTGATCAATTCCCTAAATTCATCGGCCTTACCAGAAAGGCTCCTTGTATTAAAATAGATACAATTTAGCCTTCCAATCCTCCCATGTGCCTTATCCTGCCCATGTCTTCTCTACCTGCTGGACTGATCTAGTTTTCGTCCATATTTGATTGAACCTCGTGCCCAACTGTACACATACACTGTTCCAAATTAGTTTAAAACGTCCCCAACAAATTAGTTTGAAACCTCCCCAACAGCACAAGCAAACCACCCAGCAACTGGACCCATTTAGCTTCAGATGCAAATTGTCCAGCTTGTGCAGGTTCCACCTGTTGCTCGTTATGCCCTCCTTAATTTTCTCTGTTTTAATTACGTTTGCTCAAGAGTCGCCAGGTATCTTTTCGATACCGCCACAAGGTTCAGAACCGAATACTGATCAGAGACTCGATTCACCACTTAGTAAGTTTGAAATCATTGCACATTTATTTGCACACACAGTCAATTATTACTCATGCACAAACTCTACTCACTAAACTACAACTACTACTAAAAGCCTAAACTTAGCTTCGGGTGCCCACTCAGCCAGAGGAACAATGGCCGTTGTCCGATTTTGAGGCTGCTGGCATCGAACTGGTATAGAATAGTAGCTAGGAGCGCCTATCTCGTAGCATGCGTTGACCTTAGACTTGCTTGGCAGGTCTCTCGTCGCTGAGAGCCAAGGCCAAGATGAAGGTGAAGAAGAAGAGAGCGATCTGTCTTTTGGGACTCCTCTTTATATCCCAAAGGTGCTTTGTGCTCTTTTGGGCGGGCCCTGAACTTGGCCCCAATTAATTGGACCATGTCCTAATCATTTGTATTGATTCTCTCCAATAAAGGGGTCGTTGCTTGATCATTGGGCGGGTCCTAGGTGACCGTTGGCCTGCCTTTGTTTTAGTCTCCACTGGCGCCGGGGAGTCTGCCCTGGTACCGATTGCTTAAATGTTTCTCTTTTGTCCCCGGAGATAGTTTATTAATATGCTAATAGCTTGTAGTATCGGTTTTGTCTGGGAGCTGCAAGTTCCAATCCATAGGCAAACCTTGCACCTGCTTGTCTCTTTAGCACTGTCCAATTTTCCCTTTACTCTTTGCAAGTGTCCATTTTGAAATCGGGACGTGGCCACCCCAGGTGGCTACACACCTAGCCCAGAATCTGTCCAATGATCCAAAATTCTAAAGCCCTCCCTCCTACACCATCCCTTTCGGCATGCATTCACCTGACCCATCTTCCTATCGCTAGACACAGTATCATGGGGCATTTGAAATAATCCAGAGATTACAACCCTATATATCCTGCTTTTTAATCTGCTACTCCCTAAATTCCTGTTGCATTCAAGGGACCACCTCCCGTTTTCTACCCATGTCATTCATATCATGAAGAAATTGGTGCATTCCTCAAACCTATTAGTACACTTCGACCCAGCTGAAGAACTGGTATTGACGTCAATGCTTCTCCATATGGTGTTCAAAGTGAGAGTCAAAATACTTATAGGGTGGTTCAATGAGCCAGTTTTCGAGGAAATGAAACCATTTACCCTCAAGAACAAATTGAGTAGTGGGCAGCTCTGTGGCAGAGTGGTTAGCCCTGCTGCCTCACGGCACCAAGATCCCAGGTTCGATCCCGGCTCTGGGTCACTGTCCGTGTGGAGTTTGCACATTCTCCCCATGTTGGTGTGGAGAAAATGAATTGGGTACTCTAAATTTATAAACAAAAAAAACAAAATACTACAATGAAGTCAGTGAAAATCTCCTAATCACCACACTCTGGTGCCTGTTCGGGTACATTGAGGGAGAACTCAGAATGTTCAATTCACCTATCAAGCACGTCTTTTGGGACTTGTGGGAGGAAACTCACGCAGACACGGGGAGAATGTGCAGACTCCGCAGACAGTGACCTAAGCTGGGAATCAAACCTGGGACCCTGGCGTTGTAAAGCAACAGTGCTAACCCTCATCTCCTAATCATCCCAGGAGCTCTCAGCTTTTCACCATGTCTCCCTCTGGAAAGGGATTCCCCCTTTGAATCGCCAGGATGTGAAAGGCAGAGCAGACCACAATGGTGTGGAACACCCTCTGTGGATAGTACTGCAGAGACCCGCCTGAGCGGTCCAAGTATCAGAAAATCATCTTTGTGATGCCAATGGCCTGCTCGATGCTGGATCATGTTGCTTATCCGGCACATTGTATCTCTCCTCTGAGTGACTCAGAGGGCGAAGTTCTGGTGTCATGAGCCATCGATTGAGTAGGTGGGTACCTCTTATACCCAAGGAGCCGTCCCTGTATTTGTGGAGGCCCTGGGAATATGTGAGGCACCTGGGAGAGTATCAGGCTATACAAGTCATTTCAGCTCCCAGGGTACCTGGCACAAATGATGATCACACCAATTGAGTGTTGATGCAGTGGAATCTTTTCCTGTTTATGAACATCAGAAGTTGTTGTCATGGAGCTCCCTATCCGAAACGTGTGCAATCAATTGCATCCTGTACTCTCAGGAAGCCTGAGACAGCAGGAAACCCCATCCAGGCCGAGAGCCTGCGCAGACTGCATTGAGCCAATGCACCTCATAATTTCCTCCAGCCCCTGCACTGTTTCCTTCTCTACCACCGGGAAGTCCAAACCATCCAAGAATTTTACCATCTCAGAGACCCTTCCAGGGGCTCCGACCTGTAAAACCCCAGTAAAAGGTCTCAAAACACCCTATTTTCCCTTCCAGGATCAGAAACCACTCTGCCCCCAGAGTCCAGAATTTGCACTCCCTAGAGGCCATCTGTGTCTCAACTGGTGAGCCATAACATACTGCCCTTCTCATGCTCATAGAACACCCTCGTACACAACACAGCTGGCCAACCACTTTCCCCATCAATACCAATTTGAACTCCATCTGGAGCTTCTTCTGTTCCGTCAACACGTCCTCATTCGGGGTAGCCGAGGATTTCTGGTCCACTGCCAAAATAGCCTCTCCCAACCTCTGTCTCTCCACCCTTCCCGCCTTATCTCTGTGTGCCTGAATTGAGGTTAGCTCCCCTCTAATCACCTTCTCTAATGCCTCCAAGAAGGTGGAAGGCAAGACCTTCTCACTCTTATTAAACTCCACGTACATCCCTACAGAAGCAGCTATCCTATCACACGCCCCCTTATGGATGGATAAAGAACTGGCTGGGCAACAGGAGACAGAGAGTAGTGGTGGAAGGGAGTGTCTCAAAATGGAGAAAGGTGACAAGTGGTGTTCCACAGGGATCTGTGCTCGGACCACTGTTGTTTGTGATATACATAAATGATCTGGACGAAGGTATGAGTGGTCTGATGAGCAAGTTTGCAGATGATACTAAGATTGCGGGAGTTGCAGATAGCGAGGAGGACTGTCAGAGAATACAGCAAAATATGATAGATTGGAGAGTTGGGCAGAGAAATGGCAGATGGAGTTCAATCCAGGCAAATGCGAGGTGATGCCTTTTTGGAATATCTAACTCAAGAGCAGACTATATGGTCAATGGAAGAGTCCTGGGGAAAATTGATGTACAGAGAGATCTGGGAGTTCAGGTCCATTGTACCCTGAAGGTGGCAACGCAGGTCGATAGAGTGGTCAAGAAGGCATACAGCATGCTTGGCTTCATCGGACGGGGTATTGAGTACAAGAGTCGGCAGGTCATGTTACAGTTGTATAGGACTTTGGTTAGGCCACATTTGGAATACTGCGTGCAGTTCTGGTCGCCACATTACCAGAAGGATGTGGATGCTTTAGAGAGGGTGCAGAGGAGGTTCACCAGGATGTTGCCTGGTATGGAGGGTGCTAGCTATGAAGAAAGGTTGAGTAGATTAGGATTGTGTTCATTGGAAAGACAGAGGTTGAGGGGAGACCTGATTGAGGTCTACAAAATTATGAGAGGTATGGACAGGGTGGATAGCAACAAGCTTTTTCCAAGAGTGGGGGTGTCAATTACAAGGGGTCACGATTTCAAGGTGAGCGGGGAAAAGTTTAAGGGAGATGTGCGTGGAAAGTTTTTTATGCAGAGGGTGGTGGGTGCCTGGAATGCTTTGGCAGCGGAGGTGGTAGAGGCGGGTACGATAGCATCATTTAAGATGCATCTGGACAGATATATGAACGGGTGGGGAACAGAGAGAAGTAGACCTTGGAAAATAGGCAACAGGTTTAGATAAAGGATCTGGATCGGCGCAGGCTGGGAGGGCCGAAGAGCCTGTTCCTGTGCTGTAATTGTCTTTGTTCTTTGTTCTTATCTGCCGACGATGCCACATCCAACTTCCACGGGGGTCGCTGGGCACATCTCCTCTATGAACACAAATCCACATCGTGCGGAGTGTGGTCGGATATAACAATTGCCGAGTATTCCGACTCTACCACCCGGGGAGGGGGACAATGCCTTACCCACTATGAAAAAGTCAATGCGGAAGTAAACCTGATGCACATGTGAGAAGAGAACTCCTTCTCCCTCGGGTGTCTAAATCTCCATGGATCCACAACCCCCATCTGCTCCATGAATCTGAGCAGCTCCTTCGTCGATAAGGGATTTGAGGCACAACCTGCCCAGTCTGGGATCAAGCCCCCAATTAAATTCCCTCCCCCATAATCAACTGATAAAAATCCAGACCTGGGACCGCCGCCAGCACCCTCTTGATAAACTCCATATCTTCCCAATTCAATGTGTTCATATTCACAAAAACCTCCCTCCAACCTCCCGCTCACTATCCCTTATCTGCCCCCCGGATCCACCACTATGTTACCCATCAAAAAGAGCACCCTCTTATTGATAAGCACGCGGTTCCTCTTGTCTTCGCATCAAAACTAGAATGGAACACTTGGCCCACCCATCCTTTCCTCAATCTCGTTTGATCCCTAATCCTCAGGTGTGTCTCCTGTAAGAAAACCACATCCGCCTTCAAGCTCTTGGATTGGATTTGTTTACTGTCATGTGTACCGAGGTACAGTGAAAAGTATTTTTCTGCGAGCAGCTCAACAGATCATTAAGTACATGAAAACAAAAAATAAAATAAAATAAATAGGGTAACACAAGGTACACAATGTAAATACATAGACACCAGCATCGGGTGAAGCATACGGGTGTATAGTATTAATCAGGTCCGTCCATAAGAAGGTCGTTTAGGAGTCTGGTAACAGCGGGGAAGAAGCTGTTTTTGAGTCTATTCGTGCTTTGTATCTCCTGCCCGATGGAAGAAGTTTGGAGAGCGAGTAAGCCGGGTGGGAAGGGTCCTTGATTATGCTGCCCACTTTCCCCAGGCAGCGGAAATTGTAGATGGAGTCAATGGATGGTAGGCAGGTTCGTGTGATGATCTGGGCTGTGTTCACGATGGGCATGTTTAAATGGGCGAACACTCAAGATAATTTATTTGCCCATTCAATATCCTTACGTTCCATGTGCCAGTCTGGTCAGGGGCCTCCAGGCCCCCCACCCTGATCAGCCATACCCTAGGCATAAGTGAATTCAACAGGGCCTCACCCAGAATCCAGGCCCACTCAAGATGGCCCCACTAAGAGACCTTCACCGTCAGCAGCCCCACTTCCCCCAACCTCCCACGGGGTTGCACGGTAGCACAAGTGGATAGCACTGTGGCTTCACAGCACCAGGGTCCCAGGTTCGATTACCCGCTGGGTCACTGTCTGTGCGGAGTCTGCACGTTCTCCCCCTGTCTGCGTGGGTTTCCTCCGGGTGCTCCGGTTTCATCCCACAGTCCATGCAGGTTAGGTGGATTGCCCATGATAAATTGCCCTTAGTGACCAAAACGTTCAGGAGGGGTTATTGGGTTACGGGGATAGAGTGGAAGTGAGGGCTGAAGTGGGTCAGTGCAGACTCGATGGGTCGAATGGCCTCCTGCACTATTCTATGTTCTGTGTTTTCCCCTTCTACCCCTTACTGACTTGAACCCGTCGCCCCACCGCCAGACATCATACCTATTGCCCTCCCCCACCTGCTCCATCCCAAAGAAAACCCAACCATCCTAGGCTCATTATCCCAACAAAGAAAACAACCCCCTCTCCCTCACAGTGGCTTTCTCACCCATTTCACTTCTGTTAACCAGCATCTTTGCTGGCAGGGTGACCCCCCGCACCTGGGGAGAAATGCAAGTTATATTTTCCGAAATTCTACACGCACTTCCCCCTCTCCAAACCTGATTTTAATCTTGTACATCAAACCAATCCTAACCCACACCCACTCCCCACCTCCTAGTTCCACTCTGGTCTCGCCTTTCCTTCCTGGCCCCTCCCATCCCACAGGTCCCGCCCCTTCCTTACTGGCCCCACCCCTCCCACTCTGGTCCCGCCCCTTCCTTCCTGGCTCCACCCCTTCCACTCTGGTCCCCCCCTTCTTTCTTGGCCCCTCCCTCCAGCCCTTGTCTGTCCTCTGGAGATGCTGTGCGCCTGCGCGGAGTGATGGTCGGTTTGAGGCTGCTCAGGTTGGTGACGTCGAGGCCCGGCGCCGCGGCTGGCGGGGGGCAGATCGGCCCGAGCCCGGGCGGGTTCCTCTCTACTGGGTGCCTCTCTTACTCACCCCTTTCATCCTCATGTTGATTAATGAGCATCAAGGCAGGAAATCCCCTGAATAAAACCCACCCCCCACATGCATGTTTTGCAGCCAGCTGAGTTAATTTTAAACTATTTAATATTTTATATCCATGTACTGGAATTTGTTTAATCTTTCCTTAAATGTCAGCTCTTTTACGGTTGGGATGTTTCCTGCACTGTTTTTAAAAAGAATCCGTACAGTGCAGAAGGAAGCCTTTCGGCCCCATTGAGTCCGTACTGACCCTCCGGAAGTGTACCCCCTTCCCCCACCCTGTCTCCGTAATCCCACCTAATCCTTTGGACACGAGGGACAATCCACTCGTGCTGTGAGGTAGCAGTGCTTCCACCGTGCCACCCTATATTTCTCCGGACTGAGTGATCAGAATTGCCCATCGTACAATGATTCTCTGACTAGTACCTAAACAACCCCCTGACACATGGGCAGCACGGGAGCACAGTGGTTAGCACTCTTGCTTCACAGCTCCAGGGTCCCAGGTTCGATTCTTGGCTTGGGTCACTGTCTGTGTGGAGTTTGCACTTTCCCCACGTGTTTGCGTGGGTTTCCTCCGGATCCTCTGGTTTCCTCGCACAGTCCAAAGATGTGCAGGTTAGGTGGATTGGCCATGATTCCCTTAGTGTCCAAAACGGTTAGGTGGGGTTATGGGGATAGGGTGGAGCTGTGGGCTTAACTAGGGTGCTCCGTTGCAGGCCAAATGTCCTGCACTGTACATTCTATGACTATGACTTCTATTGTTCACGTTCGTGTTTTATCTGCTCCGACATTTGTATTACCTCACCACATTATACAGGCACTGAAAATCATGAGTCTGTTGACACTGTCTGATTCCTTTCGCAATCTCCCTGTGGTAATTATATTCCATTCATTGAATTCTCATCATGTATATGTTTCAATGAATGAACAACACATTTGGCAGTGCTAAATTTTATTTGCCTCTTTTATTGGTAAGAATTTAGAGTCTGTTATTAAAGATGAGATTGCAAAGCACTTGGAAGCGCATGGTAAAATAGGACTGAGTCAGCACGACTTTGTCAAAGGGAAGTCGTGTCTGACAAATCTGTTCGAGTTCTTTGAGGAGGTACCAAGCAAGTTAGACAAAGGAGAACCAGTGGACACAATTTATTTAGATTTCCAGAAGGCCTTTGACAAGGTGCCGCATAGGAGACTGTTAAATAAGTTAAGATCTCGTGGTGTCAGGGTAAGATCCTGGCATGGATAGAGGATTGGCTGACTGGCAGAAGGCAGAGAGTGGGGATAAAGGGGTCTGTCTCAGGATGGCAGCCGGTGACTAGTGGTGTGCCTCAGGCATCTGTGCTGGGACCACCAACTTTTTACAATATACATTAATGATGTGGAAGAAGGAACTGAAGGCACTCTTGCTAAATTGGCAGATGATACAAAGACCTGTAGAGGGACAGGTAGTATTGAGGGAGCAAGGGGGCTGCAGAAGGACTTGGAAAAGCTTGGAGAGTGGGCAACAAAGTGGCAAATGAAATACAATGTGGAAAAATGTGAGGTTATGCACTTTGGAAGGAGGAATTTAGGCATAGTCTATTTTCTAAATGGGGAAAATGCTTCGGAAAGCAGAAGCACAAAGGGACTTGCGAGTTCTTGTTCACGGTTCTCTTCAGGTTAATGTGCAGGTTCAATCGGCAGTTAAGAAAGCAATGCAATGTTAGCACTCATGTCAAGAGGGCTAGAATGCAAGACCAGGGATGTACGTCTGAGGCTGTATAAGGCTCTGGTCAGACCCCATTTGGGTGAGCAGTTTTGGCCCCCATATCTAAGGAAGAGTATGCTGGCCTTGGAAAGGGTCCCGAGGAGGTTTGCAAGAATGATCCCTGGAATGAAGAACTTGTCATATGAGGAACGTTTGAGGACTCTATGTCTGTACTCGTTGGAGTTTAGAAGGATGAGAGGGGATCCTATTGAAACTTACAAGATACTGCGAGGCCTGGATATAGTGGACATAGAGAGAATGTGTCCACTTGTAGGAAAAACTAGAACCAGAGGACACCATCTCAGACTAAAGGGACGATCCTTATAAACAGAGTAGAGGAGGAATTTCTTCAGCCAGAGGGTGGTGAATCTGTGGAACTCTTTACCGCAGCAGGCTGTGGAGGCCAATTCTCTGAGTGTCTTTAAGACAGAGATAGATAGATACGTTCTTGATTAATAAGGGGACCAGGGGTTATGGGGAGAAGGCAGGAGAATGGGGATGAAAAAATATCAGCCATGATTCAATGGCGGAGCAGACTCGATTAGCCAAGTGGCCTAATTCTGCTCCTATGTCTTATGGTCTTTCCGCTGTACTGCATGAAGGATCTCAATCCAGATATCACTATTTTGCTGTATTTTCCTGCCTCTACTCTCCCTGTCTGAGAAGCTTTCATATTTGAATATCCAGGCTTTTCAATGTAAATCAGAAATAACAAGTCCAAGCACTGATAGTGCAACTTCAGTCACTTTCCCAGTTGAATGTTTTGCTTTCCGTAATTACACCGTTTTCTCTTTTCCACGTTCCAGCCAATATTCAACTTGGGGGATGGTCATCCAATGATACAGAATGATGGGGAAATACTTGCCATGTCTTCATCAATTCTACAAGGAGTTGTTGGCGGGAGGGAGGCCAAGCAAGGACAGCCAGGAACTGGCAACATTCCTTTCTCCTGATATGTGCATTGAAGACTCAAACATTTCCCTAGGAACCAATGAATTTACCGAACCAAGTAACCAAGTTTTTCATTTCGATGTGGGGAGCACATTGTCTATGGGTAGTCACGGCATGTCACGTGATAGGAACTCCAGCACAAAATGCAGTCAGAATGAAATCCTGTTGATACAGATATCCCTGATTCAGATGATGAGTTCTAAAGTACATTCTGAAGTATTGAATAAAGATGTCAGACAATCATACCTGAACGCTATAAGAGTTTTGTTAGAAGACATGGACATTTTATCCAAACTGGTGAGTGTGACTGATTATTCTGATCACTCTTATGTTTTATGACACAAATAGGACATTTGTGATGAATGTGGAAATTATTATATCTTATTATTAAATTATTTTAAATCTGTTACAGCAAGATTTTTAAAAGCCTGGGTTAAGGTATATGTTTGTTGCAGTAATATTACCAAAGAACCTAGGTTAAGATATCCAGACCGTGTGTGTTAAAGTTGTAATTAAGAAGTCATAAAAGGTGAGGTCATGACTCTAACCATTTACTTTGTTACATGCAGAAGGCTAATGGGATCTTGTTATTGTTGCTTGAGATTTCCGGAGAGTAGATAACATCTGAGGGATTGTATTTCGTTGGATCTAAGCAGATCGTGTGACATCTTAGTCGGAAACAGATGATGTATTTGATGGGAGGAGCCAGGCCTGTGTAGTTTTGCCATAGGATGAGAATCTGACAAGACCGAAGAATTTTAAATTGATCAGCAGTTTGGCAAACTACTGCTAGGTTGAGGAAAAGTGCACTGGTTCGGCTCCTGAAAGGATCTCTCCAAACATCCTCTAGTCTACACAACTAAACAAGTAATCTGTTTTGTTAACTTTATTTATAAGTGGCATTTTAACTGCATTGGGTTTCTCAATTGAAATTAGTAGCAGGTAAAGATAGTAAGTTTACGTCTTTCCTTGTATTTAAGAACTTTTTAATTGATAATTGTAAAGCTATTTTCAATGAGGTTAATGTAGTTAATTCTGTGTTTAAATTAAAATTTGTTTCAACATAAAAGATAGCTATTGGTCAGAGTCATCACTCCTGGGGTGAAGTATTCTTTTCTAACAGTTTTACAATTTCAGAAAAACTGTTTAGGATTCTTGTCCAGTATCCTAAGACAAGTTGTGGCCTGGTCCGAGATCTTGGCACATTCAGCTGAACTAATCCATGCCAATTTTATGCTCTGCACAAGCCTTCTCCCACTTTACCCTACCAGGACAATCTTATTCCCACAGAGGGTGGTGGTTGATGGCAAATGTTCAGAATGGAGTTCAGTTACGAGTGGCGTACCACAAGGATCTGTTCTGGGGCCGTTGCTGTTTGTCATTTTTATAAATGACCTAGAGGAGGGCACAGAAGGTTGGGTGAGTAAATTTGCAGACGACACTAAAGTCGGTGGAGTTGTAGACAGTGCGGAAGGATGTTGCAGGTTACAGAGGGACATAGATAAGCTGCAGAGCTGGGCTGAGAGGTGGCAAATGGAGTTCAATGTAGAGAAGTGTGAGGTGATTCACTTTGGAAAGAAAAACAGGAATGCGGAATATTTGGCTAATGGTAAAATTCTTGGCAGTGTGGATGAGCAGAGGGATCTCGGTGTCCATGTACATAGATCCCTGAAAGTTGCCACCCAGGTTGATAGGGTTGTGAAGAAGGCCTATGGTGTGTTGGCCTTTATTGGTAGAGGGATTGAGTTCCGGAGCCATGAGGTCATGTTGCAGCTGTACAAAACTCTGGTACGGCCGCATTTGGAGTATTGCGTACAGTTCTGGTTGCCTCATTATAGGAAGGACGTGGAAGCTTTGGAACGGGTACAGAGGAGATTTACCAGGATGTTGCCTGGTATGGAGGGAAAATCTTATGAGGAAAGGCTGATGGACTTGAGGTTGTTTTCGTTAGAGAGAAGAAGGTTAAGAGGTGACTTAATAGAGGCATACAAAATGATCAGAGGGTTAGATAGGGTGGACAGCGAGAGCCTTCTCCCGCGGATGGAGGTGGCTAGCACGAGGGGACATAGCCGTAAATTGAGGGGTAATAGATATAGGTCAGAGGTGGGTTTTTTACGCAGAGTGGTGAGGCCGTGGAATGCCCTACCTGCAACAGTAGTGAACTCGCCAACATTGAGGGCATTTAAAAGCTTATTGGATAAGCATATGGATGATAATGGCATAGTGTAGGTTAGATGGCCTTTAGTGTTTGACTTCCCATGTCGGTGCAACATCGTGGGCCGAAGGGCCTGTACTGCGCTGTATCGTTCTATGTTCTATGTTCTTTATTGTTTATCTAGCATCTCCTTAAATACATCTGTTTTTGCCTCAACGTCCTGTGGTAAAGAGCTCCATATGCTCACCATTCTGAGTCAAGAAGTTTCTCCTGAATCCTGAATTGGGTTTATTAATGACTATTTATATTTATGACCCTTAATTCTGGTCTTTAACACAAGTGGAAACATCATCACACGGAAACATCCTCTCCACGTCCACTCTATCCAGGCCTCGCAGTGTCCTGTAAGTTTCAATAAAATCCCCCCTCATCCTTCTAAACTCCGAGTACAGACCCAGAGTCCTCAAACGTTCCTCATACGACAAGTTCTTCATTCCAAGGATCATTTTGTGAACCTCCTCTGGACCCTTTCCAAGGCCAGCACATCCTTCCTTGGACACGGGGCCCAAAACTGCTCTCAATACTCCAAATGGGGTCTGACCAGAGCCTTATACAGCCTCAGAAGTACATCCCTGGTCTTTTATTCTCGCCCTCTTGACATGAATGCTAACATTGCATTTGCCTTCTTAACTGCCGACTGAACCTGCACGTTAACCTTAAGAGAATCGTGAACAACGATTCTCAAGTCCCTTTGTGCTTTTGATTGCCTAAGCAATTCCCCCATTTAGAAAAAAGTCTATCCCTAAATTCCTCCTTCAAAAGTGCATAACCTCACACTTTTCCACATTGTATTTCATTTGCCACTTCATTGCCCACTCTCCTAGCTTGTCCAAATCCTTCTGCAGCCCCCTTGTTTCCTCAGTACTACCTGTCCCTCTACAGATCTTTGTATCATCTGCCAACTTAGCAAGAGTGCCTTCAGTTCCTTCTTCCACATCATTAATGTATATTGTGAAAAGTTGGTGGTCCCAGCACAGATGCCTGAGGCACACCACTAGTCACCGGCTGCCATCCTGAGACAGACCCCTTTATCCCCACTCTCTGCCTTCTGCCAGTCAGCCAAGCCTCTATCCATGTCAGGGTCTTACCCTGACACCACAAGCTCTTAACTTATTTAACAGTCTCCTATGCGGCACCTTGTCAAAAGCCTTCTGGAAATCGAAATAAATTGTGTCCACTGATTCTCCTTTGTCTAACTTGCTTGGTACCTTCTCAAAGAACTCGAACAGATTTGTCAGACACAACCTCCCTTTGACAAACCCTGCTGACTCAATCCTATTTAACCATGCGTTTCCAAGTGCTTTGCGATCTCATCTTTAATAACAGACTCTAAAAGCTTAGCAATGAGCAAAGTCAGGCTAACCGGCCTATAATTTCCTGTCTGCTGCTTCCCTCCCTTCTTAAACAGTGGTGTTACATTAGCCAGTTTCCAGTCCTCTGGGACCCTTCCTGCCTCCAGTGAGTCCTGAAAGATCATCACCAATGCCTCCACAATTTCCTCAGCTATCTCTTTTAGGACTCTGGGCTGTAGTCCATCCGGTCCAGGTGACTTTTCCGCTTTCAGACCTTTCAGTTTCTCCAGAACCTTCTCCTTAGTAGCCAAGGTAGCTAAGGTACCTTGCCTAGTCTAGTTTAGTTTCATTGTACTGTAGACTGCCACTCACTTTGCCTGCTAAGCTCTGTGTATTTTTAGCCTTGAATCCATCTAACATATCTAGTTCCAACTCAAGATGAAAGTGTGAAGCTTTAACATCCTGCTGGACCCCCAACCTCAGCTTCCTTCCTCTTCACCTGATCCCAAAGTTCTATTCTTTTACCAAACCTGTGTTCTTCCATGTCTAACATTTTCCACCCCCTTCTGAAACTGTGATCTATGCATTCATCATCTTGAAGCTCGACCTAGCCTCCTCCTATCAACTGTTTGAAAGTTACAACTCATTTAAAACCCATCCATACTATGTTCCACACTCGCATCATAGATTTTCATTATTCATTTTAAATTTCTTGCTTTTGTTTTCAGATGTCTTCATGAACTTGGCTCGCTTAATGATTTCCTGTTACGTGATAGCCCTGCAAACATCTTCTCATGTCATGCTCCATTATCTTTCTGTCCTTCCCTGCTGCTCTCTAAGTTTTCCATCTGCTCTCCCTAAGCTTTAGTCCCTCATACCATTCCAATGAACCTCTATTTAGAATCTTCCTAAAAAGTGGTGCATAGTATTAAATGCAGTATTTCAAAAGTTTAACTTCCTTGCTTTAGTGCTCTATTAATAAAGCCAGAGATCCCTCATGTTTTTTTTTTGTCAGCTCTCACACATCTCACCTTCAAGCTCAAGTCTCCCTCTTCACATACCCCTTAAAAGTGTATAATTTAGTTCTTATTGCCTTTCCCATTTTTCCTTCCAAAATGGATCACTCCTACTTCTCCGTGCTGAATTCAATCTGCCGCAAATCTTCCCTGAAGTCTGCCACCATCCTCTTCAATGTTTTTAATTTAAAAAATTTATATATTTAGAGTACCCAATTATTGTTTCCCAATTAAGGGGCAATTTAGCGTGGTTAGTCCACCTACCTGCACATCCTTGGATTGTGAGTCAGAGACACAGAGACGGGGAGAATGTGCAAACTCCAAACAGACAGTGATCCAGGGCCGGACCGAACCCGGGTCCTCAGCGCCGTGAGCCAGTAGTGCTAACCACTGCGCCACCATGCCGCCTCTTCAATGTTTACAACATTTCCAAACTCTGCCATGGGTCCGAAGTTACACATCGACCAAACCAGATAAGGACATCACATTTCCTTCCTTAAAAGACATTCGTGAACCAGATGGATTTTTATGACAATGTGGTAGTTTTGTGGTCAGAAAGTGCCGCCTACTTCCGGTGGCGGCGATGTTCGAGTGAGCCGCACATTCGGCGGGCTCTCACTCCGGCGGGGCTTAACAGCTGATTCCCCGCGATAGCGGGACCACGGGGGCGGCAAAAAGGCTGCCGTGAAAGAAGAGGAGAGCGGGCTGCAGCGGATTGAATCATGGGAGGCCAGCAGGTAGAGGAAGAAAGAGAGAGAGAGAGAGACGGAGGCAAGGAGGAAACTGACCTGAAGGGTAAGATGGCGGACCCACGGACCTTCCTTCCTCCAGGACAAAGAAAAAAAGTTTGGAGTTGCTGAGGAGGGACAGCTTGGACCCACTTCAGATGCCCAGGAGGTAAAATTTAAGGAGCTGGGCGAAGGAAGGCGGCAGCGAAGGTGCTGAGGAGCGGGCTGCGGCACATGGAACAGCGGGATTCCAGAAGGCAGAAGAAGAAGAAGAAAAAGGGACAGAGACAAGGACCTGAAGAAAATTACCTGGGACCTAAGATGGCGGACACACGGACCCCGGACTCAGCAATCCATCTGGCGCTGGATAACATGCTCCAGGTAATGAAGTCCAGTTTTGAAGTGCTGAAGCGGGACAGCTTGGACCCAATCCAGAAAGCGGTGGATCAGCTGAACCAGAGGCTGGACGCCCAGGATGTTAAAGTTAAGGAGCTGGGAGAGGTGGTGGAGGAGCAGGCGGATGCGCAAACGGTTGCAGCGCTAGAAGCTGACGGCCTGAAAGAGCGGCAGAGAAGACTGCTGGACAGAGTGGAGGAGCTGGAGAATAGAGTCCGCAGGAACAATCTGAGGATGGTCAGCCTCCCGGAAGGGGCTGAGGGAACTGATGCTGCAGCGTTTGTAGCAGACCTGCTGAAGCAGCTGATGGGGGCCGAAGCCTTTCCGTGACCGCTGGAGCTGGAGGGGGCACACAGAGTGCAGGCAAGGCAGGGGCGGCCGGGCGGACCCCCCCCCCCCCCCCCCCGCCCGATGGTGATTAGGTTCCACAGGTTCGTGGACAAGAAGCGGGTGCTGCAGTGGGCAAAGAGCGCCAGGAGCAGCACGTGGAACAAATGTTCTCCGCATTTATCAGGACCTAAGCCAGGAGGTGGCTCGGCGGCGAGCAGCCTTTAAGAATGTCAAGGCGGTGCTGTTCAAGAAGCACGTGAAGTTTGGTCTGCTGTTCCCAGCTCGGCTATGGGTCACGCACCAGGGTCAACACCACTACTTCTCCGAGCCTGAAGAAGCGATGGATTTTGTGAGGGACCTGGGGCTGGTCCCGAAAGGAGGCCCCAAGGACGCGAGTTAGGGCCCGAGGATTTCTGTGGGAAGGAACGCCGAATGTGCCTGGACTGCTGATCAACGGTTTGCTGGGCCAAAGGGGCCAAGCGGAACATTTGAGACTCTTTCCTTTGTTCATGGACATTTATGTGCTTTTTCTCTTTTTTCTGTGTTTTTTTTTTCCTGTTTGGGCTGGTTTGTGCTTTTTGTGCAGCTCGCGGAAGACACTGGAGCCGGCTTGCCCCAGTGGGTGGGGAGGAGGACGGGGAAACAATGGGAATGAGACAGGAAGGCGCCGGAGTGTTGAGTCACCGGGCTAGCAGATTGGCTAGTCAAGGGAGTCAGATGGGGGGGGTAGTTACAGCCAGTAGATGGCAGGGGTGGGGGTATCGGGGGATGGGGTTAGGGGAGGGGGGGTTTGTTCTGCTGACGGGAGAGGGACTTTAAATAGGCACTGGAAAGGAGGTCGAGGGTGGAGGCAGCCAAAGGGCGGGCCAGGAATGGCGCGACGCACGGGTCAGGGGCCAGCCTGAGAAAGGCTATGGCTGATCGGCGGGGTGGGGGGGGGGGGGGGGGGGGGGGGGTGGGTGGGATGCGTCCCCCGACCAGGCTGATCACCTGGAACGTCAAGGGACTGAATGGGCCGGTTAAGAGGGCGCGGGTGTTCGCGCACTTGCGGGCCCTGAGGGCGGACGTAATTATGTTGCAGGAGACACATCTGAAAGTGTCAGACCAGACCAGGCTAAGGAAGGGCTGGATTAGCCAGGTCTTCCACTCGGACTTGGACTCGAAGTCCAGAGGGATGGCAATCATGATCAACAAGCGCGTGCAATTTGAGGCAGAGGGCATATCCGCAGACAGGGGGGGGCAGATACCTGATGGTACGGGGCAGACTGGTGGGGAGAAGAGTGGTGCTGGTCAATATATATGCCCCGAACTGGGATGACGTGGACTTCATTAAAAGAGTGCTGGGGAAGATCCCGGACTTGGATTCTCGCAGGCTAATAATGGGAGGGGACTTTAACATGGTCCTTGACCCGACTTTGGATCGGTCGTGTCCCAGAACGGGTAGACTCTCAGCAATGGCAAGGGAGCTGAAAGGGTTTATGGAGCAAATGGGGGCAGTGGGCCCCTGGAGAGATGGACAGCCAACAGGAAGGGGCTACTCGTTTTACTCGCACGTCCATAAAGTATATTCCAGGATAGATTTCTTTGTACTAAGCAGGGACTGTATGGGGGAGGTAAAGAACACGGAATACTCAGCAATTACCATTTCAGACCATGCCCCGCATTGGGTGGACCTGCAGTTCGGGGGAGCGAGTTATCAACGCCTGCCATGGAGGCTAGATGTGGGACTGCTGTCGGAGGAGGGGATCTGCGAGAGGCTTCGGAAATGTATAAAAAATTACCTGCAGGTGAATGACACTGGGGAGGTCTCAGCGGCCACCTTGTGGGAGGCGCTAAAGGCAGTAGTGCGGGGGGAGCTGATTTCAATTGGGGCCCACAGAGCCAAGGCAGACCGGGCAGAGATGGATAGATTGGTCAGGGAAATGGGTCGGATAGATGAAGAGCACGCGGAGTCCCCGGGGGAGGTTTTACTCAGGGAGAGGCAGAGACTACAGGCGGAACTGGGGGCACTATCCACGAGCAGGGCCGTGGAACAGCTTAGGAAGGCGAGGGGAGTGGTGTACGAGCATGGGGAAAAGGCTAGCAGACTGTTAGCGCAGTAACTCAGGAGGAGGGAGGCGGCCAGGGAAATAGGTAGAGTGAGGGACGAGGGGGGGGCGCAAAGTGGAGGATCCGGCAGAATTGAATAGGGTATTCCGGGACTTCTATCGTAAGCTATATACTTCGGAGCCGCCGGAAGAACCGGAGGGGGGATGAAAAGGTTTCTGGACGGGTTAACATTCCCAACAGTTGGGGGGGGGGGGCGCGAGTGGAAGAGCTGGGGGCCCCGATTAGCGTAGAGGAGGTATTGGGGGGCCTAAAGGCCATGCAGTCGGGGTAGTCCCCGGGGCCGGATTGATACCCAGTAGAGTTTTATAGGAAGTTCTCTGAGCTGGTGGGCCCGGTCTTGGCGAGGGTTTTCAATGAGGCAAGGGACAGAGGGACCCTGCCACCGACAATGTCACAAGCCGCCATATCTCTGATATTGAAGCGGGGTAAAGACCCGGAGGTGTGCGGGTCCTACAGGCCAATCTCCCTGATTAATGTAGACGCCAAGCTCCTGGCAAAGGTACTGGCGGGTAGAATGGAGGACTGTGTACCGGAGGTGATTGGGGAGGATCAAACGGGGTTCGTGAAAGGTAGGCAGCTGGCGGCCAATCTGAGGAGATTGCTCAATGTGATTATGATGCCCCCGGCGGGTAGAGAGGTGGAGGTAGTGGTGGCAATGGACGCCGAGAAGGCCTTTGACCGGGTGGAGTGGGACTATCTATGGGAGGTGCTCGGACGGTTTGGGTTCGGGGAGGGATTGGTGAATTGGATCAAATTATTATATCAGGCTCCGAGGGCCAGCGTCAGGACCAACAGAGAAGTGTCGGAGTACTTTAGGTTGTACCGAGGGACCAGACAGGGCTGCCCGCTCTCCCCGCTGCTGTTTGCGCTGGCCATAGAGCCGCTGGCGATTGCGCTGAGAGCCGCAGAGGGTTGGAAGGGGATGGTGAGGGGCGGGGTTGAACACAGGGTTTCTCTTTATGCAGACGACCTGCTCCTGTACGTGTCGGACCCAGTGGTCGGGATGGGAACTATACTGGGAATGCTGAGGAAGTTCGGCCAGTTCTCAGGATACAAATTAAACACGGTCAAGAGTGAAATGTTTGTGGTCCAGGCAAGGGGCCAGGAGAACAGATTGAGAGGGCTACCGTTTAGGCTAGTTGAGGAAAATTTCCGGTATTTGGGAATCCAGGTGGCACGAGACTGGGGCAGGCTGCATAAGTTAAATTTGGCCAGGGTGGTGGAGCAAATGAAGGGAGAGTTTCGGAGATGGGATGCACTCCCGCTGTCGCTGGCAGGGAGGGTGCAGACTGTAAAGATGACAATCCTCCCTCGATTTTTGTTTATTTTTCAGTGCCTCCCGATCTTTATCCCACAGTCCTTCTTCGAAAGAGTTAACGGGCTGATCATGAGCTTTGTCTGGGCGGGAAAGTCTCCGCGGGTGAAGAAGGCGATGCTGGAGAGGAACCGCAGCGAGGGAGGGCTGGCTTTGCCGAGTCTGGTCAATTATTACTGGGCGGCCAACATCGCTATGATAAGGAAGTGGATGGTGGGTACGGGGTCTATTTGGGAGCGGGTGGAGGCGGCTTCGTGCAGGGGCTCCAGTTTGGAAGCCCTGGTCACGGCTCCTCTACTGCTGCCGCCGGCCAAGTACACCACCAGCCCGGTAGTGGCGGCGACCCTGCGGATATGGGGCCAGTGGAGGAGGCATGTGGGGGAGATGGGGACGTCTGTCTGGGCGCCAATCTGTGACAACCATCGGTTTGCCCCCGGCAGTATGGATGGGGGGTTCCGAGTATGGCGGCGAGCAGGGGCGGGAAGGGTGGGTGATATGTTCCTGGAAGGGAGCTTCGCGAGTTTGAGGAGCTTGGAGGAGAAATTTGGGTTGGTAAGGGGAAATGATTTTAGATACCTACAGTTGCGGGACTTTGTTCGTAGACAGGTCCCATCTTTCCCGCGCCTCCCGCCAATGGGGATCCTCGACAGAATAGTCTCTAGGAGGGAAGAAGGGGAGGGCAGAGTCTCGGGTATATATAAGGTGCTCATGAGGGAGGAAGGGTCCCAGACAGAGGAACTGAAACTTAAATGGGAGGAGGAGCTAGGCGGGGAAATGGAGGATGGGCTGTGGGCAGAGGCCCTGAGTAGGGTAAATTCGACCGCGACATGTGCTAGGCTCGGGCTGATCCAATTTAAGGTCGTTCACCGGGCCCATATGACGGTGGCTCGGATGAGCAAATTTTTCGGGATAGAGGACAAATGCGCTAGGTGCGCGGGAGGACCAGCGAACCATGTTCACATGTTTTGGGCATGCCCTGAGCTGAGGGGGTACTGGGAGGGATTTGCGGGGGTCACGTCCCAGGTGCTAAAAACAAGGGTGGTGATGAGTCCAGGGGTGGCAATTTTTGGGATTTCGGAAGACCCGGGCGTCCAGGGGGAGAAAGAGGCCGATGTGTTGGCCTTTGCTTCCCTGATAGCCCGGCGACGAATATTATTGGCGTGGAGGGACTCAAAGCTCCCGAAGACTGAGTGGTGGCTTGCGGACATGTCGAGTTTTCTGGGGATGGAAAAAATTAAGTTCGCCTTGAGGGGATCTGTGCAGGGGTTCACCCGGAGGTGGCAACCATTTATTGACTTCTTTGCGGGAGAGTGAGCGTCAGCAGGGGGGTGGGGGGAGGGGGGGGGGGGGGGGTAGAGTAGAGTAGGAGGGAAAATATGGCGGGTAGTGCCGGTGGGAGGGGAGCGGGCTTGTGCAATATGTTACGATGGAAGTATTGAAAGTACGTGGATGTTTGCACATTTTTGCCTTTTTTTCTTCCTTTCTGATGATGTCTGTAACTGTTTATAAAGCCAAAAACTACCTCAATAAAATTGTTTATTAAAAAAAAAGAAAGTGCCGCCTAAGGAGCCTTGGTGTGTTCCTGCAGTGCATCTTGTAGATGGTACACATGGCTGCCACTACATTGTTGGTGGAGGGAGTAAATGTTTCTGGAAGGGGGAGTAATCGAGCAGATGTTTTGGCCTGGATGGTTTTGAGCTTTTTGAGTGTTGTTGGAGCTGCACTCATCCAGGAAGGGGATAGTATTCCATCACACCCCTAACTTGTGTCTTGTAGATGGTAGACAGGCTTTGGGGATGCAGGAGATGAGTTACTCACCATAGAATTCCTCGCCTTTGATTTGCTCTTACAGTAACATTGTTTATCTGGTGGCTAGTCCAGTTCAGTTTCTGGTCAATGGTAAATCCCAGGATATTGATAGTGAGGGATTCAGCGATGGGAATGACAATGAATGTTAATGTTCTCTCCTGTGGGGTCCCTTGCCCCCATTGGTGCCATGGTCTGGACTGCAGTCGTTCAAGTTGTTGCCACTCCAACCAGTCTCAAGGATTTTTTTTTGTAGAAAACAAATGCTATTTATTTGAATGTCACAACCTCATCGGATTGAACCCACGTGACATGTGGAAAACTCTTACGGTCACATTTCCTCGCTCTACATATTTTCTCCGATGCTTCCTCCTTCTCATTCAGTCCTCCCGTCTCTTTTCCTCCTTTTTAAAAATGTATTTTTATTCAAATTTTTGGTGAAAAACATAATCTTTTGCATAACCGTACGCAACAATTAACAGAACAAAATAAATGTTATCTGTACATACAAAGAAAGGAACAATACAACGTAACAATCCCCTCCCCTCCCCCCCGGGATGCTGCTGCTGCTGACCTATTTGATCACTCTTGGCGTGGATAGTGACCTCATTCGGTCTTTCTGTTGAACCAAAACCTTTTCAGACTGTGATTCTCCATCCTTCACAGATAATTCACTAGTCCTGGGTAGGTACAGTTTAAAATGCAGGAGGCTTTCCTGCCCTCTCTTCCTCTTCCATCAGGACATGCAGAGGCTCGACACATATTCTCGACCAGCAGGCCCCTTCACCCTCTTTAGCATTGTGAAACTGGACCTCAAGGCAGGTCAGGACAACTGGAGAAAATCAGAAATAAAATTCTAAAATGTGTCCATTTTGGATGAATATTCAGTTAAAGTTTATTCAGCCCAAGATCAGAACAGTGGAAGATGTCGACAGGATATGTAAAGTAACTGAATTATTCCACATCCTTCCTGTTTACTTTTATTAATTGCTACAGTCTTGAAATTCTGAATGATATGTGATGTATTCTGTCCTTAGGTTTCACTGTTTGGCTGTCCAGACAAGCTGTTGTCTCACTTGGCTATGAAATGCATCGGATCACTGATTCTGGTTCAGATTTTGACGATGGTGAGTCTGAACTGAGGGTATAGTTTATAATAATAATCTTTATTTGTGTCATATGTAGGCTTACATTAACACTGCAGTGAAGTTACTGTGAAAATAAGAGGATCATTTTACTATTAGATGCAAATACTGTATTAGTTTGATTACATGGCATTGCTTGTAGGCAAAACTTGTTGTCTCTCTGTCTGCAGTAAGTTTCTGAAACTTTAATTTAATTGTAATTAATTAATTTAACAGCTATTTGCAATGTACATGCATTCATGGTTCTATGGCACACTTGTGGTTTCTATCTACAGGAAGAGGGTCCCTACTGACACCAAAAACTATCAAGATATTTAGCTGATGCCAATGGTTGTTAACTTCAGGTTCTATTAGGTTATCTTCCAAGGTATCAGATGCGATGTCCTCCTGATCTCATGCTGACTTTGTTAAATAGCCTTCAGAGACACTCCTAGACTTCCATCACATTTCAATGACAGGCAATCATTTATTTCAGATCAGGAGCTAAACATACCACCTGTAAGCTTTCATCAGCAACAGAAATAAACTCATTAAGTTGGTGTGAAAGAAAGAGTCCATGTTAAATGCACCTACATCTTTGCAGAAATGCACATTATCTTTCACATGGTGCAGCACAACTTCTGAAGTAACATTCACACAAGTGGCAGGCAATTCTCCAACAAGAGAGAATCAAAACACCGCCCCATGACATTCAATGGCATTACCATCACTGGATTCTCCACTGTCAACATCCTGGGGGTTATTATTGGCCACAACTGAACTGGACTAGCCATATAACTACTGCGGCTTCAAGAGCAGGTCAGAGGTTAGGAATCCTGCGGCAAGTAACTCGCATCCTAATTCCCCAAAACCTGTCCACCACCTACAAGGCACAAGTCAGGGATGTGATGGAATAATTGCCTGGATGAGTGCAACTCCAACAACTCGCAAGAAGCTTGACACCATCCAGCCCGCTTGATTGACACCCCTTTCACAAACATTCACTCCCTCCACCATCGCCGCACAGTACCAGCAGCCATGCACCACCTACAAGATGCACTGTGGGAACTTATCAAGGCTCCTTAGGCAGCACCTTCCAAACCCACAGCCACTACCATCCAGAAGAAGGGCAGCAGATAGCTGGGAACTCCACCATCTGGTAGTTCCCCTCCAAGTCACTCACCATCCTGACTTGGAAATATATAGTTGTTCCTTCATGTCGCTGAGCCAAATTCCTGGAACTCCCACCCTCGTAGCACAGTGGGTGTACCTACATCTCATGGACTGCAGCAGTTCAAGAAGGCAGCTCACCACTACCTTCTCAGGAGCAATGAGGGATGGGCAACAAATACTAGCCTAGCCAGTGAAGCCCACATCCTGTAAAAAATGAATTAAAAAAATATAATGCCACGGAGGTCTGATAGTTATAGCTGTAAAAAGGATTTGCACCAATGCTACAGGTTTTCAGACTGACTTTGCAGAATGGGTCACTGTAATTACACAGCTCCATTTTCCATGATGAAGTCATTAATGTATTAAAACCCCATTTGTAAAATTCTATTAAAAAAGCAAAAAACCCCTAAAAACCTCAGTAGCTGTGCTCCATGCTGTTTGTATGCATTCATCTAAAAAGTGAATGCTTCATTGTTTTATGTTTGATTGAAAGAAATGAAAGTTGCTATAGTCCCTGAGGACCATAGGCTGCTCTCCCCTTTTGAGAGAAAACTGACGGGTGGTGATTTAACCTGAGGGTTACCACACCTCAGGTGAGGGGTAGGATTGAGAAGGATCTTTGTGGATAACCTCAGTCAGTAAGGGAATTGAACCAGGCTGTTGGCATTGCTCCGCATCATGAACCATCCATCCAGCTAACTGAGCTAATTAACCACCATGTTGGATTAGGGAAACGCCGAAATAATTACATATTTGTCTGCCTCCTCTCCATAGAACCATGGAATTCCTACAGCACAAAAGGAGGCCATACGGTCCATTGAATCTTCACTGACCTTCTGAAAGAGCACCCTAGTTAGGCCCAAACCCTGCCCTATGCCCATAACCTCACCCAATCTCCACATCTTTGGTCACTAAGGAGAAATTTTTAGCATGGCCAGTACACCTAACCTGCACATCTTTGGACTGTGGGAGGAAACAAGAGCACCCATACAGACACGGGGAGAATGCTCAAACTTCACAGTGACAGTCACCCAAGGCCAGAGTTGAACCTGGATCCCTCTCTGCAGGAAGGCTTTTTGAATCCTGGGAATCTTGCCACCCAAACAAAGACTGTAATTAACTTATCAAACCTAATGCAAAAAGATTTGGGGAAGAAGATCGGAAGACACGAGCACAAATAAGAACCTTGGCAGAACGTTCATTTTGACCTTCTGTATTCTCCCCACCAAGGTAGTGGGAGGGCATCTCACCTCTTCAAGTCCTCCTTCACCCCCTCTACCAGACTGGCCAAGTTCAGTTTGTGTAACAGAGCCCAGTCATGCACCACCTGAATCCATAAACATCTAAACTTCGTATTGGCCAGCTTAAACGCCAGCCTCCCTGAATCTCCTCCACCCGCCAGGAGATTCACCGGGAAGTTTTCGCACTTGCTCACATTCAATTTGTACCCTGAGAAGGATCCAAACTTCTTCAACAGCTCCATTATCCCTCCCACACTAGTGAGAGGATCAGAAACGAACGACAACAAATCATCCGCATAAAGGGACACCCTACGCTCCTCGCCCCGCCCTCTCAATATTTCTCACTCTCCAGTGATATAAGCGTGATGGCCAACGGCTCAGTCACGAGTGCGAACAACAACGGGACAGCGGGCATTCCTGCATTGTGCCCCTATATAATCTGAAATACCCTGAGCTCACTGAATTGATTTGGACACTAGCTGTAGGGAACTATACAGCAGTAAAGTGGAACATCTGCCACACCCAGCCCTTCCTCAGCCTCGCCTGAACCCAAACATCAAATGCGTCTTTTGCAAGAAGACTACCTCTGCTCAAACTCTTCAAATGGGCAGAAACACAGGAGATAAATGTTGGTCCAAACCTAAATCGTCCCAAGACCTCAAAGAGGTACCTCCACTCTGCCTGATTAAAATTCTTCTCTACATCCATAGGTATGATTATCTCAAGCTCCTGCCCCATAGAGGGCGACAGGTCCACGTCCAAAAGTCTCCTGATGTTGGTTCCCAACTGTCAGCCCTTGACAAACCCTGTTTGGTCCTCAGAGATCACCTCTGACAAACACCCCTCCAGACGCTTCAACGGATCCTTAGTGAGTACCGTAGCATCAGTGTTCAACAGTGAAATAGGCCTGTAAGTCCCACAGTGAACGGGACCCTTGTCCTTTTTTTTGGGATCATGGAGATCGACACCTACGCCCATGTGGCCAGCAACACCCCCCTTGACATAGAATCATTGAACATCCCCAGTAAATGTGGGTGGCAACATGCCCGTGAACTGCTTGTAGAATTCTACTGGAAAACAATCTGGTCCATGTGTCTTCCCTGATTGCACAGAACTGATACAATCCATAGCCTCTTCCAACCCCAACGGTGCCTCCAACCCCGGCCACTTCACCCTCTCCACCACCGGGAAGTCCAACCGTCCAAAAACTGCTCCATCCCTGAGTCACCCTCCTGCGGCTCAGACTTGAACAGCCCATGGTAGAAAGCCTCAAAAGCTCCATTAATCTTGTCTGAAGCAATAACAACCCCCCCTCTCAGTCTTAACCTGGGCTATCTCCTATGCGGCTGCCTCAGATGCTAAGCCAATTGGCAGCTGGCCTTATCCCCGTGCTCATTAAATGCCCCTCACGAGAGGCGAAGTTGGCTCACCATCTTCCCTGTTGATTCAAGCTCAAATTCCATTTGTAGCCTCTTTCTCTCCAATAACAACTCCGACGTAGGGGCCATGGAGTACTGCAGATTCACCTCCAAAATTGAGTTAACCAACCACTACCTTTCCGTCCTGCCAACCTTATCCCTGTAGGCCCTGTACGCGATTACCTCCCCTCTGACCATCACCTTCAACGCTTCCCAGAACATGGAAGACAAAACCTCCTGTTATAACTTGCACAAGATCCACAGGGTAGTTAATCATCCCAACCCTGTAAGACCCATACGGGCTGGGTCGGGATGATTAACTTCCCTGTAAGACCTGTGCAGGTTATAACACATCCCCATTCTGATTAAAACCTTCATAGTTCCCAATTGCTAAAGCTACCCTTTCACAAAACCCCTTATCTGCAAGGTACGACGTGTCTAACCTCCACGGGGGCGCTGGGCCTAGCCTATCTCCAATCGCACATCCACATAATGTGGAGCATGGCCCGATATTACAATTGCTGAGTACCCAGTCCCCACCAACGCCTGAGAGTTAACGCTTTCTCTACCACAAAGATGTCTATTCAGGAGTAGATGTGAGAAGAAGGAAAAATCCCTCTCCCTTGGATGATTAAACCTCCACGGATCCACCCCCAACCCCATCTGTTCCGTGAACACGGCCATCTCCCTCGCCATTCCAGAAGTTCCCAGAGACCTGGGACTCGATATGTCCATCCTCGGATCTAATACGCAATTTAAATCTACCCCATAATCAACTGATGTGAGTCATGTTCGGGATGGTTGCCAACATCTTCTTGATAATGTCCGCGTCGATCCAATTTGGTGCATCTCTGTTCACTAAAATCAGGTGCGCACCCGCCCACACCCCACTCATCTTGATGTAGCGCCCCCCCCAGCGTCCGTCAAATCACCGGCTGCTATAAATCATCCTTCTGTTAATCAAGATCCCCACCCCTCGAATCAAAATTTGAGCGAAACACCGGCCCCACCCAGCCCTTTGTCAACCTCGTCTGATCCTGAATCCTCAAAAATGTCTCCTGCAAGAAGACTAACTCGGCGCTCAAACTCTTCAAATGGGCAAACACCCGGGACCATTTAACCCCCTAACGTTCCATGTAACCAGCATGGCGGGGGGGCCTCAGGACCCCCCCATACTATAATCGGCCATACCCTGCTGTCGTCCCCCCCCAACACACACACAAACGCAGCGAAGAACTCCGACTGTGCCCTAGCCTACCTCGAATCCAGGCCACCCATGGTGGCCGCTGACCCCATAGTTCGCTTTGCCAGTTCTACCCTGATATCTTGGTAGATTCGAATGAAGTGTCCCTCCCAACAACTTTGACATGTGGCCTTCCCTTTAAGATCTGCTCCTTGTCCTGATATCTATTGAGATGGACCATGACCACCCAGGGCGGATCCCCAGATTTTGGCTTCTGTAGGCCCGGTCACCTTGCGAGGGTTCACAAAGACCGCCACCAACTTTCCGAACATCTTCTATGGCCTGACAATCCTCAGATCCTGGCGCCTGGACCGGTTCTCCAAAGAAGCAATCCAGTCACTGTGGTTCGAGACCGTCTCCTCCACCTCCTGGATCATCCTGCCCTGCTCCTCTAAGCGCTGCTGCACCTTCTCCAAAGTTATTCAAAGGGATGCCATTGCCATCTCAATCGCATTGGAAAATTCCTCTATCATTGACTGCCTTTGTTTCTGGAATTCCCCCATAAGGTATTTCGCCAATTCCTCTGTTGGCCAGTGGGAGGGTGTTAGCGACAATGAGGGCTCCGCGATATGTTCTTCCAATTGTCACGAGGGACTGCTGAATCTGATGCGGGGCCTTTATTGACTTCAGCCTGGTGTTATACCCTTCAGACATCCCACACCAGAGTAGAAATCAATAAGCTTCACTTACTTCCCCTTTCTTCCCACAAATCCGCTTGTTAACCGGGCCAGAAACTACGTCGCCAAGCGGGAGCCACCTTGTGTGAGACCACTCACCTCTTCGCTGCCACCAGAAGTCGGCTGGATGATTTTATGAAGGTTAATGGCTTGCATTAATCGATGCCTTACTCAATGTCAGTGACCAAACACCAATTTTCCATTTAGTGGCAGGGAGGTGGGGATGCTAATTACATTAATATCATTGTGCAATGAAATGCAAAATTGCTACTAACTAAAGGAGAGTTTCCGGTGAGATGATTAGTGAATTAGAATATCTATGGGTCAGTTATTAACCGTGGAACTATTGTATGTTTTCTGTAATTCCTCATTTCAAATGAATCATGCAGTGTTTTATGACCTTTTAATAGTTCAGACTGGGAACGAAGGATCCAATTTCTAAATTTAATTATGTTCCAATAGTCCAATACATATTTTAATCTATTTTGTATTTTGAGCAATAACATTTCATCATTGACAATTGTTTTGAATAAATAGATAGGAAGGGTTCCACTGCTGGGAACGATCACACAGATTTTAGATAATTAACAAAAACAAAACTGTGGGCTAAACTGAACAAAGGCAGTTAGACTAACATTAGAAGCAGCGAAAATTCTTGAGTCTATCGTTTGGGCTGTGGTAACTTAAAAAACGACAACATGATTAGACCCCGTTAGCACTGTTTTATGAAAGAGAAATCATGTTTGACAAATCTATTTTAGTTTTTTTGAGAGTGTAATTATCTGGGTAAATAACAGGAAACCGGTTTATGTAGTGGATTTTCAGAACGCATTTGATAAAGTACCACAGGTGATTACACAAGTTTGGGGCTTGTGGGGTTTGGGGTAATGTACACCAGCATAGAGTAGGAATAAATAGATCATAAAAGCAAATTAATGTGGATGCTGGAATCTGAAACAAAGACAGAAAATGCTGGAAAATCTCAACAAGTCTGACAGCATCTGTGGAGAGAGAAACAAAGTTAATGTTTCGAGAAGATTGGAGAAATGGTTAGCACTGCTGCCTCACAGGACCAGGGACCTGGGTTCGATTCCCGCCCTGGTTGACTGCCTGAGTGCAGTATGTACTTTCTCCCCGTGTCTGTGTGGGTTTCCTCTGGGTGCTCCGGTTTCCTCCCACAGTTACAACCTGTTGTACAGTTATTTATGATGTTGCTATTGCTTTATCTTTTATGTTTTTGCCAATGGCCCTGTCTCTTGTGTCTAAATCGTGTTACTAAATATGAAAAATCCCAATAAGAATATTTTTTAAAAAGAGAATGGAACCGTCTGGGATAAATTGAAATTGGCAGTCAAAATGGTACAGGAACAATGGGCTGCCTGGGAAGAGGAGATGATTCAAGTACAGTCAAGGGATACTCCCACAAGGGGGGTGGGTAGATGGAGAAGTTGTTGCCAGAACATCCTGGATGAGGAAGGAGAAAGAGAATCAAATGTGAAGAAAAAGTGGGTGGATGACATATCAGGTTGATACGACAACTGGGAATCAGGCTGAATATAGAATGCTCAAAGGGGGAGTGAAAAAGAAAATGAGAGGCAAAGAGAGAGTATGAGAAAAGACTGGCGCTAACATAAAAGGCAATCCAAAAGTCTTGCAGGCATATGAATGGTAAAAGAGGGTAGGAAGAGGGATGAGTCATGTTGGCAACCAAACACCACATCATGTTGCAAACTTTCTCTTTAAGTCACCTTGTGGAATTTTCTGGATTTGAATTAAAATTGCATGGGTAGGGAGGGAAAGAGGGGGGCAATTGAGGGAAAGAACAGTAAGGTTGGGTGGCGGAAGGACTGGGAGGGGAGAGGATCGAGAAGGATGGGGTGGGGGGGGAAGGGAAGAGGTCTGGGAACGATGGGGTGGTGAGGGAGGATTGGGACGGATGCAGTCGTGGGGGGTTAGTTGGGGGTGGTGTGGTTGGTCCCCTGGGCGGTTGGGCCTGGGTATTTTAGATCATTACTCTGGGGTGAGAAGTTTTTTTTCTTCTCTTTCAGAGAAATTATCAGGGTAAAACTGGCAGAGCCATCCAAAGTTAACCATTTAAATTGTTTCTGTCAGATGGTTCCCAGCCCAACGCAATTGTCCAAAGGAAGATTGCACTTCTGAACAATTGCCAGGTACAACTTCCTGGAGAGATTCTCCAGTGCATCATTGGGGTACACACTAAATGCGACGCTGCGGAACCAGGAAGTTCTGGGCCTATCTCTCTCAGCTATGCTTAAGTTTTATAATGTTTTGTGTTTTTAAGGATCGTGAAATTATTATAGCTTGTCCAATCATCCCATGTTATCTATCTGACTACAGTTAAGGGATTGGAAGGCGGCAACGAATTAGCAATATTAGCTAAATGCAAGCTCAGTTTCAGTTCAAATAAAGCTAGATTCTTTAACAAGAATAAAAACAAAATGTTGGAAAGAACTCAGCAGGTTAATCAGGGCGGGCGGGCAGGAGTGAGGGGGAATCCGAACAAATGTTTCAGATCAATGATCTTGCATCAGTACGTACCGTTTTGTTAGCAACTTTTAACAAATCCTGTTTTCATTTGCTTTTAGAATGTATCTACGGAAGGTTGGATGAGGCGCTGTCTGTACACACTGTCAGAAGAAGCTGAAAGTAGTCAAGCAGCTAAATGGCTTCAAACAATTACATTTGTGATTAAAGAACTCTTAAAGGGCAAATCTCTCAACAAGACAGGTCAGTGAATCCTTGTGGCAATATTAAGATCAAGCTGTGATGAATTCTGTATCTTTTAAACTTCATTGTGCACATATGAAAGGGTGGGAAAAATAATTATTGTGACCCCTCCCAACTCCACGATAGTGCCTCTGCATTCTGACCATTGCATTGTCCAACCTCCGTATGATAGCTTTCGATATTTACTCCACTGACCTAGTGTATTTGGTTTTATTTCATTGATTACTGTTCTGCAATGCATGATTGTGGTCAAAACAATGCAGCATGCACTTAACTTCCAAATCTCTTTCTGTTTCTTTCTAACTAGTTGAACATCGTTCGTCAAATATATCTATAACATATATTTAAAAATCCCAAATGGTCACAAATCCATGTGTTTTTTTTAATTTATTTGTTTATGGGATGTGAGCATCATTGGCCAGGATCAGTATTTATTTCCAATCTTTAATTGCCCCTGAGAAAGTGATGGTGGTGAGTTACCTTTTGAACCGCTGAAGTCCTTATATTGACAGTAGACACCCACAGTGATGTCAGGAAGGGAATTCCAGGATTTTCAACCTTCAACCGTGAAGGAAAAGTAATGTAGTCCCAAGTCAGGATGGCAGGATGGTGTGTGACTTAGAGGGGAGCTTGAAGGTGATGGTGGTCCCATGCTTTTCCAGCTCTTGTCTTTCTAGGTGGTCTGGAAGCTTGCAGATTTGGAAGCCCTCTGTGGCACCCACCAGTCGTGAAAGACTGCCAGCACAGTGGCTGACACTGTGTGCTCCCACTCCAGGGACACCCAAGCATGGACATAACCACAGAAGAGAGCCCGACAGTTGAATCGAATGACCCCCCTCAAAGATCCACTGTCCGGACCTGTTAGTGGCCACCATGGCCAGGCCGAGGAACAGACTAATAACCCTTCAGCATTGGGTAGCCAAATATCAGGAACGTTGGGCTGAAGTGCAAGCAAATGTTGAGGAGCAATGCCTTCTCAAATAATGGAAAGAAGATACAATCTGCGTAAACGTGGAACACAGGTTCCTGAAGGCTACATTAAGCAAAATGCCTCTTTAAACTTTTTTGAGGATACCAAATAAACAAAAGGACTAATAAACAAATAGGAGCAGGACCTTTAGAGGGATTTGAGGGTAAGGTTTTATCACCCAGAGGACGGGAATCCGGAATGCACTGCCTAGGAGCGTAGTAGAAGCTGGAAAGCTCACAGCTGTTAAAAAGAAGTGGATGAGCACTTGAAATGTCATAGCTTTCAAGGCAATGGGCCAAATGCTGGAAAGTGGGATTATATAGATTTAGTGTAGTTTTGTCAGTGCTGACTCGATGGGCCAAAAGGCCTGGGGCGGAATTCTTCGCAAGGCCCAACGCTGTCGTGAAACCCGGAGAGGTTCACGACGTCATCGGAGGCCGCTCCTCGTCCCCTATTCCCCCCTCCCCCCCCGGGGTGCTAGCAGGGCCGTGCCGTAAATCTTGGCTGCGGGACCTTGTCACTGGCGCCAAGGCCCGGTGCGCCGAGAATGACGCGGCCGGCGCGCCTAATGACGTCAGTCGTGTATGCGCAGGTTGGCCGGTGCCAACCCGTGCATGCGCGGTTGCCGTCTTCCCCTCTGCTGCCCCGCAAGCCGCGGCGGCTTGATCTTGCGGGGCGGCGGAGGGGAAAGAGTGCGTCCCTTTGAGATGCCGCCCCAACGATCGGTGGGCACCGATCGCGGGCCAGTCCCCTCCCGAGCACAGTCGTGGTGCTCACTCCCCTCTCCGCCCCCCACAAGCCACAAACCAGCTTTTGGCGCCATGTTCACGCCAGCAGCGACCAGGTGTGGTTGCCGCCAGCGTGAACTGGTCTGGAACGGCAGGCCGCTCGGCCCATCCAGGTCGGAGAATCGCGGGTCGCCGTGAAAAACGGCGGCCCGCGATTCTCCGAGCGGCGTGCCGCAAAACACGACACGCCATTTTGAGGGGTGTGGGAGAATCACGAGGGGTGCCAGAGCAGCCCTCCCGCAATTCTCCCACCCGGCGTGGGAGCGGAGAATTGCGACCCTCTTCTGTACATCAGGCAATGAGACCCTGTGCGAGAACCTTTCTGGCTGCGTCAAGGGCATCTTGAAGCCCATTGTACAAGGAACGCCCAGCTTCTGTCGCGATTTGACGAACTTCTTACAGAAACTCAGCACCCAGGGACCAGTTGAAGCAGGACCATTCCTCGTCACGATGGGCATCTTGGTACTCAACACCAGCATCCCTCATGATAACGGCATTGCTGCAACAGCCTCAGTACTCAACACCGACAACTGCTAATCTCCAGACGCAATTTTGCAACTCATCCGCTTCATTCTGGATCACAATGTCTTCACCTTCGACAACAAGTTATTCATCCAGACACACGGAACAGCCATGGGGACCAAATTCGCACCTCAATATACCAACATCTTCATGCACAAGTTTGAACAAGACCTCCTCTCCACACAAGACCTTCAACCGACGTTGTACACCAGATACATTAATGACATTTCTTCCCTTTGGACCCAAGACGACAAATCACTGAAACAACTACACAATGACATCAATAAGTTCCATCCCACCATCAGACTCACCATGGATTAATCTCCAGAATCGGTTGCATTCTTGGACACACTCATTTCCGTCAAGGGCGGTCACCTCAACACTTCGCTTTGCCACAAGCGCACGGATAACCTCACGATGCTCCACTTCTACAGCTTTCACCCTAAACACGTTAAAGAAGCCGTCCCCTATGGTCAAGCCCTCCGTGCTCTGGCCAGACGAGGAGGTGCGTAAAGACATCTAAATATGCTGAAAGGTGCCCTCGTACGAACGGGATATGGCGCTCGACTCATCAATTGACAGTTCCAACGCACCACAGCAAAAATCTGCATCGATCTACCTCAGAAGACAAACATGGGACACAACCGACAGAGTACCCTTCGTTATCCAGTACTTCTCCAGGGTGGAGAAACTATGACATCTTCTTCGCAGACTTCAACACGTCATCGATGAAGCCGAACATCTTGCCAAGGTCATGCCCACACCCCCACTACTTGCCATCAAACAACTACGCAACCTCAAACAAACCATTGTTTGCAGCAAACTACCCAGCCTTCAGAACAGTGACCACAACACCACACAGCCCTGCCATGGCAATCTCTGCAAGACGTGCCAGATCATCGACATGATACCACCATTACACGTGAAAACACCACCCACCAGGTACGTGGTATATACTCCGACTCGGCCAACGTTGTCTACCTCATACGCTACAGGAAAGGATGTCCCGAAGCGTGGTACAATGGCGTGACCATGCAGACGCTGCAACAATGGATGAACGGACATCGCTTGACATTCGCCAGGCAGGAAAACTTCAGCAGTCAAGGGCATTCAGCCTCTGATCTCTGGGTAAGCGTTCTCCAAGGCGGCCTTCAGGACGCGCGACAACACAGAATCGCCAAGCAGAAACTTATAGCCAAGTGCCGCACACATGAGTACGGCCTCAACCGGGATCTTGGTCTGGGCTTGTAAAATCCTACCAACTGTCCTGGCTTGAGACAATTCACACCTCTTTAACCTGTGATTATCCCTCTCTCCAGTTGCTCCGTTTGGACCTGTAAAGACTTAATTACCTGCAAAGACTCTCATTCAAAGTATCGTCTTGCCTCTTTGACTTTGTCTATATATATATATATATATATATATATATATATATATATATATATATATATATATATGTTTATATATGTTTCCGGAACCTACCTCTTCATTCATCTGAGAAAGGAGCAGTGCTCCGAAAGCTAGTGATTCAAAACAAACATGTTGGACTTTAACCTGGTGTGTTATTGTTGGGAGTGAAAGAGGAAGTGGCAGAGAGCAGTCCTGCACTTCCACACAGCTCCCGGCAGAGGGCATTATATACAGTGAACAGCAGCATTGTGTCACTTTATCTCAGTTGTAGAACTGAGCTACAGATCAGATCAAATCTCGGGACTTTCCTGATTCCCTTGGCAAATTTGCCACCAAAAAGTCTGTTCTTTAACTGCGCAGGTTGGAAAATTACCTAACTGCCTGAAACCAGGCCTCTCTTGGACCAGAGTATGTTTTTATTATTGACATACCATGAGGATTGTTCTGCATTAACCCTCACAGTATGAGGCAAAATCTAGGTATAACTGAGCTTTGGAGACTGCCAGTGTTTATTGGTCAGGGCTGTCTGCTGCACTCCACGGATTGACACAGTCAGATCATAGAATCAGGACAATGCTGAAGGAGGCCATTTGGCCTATTGAGTCTACACCAACCCTCTGAAAGAGCACCTTACCTGGGCCCACCCCCATGCCCTGTCCCCGTAACCCCACCTAACCTTTTGTACGGGCAATTTAGCATGGCCAATCTATCTAATGTGCACATCTTTGTACTGTCTGTGGGAGGACACTGAGCACCCGGAGGAAACCCATGCAGACACTGGGAGGTAGTGCAAACTCCATGCAGAAAGTCACCCAAGGCTGGAATCAAACCCGGGTACCTGGTGCTGTGAAGGAGCAGTGTTAACCACTGTGCCACCGTGCCGCCCATATTCAAATCTCAGCTGGGTCAACCAAGTTTCTCTGATCTGAATAATGAGCTTTATGATCCTGGAAGAGGAAAACATGGAATCTGATTTTTAAAACAATAACATTCAAGTGGAGAGATTGGGTAAAAACTGGTTTAAAAACAAGTTTAAATAGACTGGGAATATGGAGAAAATAAAGATAAATTAAACAATTAAAATAGAGACTTCATTTTTTTTTTGTAATTTAGAATTAACCTTGGAACTAAAGAATGAACATTCCCCATATTCAAATAGTTTCTTGACAGTAATATTAATACTTATTGCAAAGCAGCTGTTCAAAAACAGTAAACTGGAAGCCCAGAGAGGTGATCATTTTCCTAGAATTCTCGGTGGTTTAATGGATATACTCAATGCACCAATATAATGCTTGCATATGATAACTGACAGGACTATTTTATTTCATAATGGTGTTGTTCAAAATAATGCGAGAATCCGTTAGCGCCTAGGCAGCCAATTAATCTGCCATGTTGCAAACCTTACCATGCTAAGCACAAGGATGTGAGAATTTATTCAAATATTGAGCGAAAACTTTATGATTCGCAAACTTTTTCAACATATTGCGTTTTAAGAAACAAGAAGTTTTGAAAGAAAGTCAAAAAGCGGAGTCCGAGGGTTCTAGTGATGTTTTTAACGGCAAAGTCACAGCAAGGCAAGTGCCTACGGTGCCAGCTGATAACTTGGCGAGTAGTGACCTCACCTGAGGAAGGAGCAGTGCTCCAAAAGCTAGTGTTTGAAACAAACATGTTGGACTTTAACCTGGTATTGTAGGACTTCTTACTGTACTCACCCCAGTCCAACGCCGGCATCTCCACATCATGTATTCTCTTACACTCCTCGACACTATCTGCCACTCTACCAACCTTGGTGCCATCTGTTAACTTACTAATCAGACCAGCTACATTTTCCTCCAAATCGTTTATATATACTACAAACAACAGAGGCCCCAGCACAGATCCCTGTGGAACACCACTAGTCCCAACCTTCCATTCAGAAAAACACCCTTCTACAGCTACCCTTTGCCTTCTGTGACCAAGCCCGTTCTTTATCCATCTTACCACCTCACCTCTGATCCCGTGTGACTTCACCTTTTGTACAAGTTTGCCATGAGGCACTTTGTCAAAGGCTTTAAGACGTTGTCCATGTAAACAACGTCCACCGTCCTCTCCTCATTAATCATCTTTGTCATCTCCTCAAAAAACTCGGATCAAGTTAGACCTCCCCCTCACAAAAGCAACACTTGAATGTCTGTGCTCAATGACCATGCACCGTCTTTAGTTAACTTTGAAATTGTTTCCATTTTTGCAGTGACTATCCAGAAGTTCCTCATTCCGCTGGACTCTGTATTCGATGGGTTATACTCCTCCATATTTGCCTTAAATTTTGGTGACTGCCGAACAAGCAGAGCTACAACCAGCACTGATAACGGGAAGATTGCCGCAACCAATCAACTTGCATTCATAGATTTGCTCGAGGTTTTTGTTGCTATTAGAATCCAGCTGAAATTAAATTTCTCATGTCTGAGGATATTATACCTGCGTGCCTCACAAATACTGCAGTGCGTCATTTCCTCTGCTCATAGTTTGGTGAGAAAGAGGCTGCTTTTGCTGCTCAAACAATGTATCCTTTGCCATGCTGGTGAGGATGATGCCAGTGATTCCTGTTGTGCAATATCTCAGCAAGATAGTCACATGGTCCATGATTTGCTGGCAGTATCGAATGTGATGTTACAAGCTTCCATGTCAGGTTGGTTAAGACAGGTTCCTGTGAGTCCCAAGCCATCTTTCTTTGGAGGCAGTGAGATACTTGGTGTTGAAGATTCGAACTGTGGGCCAGATCTGGTGATGGTGAGGGCTGTAAGTCTAATTCTAATCAAAGCCATGGAAATGAAGGTGCAAAACAGGACCTTGGCAGTCAAAGAAAAAGGTAATAATTTAACATTTTATTTTTTAACTAACCTGAAGACTGTAAATAGCAAAAGTTGTTTACAACTACCTACCCTTTTGGTGTCTTAACATATTGTTTCTAGACAACATGGAAGGTTTCAAGATTACCTGAAACAATTGGGCTGACAAAAAAATATTTGAGCAATCTATTAGCACTTGGCACTGCCAACCAGTGAATGTTTAACTGCCACTAGTCAATAGCCTGTCAATGTAGGAAATCAATATTCATAAACTTAAAATCACCTTGTATTCCCCTCCTCAAACCTGTCTCTCTTCCAGCCACTTGTCATCCTTGTTTTAAAAATCCTCCCTATCTCTCTAACCTCCCAGCTTTACGACGCTTCAAGTGTTCTGCACTGCTCCAATTCTGGACTATTGCACAGCCCAGTTTTAATCACTGCATGGATGCCATGTATTCAGCTGTCTGTGCTCTAAGCTCCTGCTCTTGCCTCCCCCCCCCGGGCAGAAAAGTGAGTTGAGGTAGATGATCAGCCACTATCATATTGAAAGGCGGAAGGCTTGAAGGGCCGAATGGGGAAGGAGGGGCCTCAGTTACAGGGAAAATTAGAAAACCCAAATTAAAGGAGGAGGTAGGAGTACAGGTTAGCGATGTGGTGGATCGTTACCAGAAAATAAAGGTGCGGGCAGAATGGGCAAATGTCCTTTTGCGCCAAGGAACTATAAAAGAATAGGGAAATTTGATAATAGAACACATTTAAAAGCTTTGAAAGCTTCGTATTTAAATGCATGAAGCCTTTGGAACAAAGTTAATGAGTTTATGGCGCAGATAGAGACAAAAGGGTATGATTTGGTGGCAATTACTGAGACATGGTTACAAGGAGACCAGGTCTGGGAATTGAATATCCAAGGGTACTCAGTATTTCAGAAAGATTGACTGATAGGAAAAGGAGGTGTGTAGCTTTGCTGGTCAGTGCTCTAATAAAAAATGATATAAGCACTGGAGATCAAGATGTGGAATCAATCTGGGTAGAAATAAGAAATAACTAAAGGAAGGAGTCCCTGGTAGGTGTAATCTGTAGGCCCCCAAATAGTAGTTCCACAGTGGGACACAGTATAAACCAAGAATTATTGGGTGTTTGTAAGAATTGGGCGGCAATAACATGGGTGATTTTAATATGCACATCGACTGGATTATTCAAATTGGCAAGGGTAGCCTCGAGGGAGAGTTCATTAAATATATTAGAGATTGTTTCTTGGAACAATATCTTGTGGAACCAACCCAGGCTATTCTGGATTGAGTATTGTGTAATGAGGGATTACTTGATGACCTCATAGTTGAGGATTCTCGAGGGAATAGTGACCATAATGCAATAGAATTCAAAATTCAGTTTGGAGACGATAAAATGGAATCGCACACTAGCGTTCTGGAATTAAACAAAGGTAATTACATAGGCATGAGGACAGATTTGTCCTGAATAGAGTTCGCAGGAAGGCTAAAAGGAAGGACAGCTGATGAGCAGTAGCAGTTGTTTAGCGAGATGCTTAATTCCTCACAACTAAAATATATTCCAGAGAGGAAGAAAGGATAAGAGGGGTAAAATCATCCATGGCTAAGCAAGGAGGTTAAGGACAAAAACTAAGATATACCATGTTGCAAAGGGCAGTGGCAGGCTGGAAGATTCAGAAACTTTCAGACATAAACAAAGAGTTACTAAAAACTAATAAAAAGTGGTTAGGTAAATTACGAAAGAAAGCTAGCACAAAAGGATGGCACAAGCTTCTACAAGTACATAAAAGGGAAGAGAGTCACTAAAGTAGATGTCGGTCTCTTGCAAGTTGAAACCAGAGAGTTAGTAGTTGGGGGACACAGAAATGGCAGATATGCTAAATTAATATTTTGCCTCCGTTTTCACAGTGGAGAACACTAGTACCATCCCTATAGGAACGGGTAATTCAGAGCTAGTAGAAAGGGTGGAATTTAGAACAATCAGCGCCAATGGGGAAACAGTACTCAATAAACTATTGGAATTGAAAGCAGACAAGTCCCCAGGGCCTGATGGCCCACATCCTAGGGTATTAAAGGAAGTGGCTGCAGAGATAGTGAATCCATTGTTATAATATTCCAAAATTCCTTGGACACGGGAAAGGTTCCAGTGGTTTGGAAAAATGATGATGTAATGCCCTTATTCAAAAATGAAGGGTGGCAGAATGTAGGAAATTACAGACGTTAGTGTAAAATCTGTCGTTGGGAAATTGTTAGAATTCATTATTGAGGTAGTACGGGTAAATCATGTTTGACTAATTTTCTAGAGTTCTTCGAAGATGTAATAAGCTAAGTGGATAATGGGGATCCTGTAGAAGTTGTATATCTGGACTTCTGGAAGGCGTTTGATAAGGTGCTGCACCAAAGGTTAATACACAAGGATAGATAACATGGCGTTAGGGGGACTTCCGGTGGCGGCAATGACGTAGGAAGCCACACGTTTGGGAGTTCCTGTTTTAAACGGACTTTTCGGCTCTTTTTAGAGGTCTTCAAGGACTTTTACGGGGAACTGTACCGGTCGGAGCCAACGGGGGAGAGGAGGGGAATGGAGAGGTTCCTCGACGGGCTTTCTTTCCTGAAGGTGCAGGGGTTGGGTGCGCCGATTGAGCTGGAGGAGCTAGTTAAGGGGATCGGGCAGATGCAGTCAGGGAAGGCACCGGGGCCGGATGGGTTCCCGGTGGAAATTTATAAAAAGTTTGTGGACCTAGTGGGCCCCTTGCTGGTGCGGACACTCAATGAAGCGTGGGAAGGGGGGACTTTGCCCCCGACGATGTCGCGGGCGCTGATCTCGTTAATTTTAAAGAGGGACAAGGACCCCCAGCAGTGTGGTTCATACTAGCCCATATCTCTCCTCAACGTGGATGCTATCAGGTGCTGGCAAAATCCTGGCCACCAGGATAGAGGACTGTGTGCCAGGGGTTGTGCACGAGGACCAGACAGGTTTTGGGAAGGGAAGGCAGCTGAACACGAATGTGCGGAGATTGTTGAATGTCATCATGATGCCGGCGATTGAGGGGGAGGCAGAGATAGTGGTGGCGCTGGATGCGGAGAAGGCCTTCGATAGAGTGGAGTGGGGGTACCTATGGGAGGTGTTGGGGAGGTTTGGATTTGGTGAAGGGTTCATTGGATGGGTAAGGCTGCTATATGAGACCCCGATGGCGTGCGTGACCACGAATGGGAGGAGGTCGGAGTACTTCTGGCTTTACCGAGGGACCAGGCAGGGTTGCCACCTGTCCCCCTTGTTGTTTGCACTGGCAATCGAGCCGCTGGCGATGGCGTTGAGGGATTCAGAGAGGTGGAGAGGCTTGGTGCGAGGTGGGGAGGAACATAGGGTGTCGTTGTATGCCGATGACCTGTTACTGTATGTGGCGGACCCGGTGGGAGGGATGCCGGGGGTGATGGAGCAGCTAGCTGAATTTGGGACCTTTTCAGGTTATAAACAAAATTTAGGCAAAAGTGAGGTGTTTGTGGTGCACCCTGGAGACCAGGAGGAAGGAATTGGTAGGCTCCCACTTAGGCGGGCAGGGGAGAGCTTTAGGTACCTGGGGGTGCAGGTGGCCAGGGACTGGGGGACTCTTCACAAACATAATTTCACCAGACTTGTAGATCAGATGGAGGAGGAGTTCAAGAGGTGGGACATGCTGCCATTATCGTTGGCGGGGAGGGTACAGTCCGTCAAAATGACGGTGCTTCCGAGGTTCTTGTTCCTCTTTCAGTGCTTGCCCATCTTTATCCCCAGGGCCTTCTTTAGGAGAGTGACTAGCAGTATTTTGAGCTTTGTGTGGGCACATGGGACTCCGAGGGTGAGGAGGGTGTTCCTGGAGCGAGGGAGGGATAGAGGCGGGCTGGCGCTGCCCAACCTTCTGGGGTACTATTGGGCGGCCAATGTGTCAATGGTGCGTAAATGGGTGATGGAGGGGGGAGGGGCGGCGTGGAAAAGAACGGAGATGGCGTCATGTAGAGGTACGAGCCTGGGTGCCATGGTAACGGCGCCGTTGCCGCTCTCCCCTAAGAGGTTTACCATGAGCCGGTGGTGGCGGCGACCCTAAGAATCTGGGGACAGTGGAGACGGAATCGGGGGGAAACAGGGGGCTCGATGGAGGCTCCAGTGGGTGGCAATCATCGGTTCATCCCGGGGAACAAGGATGGGGGATTTAGGGGGTGGCAAAGGGCGGGCATCAGTAAATTGAGGGAGGTTTGCGGGCCTGGGGGAACTGGAAGATAAATTTGGGCTTCCCCAAGGGAACATGTTCAGATACTTGCAGGAAAAGGCGTTTGCTAGGCGACAGGTAGAGGGATTTCCTCTGCTACCCTCGCGGGGGACGATGGACAGAGTGCTTTCGGGGGTGTTGGTCGGAGAGGGGAAGGTGTCTGACATCTATAAGGTAATGCAGGAGGTGGAGGAGTCGTCAGTGGAGGAGCTGAAGGCTAAATGGGAGGAGGAACTCGGGGAGCAGATAGAGGACGGGATTTGGGCGGATGCCTTGGAGAGAGTCAACTCTTCCTCCTCATGTGCGAGGCTTAGTCTCATCCAATTTAAGGTGCTGCACCGTCCCCACATGTCCGGGACTAGGATGAGTAGGTTCTTTGGGGGTGAGGACAGGTGACAGGTTCGGGGAGTCCAGCGAACCACGCCCATATGTTCTGGGCATGCCCAGCACTGGAAGAATTCTGGAAGGGGTGGCGGGGACGGTGTCGAGGGTGGTTGGATCCAGGGTCAAACCAGGGTGGGGACTCGCGATTTTTGGAGTTGCAGTAGAGCCGGGAGTGCAGGAGGCGAAGGAGGCCGGTGTCCTGGCCTTTGCGTCCCTAGTAGCCCGACAAAGGATTCTGCTACAGTGGAAGGATGCGAGGCCCCCAAGTGTGGAGACCTGGATCAGTGACATGGCGGGATTTATAAAATTGGAGAGGGTCAAATTTGCCCTGAGTAGATCAATACAAGGGTTCTATAAACAATGGCAGCCTTTTCTGGACTTCCTGGCTCAATGATCGGTATCTTGGTCAATAGCAGCAGCAACCCGGGGGTGGGGGGAGGATGTTCCTTATTGTAGTTTCTATTCTGTAACTTTATATTGTGTTAATTTGCGTTGTTGTTAAAATGCTGTGTTGTTCATGGAGGTGGGGCGAATGTGTATGATTGTTAATATTATTGTTATTTTTGGTATTTTACTATGGTGCGTTATTGTTGTATAAATTCAAAATTTTTTCAATAAAAATTATTTAAAAAAAACAAAACATGGCGTTAGGGGTAATTTATTACCTTGGATAGAAGACTGGCTGATGGACAGAAGACAGAGTTGGGATAAATGGGTCTTTTCTGGATGGCAAGATGTAACCAGTGGGTACCACAGGGTTTCGGCCCTTGCCCCCAAGTATTGACAATCTATATCAACAACTTGGACACACTGATAGAATGTTTCATAGCCAAATTTGCAGATGACACTAAAATAGGTGGGACAGTAAGTTGTAATGAGGAAATAAGAACCTTCCAAATGGATATAGTTAGGTTAGGTGAGCCAGCCCAAATGTGGCAGATAGAGGTTAAGGTGGATAAGTGTGAGGTCATCCATTTTGGTCAGAAAAATGGAAAGGCAACTTATCTAAATGGAGAGAAACTTCAGAGTGCTCCGGTGCAGAGGGATCTGGGTGTCCTCGTGCAGGAGTTGCAGAAAACTAGCATGCAGGTAATAAAGAAAGGGAATGGAATGCTGGCATTTATAGCTAAAGGAATAGAGTATAAGGGTATGGAAGTGTTGTTGCAACTGTACAAGGCATTGGTGTGACTGCACATGGAGTATTATGAACAGTTTTGGTCTTATATGAGGAAAGATGTAGTGGCATTGGAGGCAGTTCAGAGGAGGTTCACTAGATTGATTCCAGAGATGTGGGGTGGGATTCTCCATTGCCCGATGCCGAAATTGGGAATGGCAATCGGGTGGAGAATAGCTCCCGATGCCAAAATTGCGGCAGGCGCCAGTTTGATGCCAGGCCGCATTGCTCCACCCCCTCTAAATCGGTGTCATTGCGACACGCATAGTTGCAACAGCATTCGCATCTCATTATCTGGCCCACCCTCGATACTCTGCCTCTGATGGGCCGAGTTCCTGACGGCACGGGCCACGTGTGGTCTCAACTGTCGTGAGCCTGGCGTGGTGGTTGCAGACCCACCAATTTCCTCCACCGTTTTTCACGTGTTCCGCGGGTGTGGCGCTAATTTGTCCATCATGGAACTCCACGGATCCTCCGTTAGTGTCAGCACTTAGACGCAGGAATGGAGAATATAGACCATCGGATTTGTCTTAAGAGAGATTGAGCAGTTTAGAACTATACTCTCTCGAGTTTAAACAAATGAGGGGCGATCAAATTGAGGTATATAAGATGATTAACGGTAAGGATAAAGTAGACGTGGAGCAGATACTTCCTCTTGTGGGGCATTCTAGAACGAGAGGTCATAGTCTCAGGATAAGGGGCAGCAAATTTAAAACTGAGATGAGGAGAAACTACTTCTCCCGAATGATCGGGAATTTGGAATTCATTACCCCAGAGTGTGGTGGATGCTGGGACAGTGAGTAAATTTGAGGAGTTAGACAGATTTTAAATTAGTAATGTGTTGAAGGTTTACAGAGAATGGTCAAGACGGGGAGCTGAGGCCTTGTCAGCCATGATCGTTTTGAACAGTGGAGCCTGAGAGGCTAAATTGCTTCTCCTACTCCTAGTTCTTATGTTCTAAAAAAGAACTATTGTGTCTAATTCCACCTTCCAGCTCTTCATCTGTAGCCCTGGCTATGAATCACTCAGGATGTGCTCTCTCCCACTGATCGTGTGCAAATCTCACTGTGCGCTTCCAATAGTCCCTTTCTTAAATCGGGTTGAGGTGACTCACGCCAGGTAAGAGGGTTTTAACAAACAGAAAGACTAAGTGATTCTGTACTCTGTACTAAGCCAAGGCTGACATGTAAACTGATTGAATGTGTACTGACCTACAAGCCACACAGGAGGACAACTTTGTTGTGTTGAAACTAGACCCACTTCTACTCTCAGCCTCAGGAATGTGGAATTTTTTCTTCCAAACTTTTCACCTTATTCTGCACATAATGTTTACAGGTTCCTCTAATGTATTTAACACGCTGTAAGAGCAGATCTTGAGGTGGTACTGACTGTGCGTCATGTTTCTAGGCAGCCTGAGAGATCAGCTCCAGTCTTGGGTGTCTCAACTGATGATGTTTCTGAGGATGCATTTCCAGAGCCCTGCACATTCCCAGCAGCTCTCGCATCCATGTGCCTTGGTTTCCTTGGTTTTCGGGGAGCAGGATGATGATATGGTGGAGGCTGCCAGAGGACTGCTAACCATCTATGCACGTTCCTACAGGTTGGTAGCTCTTTTGTATTTTGATCAGATTGTTTGACAATGATTCAAATTCAAACATCTATGTTTTAGTATTCTCCTTGGTGGCAAAGCCTGCAGTTATAAACATTTGTAAAGTACATTTATTTAATTTAGTTCCAGCTCCTCTGTCGAGTTGATTCTTATCCAAAGATTTGTGCTTTTGTTTAAGAACAGATCAGGAATAGGCGCAGAAGTAAGCCATTTGGCCCTTCGAGCCTGCTCCATCATTCAACATGACTCAACTCCTCCTTTCCATCAGAACCCAAAACCCATTCATTCCCTTCGTACCCTATAAGTTATGTACCTCAATGACTGAGCTCAAGCAGCTCTTTGGGGTAGACAATTCCAAAGATTCACAACCTTCATCCTTGCCTTTATTACCTCTAGATTTGACTATATCAGTATACTCATCGATGGATTCCCACATGTCTGCTGTAAAACTTGGTCTTCCAAAACCTGCAGCAAAACTCATTTCCCTATTACCCCTGTGCTCGCTGACCTTCATTGATTCCCAGACAACATCTTGATTTTAAAATTCTCATCTTCATCTTCACATCCTTCTGTGGTCTCGGCCCTCCCCATCTCCGGGGTCTCCTCCAACCCCACAACCCTCTGAGATTTCTGTGCTCCTTCAATGCTAGCCTCATGTGCATTCCCAATTGTAACCGCATCAGTGTCGGCGGCCATGCCTTCAGTTCCCTGGATCCCAACCTATGGAATTCCTTTCCTACATCTCTCTGTCTGTATTGTGCTTTTTTCCTTCAGGCACTCCTTAAAATCTACCTCTTTGACCAAGTTTTTAGTCACTTGACCAAATATCTCCTTATGTGGCTAAAACTGTCAGCGTTTCTCGAACTGTTTTGTCTGCGGATCACTTTGCCATGGCAAAGCAGGTGTGATACCTGTGGGTGACCAATGAGGGCTTCGGCCCACCTAAGTGATCCACAGACTAAATAGTTTGAGAAACACTGATCTGGAACATGGTCACAGTCTCAGATTAAGGAATCAGCAGTTGAGCATTGAGATGAGGAAAGATTCCTTCATTGAAATAACATAACATTATATTTATGTGTTGCCTTTAACACATCGAGACATCCCAGGACTCTTCCCAGGAGCATAATAAATAAATCTGACACCTAGCTACATCATAGAATTTACAGTGCAGAAGGAGGCCATTCGGCCCATCGAGTCTGCACCGGCTCTTGGAAAGAGCACCCTACCCAAGGTCAACACCTCCACCCTTTCCCAGTAACCCCACCCACCACTAAGGGCAATTTTGGACACTAAGGGCAATTTATCATGGCCAATCCACCTAATCTGCACATCTTTGGACTATGGGAGGAAACCGGAGCACCCGGAGGAAACCCACGCACATACGGGGAAGATGTGCAGACTCCACACAGACAGTGACCCAAGCCGGAATCGAACCTGGGACCCTGGAGCTGTGAAGCAATTGTGCTATCCACAAAGCTACCGTGCTACCCACATAAAAGCAAAAATTTGGGAATTGATGGGCAGAATGGACTTGCACTGTGAGGTGATGTCTGGTTCCAAGCTAGAGAGTTTTGGTCACGTCGTAGACTCCACCTTCAGCAGCTTCCTCATTGTTTTCAGCCCCACACGCTTTGAAACCCTTGCCTCACAGTTGAATGATGCTGAGAATGGCAACAGGTGCTTCAGAGCGATGTCGGCGACTCCAGGAAACTTTGGCTATATGTGCAGGCAAATCACCTTCAATGACCTGAATTATGGACCAGCCATGGACCACTTAGCGGATCCTCAGGAACACTGCTGATCCACAGACTACACTTTTGAAACCACTGCTCCCTGGGCCCCTCACTCACATCCTGGTTCCCTCCCCCCACCCAAAAATTTACATAAGTGTCAAACGCTGTGAGCCTCGACAGTGAGTGCACACAAGAGGCATTATACCCAAATCAAATTATCCTTTCTGCTTGTGTCCATATATTGATGCTCTCCACTAGGCAGCCGAATGCTCTGCTGTCTGGTCAGAGTCACTGGGGCAGCCGTGTGCTCTGCACTCTGGTCAGGGTCACTGGGGCAGCCATGTGCTCTGCACTCTGGTCAGGGTCGCTGGGGCAGCCGAGTGCACTTCTGTCTGGTCCGGGTCACTGGGGCAGCTGTGTACTCTGTGTCTGGTCAGGGTCACTGGGGCAGCCGAGTGCACTTCTGTCTGGTCAGGGTCACTGGGGCAGCTGTGTACTCTGTGTCTGGTCAGGGTCACTGGGGCAGCCGTGTACTCTGTGTCTGGTCAGGGTCACTGGGGCAGCCGTGTGCTCTGCTGTCTGGTCAGGGTCACTGGGGCAGCCGTGTGCACTGCTGTCTGGCCAGCGTCACTAGGGCAGCCGTGTGCTCTGCTGTCTGGCCAGGGTCACTAGGGCAGCCGTGTGCTCTGCTGTCTGGCCAGGGTCACTGGGGCAGCCGTGTGCACTGCTGTCTGGCCAGGGTCACTGGGGCAGCCGTGTGCTGTGCTGTCTGGTCAGCTGTCTGGTCAGGGTCACTGGGGCAGCCGTGTGCTGTGCTGTCTGGCCAGGGTCACTGGGGCAGCCATGTGCTCTGCTGTCTGGTCAGGGTCACTGGGGCAGCCGTGTGCTCTGCTGTCTGGTCAGGGTCACTGGGGCAGCCGTGTGCTCTGCTGTCTGGTCAGGGTCACTGGGGCAGCCGTGTGCTGTGCTGTCTGGCCAGGGTCACTGGGGCAGCCATGTGCTCTGCTGTCTGGTCAGGGTCACTGGGGCGGCCGTGTGCTCTGCTGTCTGGTCAGGGTCACTGGGGCAGCCGTGTGCTGTGCTGTCTGGCCAGGGTCACTGGGGCAGCCATGTGCTCTGCTGTCTGGTCAGGGTCACTGGGGCAGCCGTGTGCACTGCTATCTGGTCAGCTGTCTGGTCAGGGTCACTGGGGCAGCCGTGTGCTGTGCTGTCTGGCCAGGGTCACTGGGGCAGCCATGTGCTCTGCTGTCTGGTCAGGGTCACTGGGGCAGCCGTGTGCACTGCTGTCTGGTCAGCTGTCTGGTCAGGGTCACTGGGGCAGCCGTGTGCTGTGCTGTCTGGCCAGGGTCACTGGGGCAGCCGTGTGCTCTGCTGTCTGGCCAGGGTCACTGGGGCAGCCATGTGCTCTGCTGTCTGGTCAGGGTCACTGGGGCAGCCGTGTGCTTTGTGTCTGGTCAGGGTCACTGGGGCAGCCGTGTGCTCTGCTGTCTGGTCAGGGTCACTGGGGCAGCCGTGTGCTCTGCTGTCTGGCCAGGGTCACTAGGGCAGCCGTGTACTCTGCTTCTGGTCAATGTCACTGGGGCAGCCGTGTGCACTGCTATCTGGTCAGCTGTCTGGTCAGGGTCACTGGGGCAGCCGTGTGCACTGCTATCTGGTCAGCTGTCTGGTCAGGGTCACTGGGGCAGCCGTGTGCTGTGCTGTCGGGCCAGGGTCACTGGGGCAGCCGTGTGCTCTGCTGTCTGGTCAGGGTCACTGGGGCAGCCGTGTGCACTGCTGTCTGGCCAGGGTCACTGGGGCAGCCATGTGCTCTGCTGTCTGGTCAGGGTCACTGGGGCAGCCATGTGCTCTGCTGTCTGGTCAGGGTCACTGGGGCAGCCGTGTGCACTGCTGTCTGGTCAGGGTCACTGGGGCAGCCGTGTGCTCTGCTGTCTGGTCAGGGTCACTGGGGCAGCCATGTGCTCTGCTGTCTGGCCAGGGTCACTGGGGCAGCCGTGTACTCTGCTGTCCACCAGGAGAGCTCCATTTATCTAATCAGCTGCCCCCTGATCTTGTCCAGTATTTCAAACAACCCTGTGATGTACCATCAATTGTACGCGAGGCGAGTGATTTACCAAAGTTTGGCTTTAATTGACTAGAACACAGCTCTGCGATCGTCTACAATGGAAAGGGACGATCGTCAGTCGTCTGACCATTTATACCTCGTTAATAGCGGCGTGGTTAACTCAGCCTCTCGGCCAATCGGTCGAGAGGCACATGACCGACCAGGGTCAATGGTAAGCCGACGTTCTGGCCCAATGGCAGACGAGTAGGCAGATCATATCACCACACCCTGTCCACTGCTGTTTGCCATATTGAGAATTTTGGATATCATGAGATTTGAACTGGTCATTTGCAGTGTATTAAAAGTCTTTTCATCTATCCCTACAGATCTTTGGAGAGTTACCCTCAAGAAAAGGCAGATCTCTCTCGTGAAATACATGAACATTGCTTCAATCCCCATTGTATCTTTCTCCTGATGTTACAGAGTTTAGCGTTTGATCATTGTGTGCTGCTTGATTTCCTGATTTCCACGGAAACCTGCTTCCTGGAGTATTTAGTGAGATATCTGCGACTTCTTCAAGAGGACTGGCAGCCCTTCTGCTCTATTTGTGTTCAGTTTGAAGCTGTTGAATCATTTTGTTTGCCAGCAATTAATGATGTGTGTGATGACCTCAATCTCACTGTTGGTGTCGAGCAAGTCAGGACCAACAATCAAACTGGCACTGAAGCCTCAAAAGAAGCAATTGTAAATACTACAGAGCCGCACCTTCTGACACCCATGGGGGAGCTGAGGAACAGTGAAGACACTGTGAGCTGCAACAACTCTCACCTGGTGAGCAGCTGTAGGCCCAGGCCACAAAGACAGTCCCACGGCCTAGTGGATTATGAGAGTTCGGAGGACTCTGATAACGATGGAATGGAATCTGCCTCCATGAATGTCATCACCCTGGAAAGCAGTCAGGATAATGAGGAGGTGAAAGACGCAGGAATAAGTGAGAGAGTGAAACAGGTTTCAGAAACAATAGAAAGTATCAAAGTTGTAAGAAATCCAAGAGATGTCAATTCATACCATTGTGAAAAGGACACAAAAATGTCCTTTGAAGGAATGTTTCAGAAATCAATGAGCTGTTTGACTGAATTGAGAAAAACCATTAGCCGTTTGCAGGGAAGATGTCTTTTTCCATATAATGCAACGGCACTGCTAAAACTGCTGCTAGATATTGAAACGCGCAGCAGAAAAGACGTTGATAGCCTACCTAACTGCCAGTGAAGAACAGATCCTTTGTCAATTCAGACGATCAGTTTCTTCAAAAATTGTACAATATTAATTTATGATTAATTTTTGTAAATAAAACTTAACACGAAAACTGAGTTAACTTTGGTAAAATACAAAGTTTGCAACAGCAGAATGAAGATTAGAGAGATTACACTGAATCTGAATTACCTGTGTACTTCACAGTGAGGCTGAGACCTGAACAAGTTATGACTAGTTATAATTATCCTCACATTTTAGGATTTGGGACCACATGGGAAAGGAACCTGGAAAAATTAGACATTTCTCATTGGGACAACACAGATAACGGGACAACAGAGCAGATAGAAACAAAACTGTTTACAATATTTGAGGGGGCCAGGATCGAGGGGCATAAACATAAGATTAAACCAGTGATTTAGAACAGAGTGGAGAAGGTTTATGCAGAGTCATGATGTGGAAGTGTTGGTGGTCGTGGCAGAAACAATGTCAATGTTCAGTATTAGATTGGATTGTTTGGTGAAGTAAAGGATAAAGGGAACTGGGTTTGTGGCAGAGATTCAAATTGCTCGCATATGAATAGCAGCAGCAGTTGAACATTGAGTCCCTCGAGCCTGCCCCGCCGTTCAATAAGATCACGGCTGACCTGATTTTAACCTCAACTCCACATTGCTGCCTACCCCTGATAATATTTCACACCCGTGTTAATTATGAATCTATCTAGCCTGCCTTAAAAATGTTCAAAGACTCTACCACTCTTTGAGGAAGAGAATTCCAAAGTCTCATGATCCTTGGAGAGAAATTATTTCCTCATCTCTGTCTGAAATGGGCGATAACTTCTTTCTAAACAGTGACCCCCTAGTTCCAGATTGTCCAACAAAACAAAACATCCTCTCCACATCCACCCTGTCAAGACCTCTCAGGATCTTGTATGTTTCAATCAAGTTCCTCTTACTCTTCTAAACTCCAGCGGATACAAGCTCAGTCTGTCTACTTTTCTCATAAAACACTCCACCCATTCCTGGTTTGTTCTTGTAAACCTCTGAACTGCTTCCAAAGCACTTGCATGCTTCTTTAGATAAGGAGGCCAATTTTGTACACAATACTCCACATGTGGGCTCACCAATGCCCTGTACAACTGAAGCATTAGGTTTACAATTACCCTCGCGATAAACAATAATATTCTATTAACTTTCCTAATCACTTGCTGTACCTGGAAACTAAACTTTTGCAAATTATGCAATATGACACCAGATTATTCTGCATCATGGAGCTCTACAATCTCTCACCATTTAGACAATAAGCTTTTTTATCCTTCCTGCCAAAATGGACAACCTCACATTATCTCACATTATATTCCATTTGCCAGATTTTATCCTATCTATATGCTTTTGTAGCCTCCTTATGTCCTCTATACAACTTACTTTCCTACCTCTCTTTGTGTCATCAGCAAAGTTAGGAATCTTGCCTTCAGTCCCTTCATCCAAGTCATTTATATGAATTGTGAAGAGTTGAGGCCCCAGCACTGAGCCCTGTGGCACACCACTCGTCACATCCTGCATTTACGCCTACTGTTCCCTGTTAGCTGGCCAATCTTCTATCCATGCCAATATGTTACTCCCTACTGAGTTTTTATTTTCCACAATAACCTTTGATAAGACACTTTATCAAATACCTTCTGAAAATCAAAGTACAGTACATCCTCCAGTTCCCCTTTATCTACAGCACTTGTTACTTCTTCAAAGAATACCAATAAATTAGTTCAACACGATTTCTCTTTCACAAAACCACGTTGACTCTGCTTGATTACCTTGAATGTATCTAAATATCTTGCTATATCAACTTAAGTTTCGAACATTTTCTCTATGACTTGTCTCAGGACACCAAGGTCCCAGGTTTGATCCCGGCTGGAGGGCACTCTCCGTGTGGAGTTTGCACATTCTCCCCGTGTTTGCGTGGGTTTTGCCCCCACAACCCAATGATGTGCAGGGTAGGTGGATTGGCCACGCTAAATTGCCCCTTAATTGGAAAAAATGAATTGGGCATTCTAAATTTATTTTTAAAAATCATTTTCTCTGTGACAGATATTAAGCTAACTGGCCTATAGTTTCCTGCCTCCTGTCTCCCACCCTTTTTGAAAAACAGTTATATTTTCTATTTTCCAATCTGATGGAACCATCCCTGAATCTAGTAGTTTTGGAAAATTAATATTAACACATCAACTATTTCACTCGCCACTTATTTTAAGACACTGGGACGAAATCCATCAGGACACGGGGACTTGTCAATCGCAGTTCCAACAATTTGCCAAGTTCCACTTTCCTGATGATTGTATTTTTCTTGAATTCCTCCCTCCTAATTCCTGTTTTCCAGCTATTTCTGGGATGTAACTTGTGATGTGTTATCTGTGTTGGTCTAACATTGACTGCAACTGGATGCAGTGAAACGAGAAACAGGCTTCCGACACAGGAGATGGTCCAACACTGTTTTATTGAACCTGCTGATTGCTGTACATAATCTGCTGTGGGTTGACACTCTATTAACCTAACTGATAACCTCCTCCTGGCTTGACCAGACTAGCTCTCTACCACATGGTGATGATGTTCACTGGCTTGTGCACTGTGACTATCTCCTTAGCTGTGTCCTGTGAGAGAGGGAGAGTCTTAATGCCCTGTGGGCTTTATAGTTGTGGTGTCCTGTCTGGTGATTGGTTGTTCTGTGTCGTGTGTGTTCATTGGTTATCCTGTGTGTCAATCACTGCCTGTCTGCATCTTATGATATACATGAGTGGATATTATGACAACTTGTAACCTCTATTTTTAAAAATACATTTACGGGATGTGGGCGTCGCTGGTTGGCCAACATTTATTGCCCATTCTGAGTTGCCCTTCAGAAGGTGGTGGTGAGCTGCTTTCTTGAACTGCTGCAGTCCTTAAGATGTAGATACACCCACTCTGCTGTTAGGGAGGGAGTTCCAGGATTTTGCCCCAGCGACAAGGAATGGCGATATATTTCCAAGTCAGGGAAGTGAGTGACTTGTAAGGGAACCTCCAGGTGGTGGGGTTCCCAGGTATCTGCCACTCTTGACCTTCTAGATCAGGGGTGGGCAAACTACGGCCCGCGGGCCGCATGCGGCCCGCCAAGGGTCTTTATGCGGCCCACCAAGATCAAGTCATTAAAAAAAAAAAATTATTTTTTTTAATTTATTTTTTTAATTTTAAGGTTAATGGGGGGGGGGGGGGGGCTGTTGGGTTACTGGTATAGGGTGGATACGTTGACTTGAGTAGGGTGATCATTGCTCGGCACAACATGTGTTTCATATGAAGTTTCTACTTTAAAATATTAATTAATAAAAATTAATTGATTTTTTTTTCTTTAAAAACCTTTTATTTTGGCTATTTTAAATATTAATTATTTTACTTAATATACTATGCGGCCCTTTAAAATTGTGAATTTCTGAATGTGGCCCTTGCACGGAAAAGTTTGCCCACCCCTGTTCTAGATGGTAGTGGTCATGGTTTGGAAGGTGCTGTCTTAGGAACCTTGGTGAGTTACTGTAGATGGTACACACGGGTGCCACTGTTCGTTGGTGGTGGAGTGTTTGAATGTTGTGGAAGGGGAGCAATCAAGCTGGCTGCTTTGTCCTGGATGGTGTCAAGTGTCTTGGGTGTTGTTTGAGATGTACTCATCCAGGCACTCTGAAGATCAATACAAAATACCGGTCCACCGCACATCTCTTTATTTTCCAGACTCCCTTTCAATTGGACCAACAGAAACTCTTACGATCTATTTTTATGTTTCTAGCTAGCTTTCTCTTGTACTCTAATTTTCCCTCCTTATTTATCATTTCATCATTCTTTGCTAGTTTTTATATTTTGCCCAATTTTCTGACCTGCCACCACCCATCCTTATGCGATTATATGCTTTTTCTCTGAGTTTGGTACTATCTTAAAGTTTTTTAGTTAACCATAGAACAGTACAGCACAGAACAGGCCCTTCGGCCCTCGATGTTGTGCCGAGCAATGATCACCCTACTTAAACCCACGTAACCCGTATACCCGTAACCCAACAATCCCCCCATTAACCTTACACTATGGGCAATTTAGCATGGCCAATCCACCTAACCCGCACATCTTTGGACTGTGGGAGGAAACCGGAGCACCCGGAGAAAACCCACGCACACACGGGGAGGACGTGCAGACTCCACACAGACAGTGACCCAGCCGGGAATCGAACCTGGGACCCTGGAGCTGTGAAGCATTGATGCTAACCACCATGCTACCGTGAGGCCCCATGGATGCTGGATCATTCCGCTTGGAATTTTTCATTCTTGTTGGAATGTCTCTTCTGTGAATTCTGAAATATCCTTTTAAATGTCCACCACTGCACCTCCATTGACCTATCCTTAAACCTAAATTGTCAGTTTACTTTTGTTAGCTCTGTTTTCGTGCCCTCGTAATTGCCCCTATTTAAGTTCAAAGTACTAGTCTTAGACCCACTCTTCTCTCCCTCAAGCTGATTGTAAATTTAAATCACATTCTGATCACTGTTACCAAGGAACTACTATGAGGCCCTATCTTATTGCACAATACCAGGTCTAGTGTAGCCTTCTCCCTCATTGGCTCCAGAAGATGCTGATCGAAGAAATTATCCCGAAAACATTCCATGAATTTGTCATCCACACTACCTTTGCCTAAGTGCTTTTCCAGTCTATTTGTAGATTTAAATTCCCCATGAAAAGCACTATATCTTTCAGAAAATCTCCCATTATTTCTTTGATGCCCCATCCTACCATGTGATTACTGTTGAGAACATAAGAACTAGGAGCAGAAGTAGGCCATCTGGCCCTTTGAGTCTGCTCCGCTATTCAAATGAGATCATGGCTAATCTTTTGCGGATTCAGCTCCACTTTCCCGCCCGAACACCATAACCCTTTATTCGTCAAAATCTTTATCTTGAAAACGTTTAATGAAGGAACCTCAACTGCTTCACTGGGCCGGGAATTCCATTGATTCACAACCCTTTGGGTGAAGAAGTTCCTCCTAAACTCAGTCCGAAATCTACTTCCCCTTATTTTGAGGCTATGTCCCCTAGTTTTGTTTTCACGCGCCAGTTGAAACAACCTGCCCGCATCTATCCTATCTGTTCCCTTCATAATTTTTTATGTTCCTATAAGATTCCCCCGCATCCTTCCAACGAGTACAGTCCCAGTCTACTCAACCTTTCCTCGTAATCTAACCCCTTCAACTCTGGGATTAACCTAGTGAATCTCCCCTGCACACCCTCCAGCGCCAGTACGTACTTTCTCAGGTAAGGAGACCAAAACTGAGCACAATACTCTAGGCGTGGCCTCACTAACACCGTATACAGTTGCAGCATAACCTCCCTAGTCTTAAATTCCATCCCTCTAGCAATGAAGGACAAAACTCCATTCGCCTTCTTAATCATCTGTTGCACCTGTACACCAACTTTTTGCGACTCATGCACTAGGACACCCAGGGCCCTCTGCACAGCAGCATGTTTTAATATTTTATCATTTAAATAATAATCCCTTTTGCTGTTATTCCTACCAAAATGGATAATCTCACATTTGTCAACATTGTATTCCATCTGCCAGACCCTAGCCCATTCACATAAACTATCCAAATCCCTCTGCAGACTTCCAGTATCCTCTGCACTTTTTGCTTTACCACTCATTTTAGTGTCATCTGCAAACTTGGACACAGTGCACCTGGTCCCCAACTCCAAATCATCTGTGTAAATTGTGAACAATTGTGGTCCCAACACTGATCCCTGAGGGACACCACTAGCTACTGATTGCCAACCAGAGAAACACCCATTAATCTCCACTTTGCTTTCTATCCGTGCTACTTCTTTACCCTTAACGCCATTCATTTTTATCTCATGAAGCAACCTTTTGTGTGTTACCTTTTCAAAAGCTTTCTGGAAATCCAGATATACCACATCCATTGGCTCCCTGTTATCTACTGTACTGGTAATGTCCTCAAAAAATTCCACTAAATTCATTAGGCATGACCTGCCCTTTATGAATCCATGCTGCGTCTATCCAATGGGACAATTTCCAAGCTGATGCCTCGCCATTTCTTCCTTGATGATAGATTCCAGCATCTTCCCTACTACCGAAGTTAAGCTACTGGCCTATAATAACCTGCTTTCTGCCTACCTCCTTTTTAAAACAGTGGTGTCACGTTTGCTAATTTCCAATCCGCCAGGACCACCCCAGAGTCTAGTGAATTTGGTAAATTATCACTAGTGCATTTGCAATTTCCCTAGCCATCTCTTTTAGTACTCTGGAATGCATTCCATCAGGACCAGGAGATTTGTCTACTTTTAGCCCCATTAGCTTGCCCATTACTACCTCCTTAATGATAACCATCCTCTCAAGGTCCTCACCTGTCATAGCCTCATTTCTATCAGTCGCTGGCATGTTATTTGTGTCTTCCACTGTGAAGACCGACCCAAAAAACCTGTTCAGTTCCTCAGCCATTTCCTCATCTCCCATTATTAAATCTCCCTTCTCATCCTCTAGGACCAATATTTACCTTAGCCACTCTTTTTTGTTTCATATATTTGTTGAAACTTTTGCTATCTTTTTATATTCTGAGCAAGTTTACTCTCATAATCTATTTTACTCTTCTTTATAGCTTTTTAAGTAGCTATCTGTTGCCCCCTAAAAATTTCTCAATCCTCTAGTCTCCAACTAATTTTTGCCACTTTGCATGCTTTTTCCTCAATTTGATAATCGGCTTTATTTCCTTCAATATCCACGGTCGATTTTCCCTCTTTCTACCGTCCTTCCTTTTTGTTGGTATAAACGTTTGCTGAGCACATCGCTTGGAATGTTCTCCAATGTTCCTCAACTGTTTCACCATAACATCTTTGCTCCCAGTCTACCTTAGCCAGCCCATCCCATCCCAATGCCTCATCCCATTGTAATCTCCTTTGTTTAAGCACAAAACACTAGTGTTTGATTTTACCTTCTCACCCTCCATCTATATTTTAAACTTTGCCATATTGTGATCACTCCTTCCGAGAGGATCCCTAACTATGAGATAATTAATCAAACCTGTCTCGTTACACAGGACCAGATCTAGGGCCGCTTGTTCCCTTGTAGGTTCCATTACATACTGTTCTGGGAAACTATCGCGGATACATTCTATAAATTCCTCCTCAAGGCTGCCTTGACCGACCTGGTTAAACCAATCGACATGTAGATTAAAATCCCCCATGATAACTGCTGTACCATTTCTACATACATCAGTTATTTCTTTGTTTATTGCCCACCCCACTAGGATGTTACTATTTGATGGCCTATAGACTACTCCTATCAGTGACTTTCGCCTTACTATTCCTGATTTCCACCCAAATGGATTCAACCTTATCCTCCATAGCACCGATGTCATCCCTCACTACTGCCCCGACTGTCATCCTTAACAGAGTTACACCATCTCCCTTACCATCCACTCTGTCCTTCCGAATAGTTTGATACCCTTGGATATTTAACTCCCAGTCATGACCATCCTTTAACCATGTTTTAGTAATGGCCACTAAATCACAGTCATTCACGATGATTTGCGCCATCAACTCATTTACCTTATTCCAAATACTACGAGCATTCAGGTAAAGTGTCCTTATGTTGGCTTTTATACCTCAGTTTTGAATCTTAACACCTCTAACAGTAACCTCTCCGAAGTTATTTTTCCTTTTAACTTTTCTCCTAATTTTCCTTATTGAACCCATATCTTCATGTAACAACTTGCTGCGTTGCTTTCCATTTATGTTTTTACTTCCCGTTTTATTCCTTTTAGTATTACTGGACCTATTCACTGAGCTCTCCTCAGCCACTATACTGTGGCCCTTTTCGATTTTTGAACATGGCTTCTCTGCCTTACACTTTCGCCCTTACTGCCTTTTGTTTCTGTCCCCGTTTTACTTCCCTCCGACTTCCTGCATTGGTTCCCATCCCCCTGCCACATTAGTTTAAACCCTCCCCAACAGCACTAGCAAACACCCCCACCCCAAGGACATTGGTTCCAGTCCTGCTCAGGTGCAGGCTGTCTGGTTTGTACTGGTCCCACCACCCCCAAAAACGGTTCCAATGCCCCAGGAATTTGAATCCCTCCCTCTTGCACCATCTCTCAAGCCACACATTCATCCTATCTATCCTGACATTCCTACTCGGACTAGCTCGTGGCACTGGTAGCAAATCTGAGATTACTTCCTTTGGAGGTCCTACTGTATAGTTTAACTCCTAATTCCCTGAATTCAGCTTGTAGGACCTCATCTCGTTTTTTTACCTATATCATTGGTGCCTATATGCACCACGACAGCTGGCTGTTCAACCCCCCACCCCCACCCAGAATGTCCTGCAGCCGCTCCGAAACATCCTTGCACCAGGGAGGCAACATACCATCCTGAAGTCTCAATTGTGTCCGCAGAACCACCTGTCTATTCCCCTTATGATTGAGTCCCCTATAACTATAGCCCTGCCATTTTTCTTCCTGTCTTCGTGCGCAGCAGAGCCAGCCACAGTGCCATGAACCTGGCTGCTGCTGCCTTCCTCTGGTGAGCCATCTCCCTTAACAGTATCGAAAACGGTATATCTGTTTTGCAGGGAGTTGACCGCAGGGGACACCTGCACTGCCTTCCTACTCTTCAATTGTCTTTTGGTCACCCATTTGCTATCTCCCTCAGTAATTTTCACCTGCGATGTGACCAACTCGCTAAACGTGCTATCCACAATGTCCTCAGCATCGTGGAAACTCCAAAGTGAGTCCACCCGCAGCTCCAGAGCCGTCAAGTGGTCTATCAGGAGCTGCAACTGGACACACTTCTTGCACATGAAGGAACCAGGGTCAGTGGATGTGTCCCTGAGCTCCCACATCGCACACAAGGAGCATGACACGGATCTGGGATCTCCTGCCATGTCTTAAACCGGAGGTTAACTGATACAACTACAATGCTGGAAAAAGAAAGAAAATAAATAAATAGACAAATGAAAAGAAAAACTACTTACCAGTCACTTTCCAGGGATAAAAATCACCTCCTCCCCACCCAGTTTCAAATTCCCACCAAGCTTCAAATTCCCAAACTCACTCTTCAATGTATCTCACTCTCGCAGTGCCTTCTCTGGCTTACTGGGAGAACTCACTGGGAGTGGGTTTCAAATTGCTCTTTTAAATTGGCCTGAGATGATTCCCCCCACCTGCTAATGTTAGATCAAAATAGCTTCTAACCAGTGACTTTAAGGGGCCTGTACACCATTTCCACAAGCAATTTCTTGCCCTTATCATTCCTGTTCTCCACCCAAACTGCTTGTAGATCCTGATTTCCTGATCTTAGATCATTGCTCTCTGTTGTGTTTTTTATTTTTTTATTTATAAATTTAGAGTACCCAATTATTTTTTCCAATTAAGGGGCAATTTAGAATGGCCAATCCACCTATCCTGCACATCTTTTTGGGTTGTGGGGGTGAAACCCACGCAGACACGGGGAGAATGTGCAAACTCCACACGGACAGTGACCCAGGGCCGGGATTCGAACCCGGGTCCTCAGCGCTGTAGGCAGCAATGCTAACCACTGTGCCACCGTGCTGCCCTTCTCTCTGTTGTGTTAATGTTGTCTTTAATTAACAAGGCCACCGTTCCACTTTTCCTAACTTCCGATTGTTCCAAAAGTTCACATACCCTTCAGAATACGCATCCCAATCTAGGCTATTGTGCAGCCATGTGATATGGCTGCAGGATGACATAGATTAAACATTGACATGGACTGGGGCCTGTTTTTGTGCAGTATGAAATAGTGACAATAAAAGGCAAATTAGAGAATGTTCTAAGGATACTAAGGCCAGAAACATTCTAAATACACCACGAGAATCCTTCCAAGCCCATGTTACAAAACAAATCACAAAAAGTCACCGACAGAATCCACATCACAGAATGACCCTACATGTAATTTCTACACTTATGTGAGAAATAAGAGGATGATCAGAGTGAGAGTAGGGCCGATCAGGGATAGTGGAGGGAACTTGTGCCTAGAGTCTGAGGAGGTAGGGGAGGCCGAAATTAATATTTTGCTTCCGTATTCACTAGAGAGAGGGACCTTGTTGCTTATGATAACAGTGTGAACCAGGTTAATAGACTTGAACAGGTTGATATTAAGAAGAAGGATATGCTGGAAATTTTGAAAAGCATCAGGATAGATAAGTCCCCTGGACCAAACAGGATATACCCAAGGTAACTACGGGAAATGAGGGTTCGATTGCTGTGCCGTTGGCGATGATCTTTGTGTCATCACTCTCCACTGGAGTAGTACCGGATGATTTGAGGGAGGTGAATGTTGGTCCCCTGTTCAAGAAACGGAATAGGGAAATCCCTGGGAATTACAGACCAGTCAGTCTTACGTCTGTGGTGAGCAAAATAGTGGAAAGGATTCTGAGAGATAGGATTTATGATTAGAAAAACATAGTTTGATTAAAGATAGTCAGCATGGCTTTGTGAGGGGCAGGTCATGCCTCACAAGCCTCATTGAATTCTTTGAAGATGTGACAAGACACATTGATGAAGGTCGGGAAGTGGATGTGGTATATATGGATTTCAGTAAGGCATTTGATAAGGTTTCCCATGTTAGGCTCATTCAGAAAGTCAAGGGGCATGGGATTCAGGGAAATCTGGCTGTCTGGATACAGACGTGGCTGGCCGAAAGAAGACAGTGAGTGGTAGTGGATGGAAAATATTCCACCTGAAGGTCGGTGACCAGTGGTGTCCCGCAGGGATCTGTTCTGGGACCTCTGCTCTTTAAGGTTTTTATAAATGACTTGGATGAGGAAGTGGAAGGGTGAGTTAGTACATTTGCCAATGATACGAAGGTTGGTGGAGTTGTAGATCGTGTCGAGGGCCGTTGCAGGTTACAACAGGACATTGACAGGATGCAGAGCTGGGCTGAGAAGAGGCAGATGGAGTTCAACCTAGATAAATGTGAAGTGATTCATTTTGGAAGGTTGAATTTGAATGCTGAATACAGGGTTAAAGGCAGGATTCTTGGAAGTGTGGAGGAACAGAGGGGTCTTGGGGTCCACATACATAGATCACTCAAAGTGGCCACCCAGGTTGATAGGGTTGTTAAGAAGGCGTGTGGTGTGTTGGCTTTCATTAACAGGGGGATTGAGTTTAAGAGCCATGAGGTTTTGCTGAAGCTTTATAAAACCATGGTTAGACCACACTTGGAATATTGTGTCCAGTTCTGGTCTCCTAATTACAGGAAGGATGTGGATGCTTTGGAGAGGGTGCAGAGGAGATTTACCAGGATGGAGGCATGGATAGAGTGGATAGCCAGAGACTCTTCCCCAGGGCGGAGATGGCTGTCACAAAGGGACATAATTTTAGGGTGATTGAAGGAAGGTATAGGGGAGATGTCAGGGGTAGGTTCTTTACCACCTCCGCTGGCAGTGCATTCCACGCACCCACCACTCTCTGTGTAGAGTCAGAGTCATTAGGGACATTTAAACGATTCTTGGACAGGCACATGGACAGCAGTAAATTGAAGGGGTGTAGGTTAGGTTGATCGTAGATTAGGATAAGTGGTCGGCACAACATTGTGGGCTGAAAGGCCTGTACCATGCTGTACTGTTCTATGTCAGTAGTCATTCTCCAGTTTCTTGTTGATTGCACTGAACCATTTTGTGACATGGTTTAATTCATGACCTATTTGTGATCTTTTCTGTATTATTAACCATGGCATTCCTACAGTGAAAAAGGACGCCATTTGGCCCATCGTGTCTGCACTAACCCTCTGAAGGCGCACCATACCTATGCCCACTCCCCCACCCTATCTCTAACCCCACCGAACCACATCTTTGGACACTAAGGGACAATTTATCACAGCCAATCCACCTAACCTGGTTTAGCTCACTGGGCTAAATCGCTGGCTTTTAAAGCAGACCAAGCAAGCCAGCAGCACGGTTCGATTCCCGTACCAGCCTCCCCGGACAGGCGCCGGAATGTGGCGACTAGGGGCTTTTCACAGTAACTTCATTGAAGCCTACTCGTGACAATAAGCGATTTTCATTTCATTTTTTATTTCATTTCACCTGCACAGCTTTGGACAGTGGGAGATAACCAGAGCACCTGGAGCAAACCCATGCAGACATGGGGAGAATGTGCAAACCCCACATAGTCAGCCAAGGCTGGAATTGAACCCGAGTCCCTGGCGCTGTAAGGCAGCAGTGCTAACCACTGTGCACAATGCTGCCCCAGTGCTGAACATGTAGTAGAACCAGTGTGAGAGCAAACTGGGTCGATGCTGGGAGCAATGAAATAGATAGTTGTACATTTGAGTTGGTACAGAAGGAGTCAATGGTGTTCGACACCAGATTGGAAAACAGGACCTGAAGGAAAACCAATGCAGAGCTGGGGAGGGGGGTGGAGGCAGTGGCGTACTGGTATTGTCACTGGACTAGTAACCAGAGACCCAGAGTAATGTTCTGGGGACCCAGGCAAATCCCGCCACTGCAGATGGTGAAATTTTAATTCACTAAAAAAATCTGGAATTAAAGTCTAATGGTGACCATGAAACCATTGTCGATTCTCATGAAAACCCATCTGCTTCAGCAAAGTCCTTCAGGGAAGGAAATCTGCTGTCCTTACCTGGTCTGGCCTACATGTGACTTCAGACCCACAGCAATGTGGTTGACTGTTACTGCCCCCTCAAGGGCAATTAGAGATGGGCAGTATAGGCTGGCACAGCCTGCACGTCCACGTCTCGTGAAGGAATAAAAAAAGGGAAGTATTTGCATTCTTCGAACATTTGGAGGGGGGGGGGGGGGGGGGGTGGTGGTTTCTCGAAGAAACAGATGTATCATTTTCATCTGAACCCTAATGGCTCAATATCCATAAAGCATAAATGGATGAACATACCAGAGTGGGAATGGTCTGAGACTAGATGGTGACAATGAAGCTATCAAATTGGATTGGTGGAAATGATGATGAGAACGGGTATTCAGTGAGATTTTAAAAACATATTGGGTCAAAGGCCAGTGAAGGATTCTACCGCAGTTCCATAATACAATTTTGCGGGATGGAGGGAAGGAATTGCATTCAGACAGAATCTTTATGGGTGGAGTTAACAAATATGAATGGTGCAGGTCATGCATTACAGGTCATCAATTAGTGGAGCAGTGCAAATGTGGACATCTGCAGACATTTCAGAGAGAAATGCAAGATCCACAGGACGCTAAGACTGGATGGTTTCAATCAACCCATCATAGACTGGAATAAACGCAATCAATGAGTTTTCATTAGGACTGGTTCCAACTGGGTAATAGACATTGCTTCATTTAGTGTTTGGATCAATAACTGTTGTGAAAGTCGCAGAACAATTGGGAAATATCAGCCACAACAGAGTGAGGTAAGAACAGACAAGGACAACAAAGTCAAAGATAAGAGTAACAGCAAAAATCCTGCAGATGGCAGAAATCTAAAGACCAAGTACTGGAAAATCTCAGCAGGTCTGTGAAGAGAGAGAAACAGGATTAACATTTCGAGGCGAATATAACTTCTTCAGACTGAAACGACTCAGGTGTCTCTGTTCCTAGTAGCAGCCATCTTGTGTTCCCAGTGCCATTCTAATGGGACATTCTGAATTCTCCCTCAGTGTACCCGAACAGACCTGACGACTAAGGAATTTTCACAGTAACTTCATTGCAGTGTTAATGTAAGCCTACTTGTGATACTAATAAAGATTATTATGAATCTCATCTCGATCTCAGTCCCAGGAATCCTGTGTTATCTCAGCCACATAGCAATGGTAATCCCACATTTACTTCACAGAACTCTGCACGCAACTCACATCTTTCCCAATCCTTTCAGTGACTGTGGCTGATTGACAGCAGGCCCCGCCCCAGTGTCAGCAACTCTTACAGGTTGATTGTAAAAATCCCATGATTCTTCAAGCTCACTTTCCTTCAAACGCATTGTGTCCATTGTGGGGCAGGACGCCCTTAAACTATTGTTCAGGGTAACGCGTCAGTTTAGTGAGTAAGCATTAACGGAGTGAGGGCCTGAACTCCAGGACCTTCAACCCAGCACCCTGGTTACTGGGTTGTATCCATGTGAGAAGCCGGACCCGGAGAATCAGTGTTCAGACACAGCACTGCTGCCACCCCTGGGTTAAAGCATTCTGAACGCTACGTTTGAAAGGTGAGCTGCAAGTTCTTTTTTGTATTCCCAATCTTAAAAAGCACATCCATACCAGTTTAAAGTGAGTTTGCTCGGTGTCACTGTGTGGGGCCCAGCAATTGAATGGCACGTTTACCCCCAGCAATGTGACTGGAATTCAAGGCTCAATTTGTTTATGCAGAGAATTGCTTCGCATTCACTTCTGCCCCATCTAGGTGAGAGATTCTCAAAAGGTGTCTGTAGTTTCAGGGCGTGTGTGGGGACGGTTTAAATTACTACAGGGAATGAGGCGATGGATTGAACAAGAGTGGATGTGGCAGGAAGGTGTGAGGAGCCAGCAGGTTTTCTAGGAAGTAAGGCAGCCCACAGGTGGGGACTGACTTGACTTGTGGGCTGACTTTAGCGACAGGCGGACCAACCGCTCTGGGCAATACAGTGGCGGGATCCTCTGTCAAGCGCCAATTCTGTTCAGAGGGGACCTGCTGGACCACCCGGGCAACTGATCAGGGCCCGGGGACATTTTCCAGTGGCAGCAGCCACCCTCCCAGTGTATTCATTGCTGAGGGTGTGTAGTTTCACCTACAGATCGGGTGAACCTCCTGAGGAGGCGGGTTAATCTTAATCTCCTCGTTTAACCAGGCGAACAGGTTTCCAGGCTGTGGGGGAAACGTGGTTCTGAGTGCGTGCCGGAACATTCCTAACACCGAGAGCTGCTGTCGGAATGTGTGGCAATCAGCCCGGGTTTTATACTCATTGTGGGCAATATTACAGCTATAGGTAAACTGCTAGACTCGGAATTTGGATGCACTTTAATGCATTTAAACGCAGCTTCATTTCTGACCATTTAGACCTGATTATCCTGGACAGTTAGGAAAATAGAATTTCAGCTTCATTTCTGACCATTTAGACCTGATTATCCTGAACAGTTGCAGTGATTATCCGGAACAGAATTTACAGTGCAGAAGGAGGCCATTCGGCCCATCGAGTCTGCTCCAGCCCTTGGAAAGAGCACCCTACTCGGTGGAGCCTCCACCCTATCTCAGTAAACCCAGCAACCTGACCTAACCTTTTGGACACAACGGGGCAATTTAGCGTGGCCAATCCACCTAACCTGCACATTTTTGGGACTGTAGGAGGAAGCCGGAGCACCCGGAGGAAAACCACGCAGACACGGGGAGAATGTGCAAACTCCACAAACAGTCACCCGGGCTGGAATTGAACCCAGGTCCCTGGAGTTGTGATGCAGCGGTGCTAGCTACTGTGCCACCCCTAAACCCGGCACCAGATCATTGTAGATCAGAGATCCAACAGTCAGAGGTTGTTTGTGAAGTGATCCCAGCAGTATATCCACAGTATTTTGGGATCAATGTAGACATTTAGTGATAAGATCATCCAGATCACAATGGTTTTTCCTTATCCCCCAACCTGCCTGACTTTATCGTTTGGGAGGAGGATTCTCCACTCACATTGTCCCCTGGCTGTTCTGAAGAAGCAGCTTCTGATATCAGTCCCAGAGTTTACCTCTTACCCATGTGAACCCTGTCATGGAGTTTTACAGCACAGAAAGAGGCCCATTGTGTGTGTGACCCTGACACTGAGAAGTACAGCCTCATGGCACCTCTCAGCTATGCCTTAGGAACAGGAGGAGGCCATTCAGCCCATCTGGCTTGCTCCTCCAAAGCTTTACCTGTAACAACTCCATCCACTCACCTTGGCCCTGTAACTCTAAATGCTCCAGCTTAACAAAAATCTATCCATTTCAGGTTTGAGATTTTCAACTGATCGATGCTCCAGCCTCTACAGCATTTTCCGGGGGGGGGGGCTCTAGATTTCCACCACGCTGTGAAGGAATACTTCACAACATCCCCCAGAATGTATAATTCTCATTTTAAGGCTGTGCCCCTCGTTATGGCCTCTTGTACCAGAGGAATACTTTCTTTCTATTTACCCGATCAAGGTCTTTAATGATTTAAAATATCTTAATTAGGTCATCCCTTTCTCATCTATAACCAGAGTAACACAAGCTGCAAACTGCAGTCCAGCTTCTCGTCACAGTGATGACACCTTGAAGGAAGGCAGGGAGGTGGCACAGTGGGTAGCACTGTAGTCTCACAGCGCCAGGGGCCAAGGTTCAATTCCGATCTTGGGTGACTGTGGAGTTTTCACTTCCTCCCCGTGTCCGTGTGGGTTTCCTCTGGGTGCTCCGGTTTCCTCCCTTAGTCCAAAGGTGTGCAGGTTAGGTGGGGTTACTGGCATAGGGTGGGGGAGAGGGCCTATGTAGGGTACTCTTTTTCAGAGGTTCGGTGCAGATTGGATGGGCCGAATGGCCTCCTTCTGCACTGTATGGACTCTACGTTCTATGGTGTATGTTGGGGAGGGTTGGCGAGGGATAGGTGCCAGCATTCAGAAGTAGAAAAATAAAGTGCATAGTTCTGGAGAAGGAGGTAGTTCCATATTCGGAACAGGCTCACGAGAAGGAATACAAAGACAGGTTTAGAATGCAGGTACATAAACGCGCAAAGTGGGGTGAATAAGGTTTGTGAGCAACAAGCACAAAAAGCAGTGAGAATACAATATAGTAGCATACAGAAACGCGGCTTAAAATAGTGAGGACTGGATGCTTCATATTCCTGGGGACAGGGTGTTCAGAAAAGATCGAGAAGGATAAAAGGGAGGTGGGGTGGCAGTACTGATTCGGGAAGACAATGTAGTGTTGGAAAGGGAGCATGTCCTTGAAAAGGGGCAAGGTTCATTTGATTAGAACTGTGAAGTTTAAAAAAATATATACTTGCATAACTGCGGGTATTCTGTTGGCCATCAAATAAAGAGAGAGAGGAGAAAATCTGCAGTGAAAGTTGTTCAGAGCTATAACAAATTTTCTAAAATGGTGCTGGAGAGCTTCGTTGATCAGTATATTCTCAGCCCTAGAATCTTGAATACTGGGCCACTTGTTCCCTCGGGACTGCTCCGCCATTCAATAAGGTCATGGCTGATCTGATTGGAATCCCAGCCCCACATCCTCGCCTACCCCCGGTAACCTTTCAATTAACAGATTCCCGGGATGGCGGGGTTGTCTTATGAAAAAAGTTTGGTTAGGTTGGGCCTAATGCAAGAGGATTGGAGTGTGGCAAATGTTGCACCCTTATTTGATAAATAGTTGTCCGAGTAACTGCAAGCTGGTCAATTTTACATCAGTGGTGACTAACAGTGGAGAGGGGTGATGGGGAGGTTGAATGGGGCGTTGTCAGCGTACATGTGAAAACTAGGGGAGGCAGTGGCGTAATGGTATTTTCACTGGACGAGTGATTCAGGGTAATGCTCTCGGGACCCCGGGACCCGGGTTCAAATCCCACCATGGCAGATGGTGTATTTTGAATTCAATAAAAGTCTGGTTCACTACACGGTCTGACCTACATGTGACTCCAGGCCCACAGCAATGTGGTTGACTCAGAAAGTGAGACACTCGAGGGTAATTAGGGATGGGCAACATCCCATGAAAGCATAAAAAGATACGGACACTGTCTTTTCGGGGGGCAACATGGACATGGGAAATGATAGGAGGAAAGAATTGATCATTGGGTGGGGGGGAATATCAGAGGTGAAAGTGAGGAAACAGGAAGAGACACCATTGCAGATGATTCTCTGGCTACAGATAGAAAAGAGTGGACCCAGGTGAGGGCAGTCCCACCCAGCTGGAAACAGTGGAGAGAAGTTTTGAGGATTGTTTGGTCAAACTGTGTCAAAGTCTGCAGACAGATAGAGAAGCGATAGTTTACCTTTGTCACAGTCACACAGGATGTCATTATTCACTTAGTTTAAAAAAACTTCACCTCGTCTCTGGTTCCTTTGCCAGTAATTGAAACTTTGTGTTTCGTGTTTACCATTCCTCTCGGCACAGTGGGAACTGTTTCTCCTTATTTACTCTAGCTAAACTCCATGTCCAGCCGCTCCACGTAACAGTAAGCAAAGAATGAAAATGGGGGATGATGCTGAAGGCTCAGTCCTTTTCCTGCTCTTCTCTCTCTACCCAGAATCTCCAAGGCTCTCTCCAACAATCTCCAGTCAAAGGGTATATTTTCAGGTGATTCGTCCAGGCTGTGGTCACTGTGATAGATTCTGTGCAGTTTACTCGCGTCAGCAGCTGGTACAAGGCAGGTGTTGGACTAAAGAATCCAGTAGACGATTGTGTAGTTCAAACTCCCAGTTATGAGTGTGTGGAGAGCCAAAGTCTCAGAGAGTGGGCACATAATTCTTCACCTAGGCTGATTTGTCAACAATCCTGACTGCAGGTGCTCCCACCCTCCAAAAACATCATCCTTTTCTGTAGCCCCTCCCCCCACAGCCATCCCTGCCACATCCTATGGAAGCTCCTCGAACAGCAGTTTAGAATTGATCTGTATTTGTGCCTCACTTAAACTCGGACCTCATTCGTATTTGAGGGAGACCCGCGGCCCTCAAAAAGCAGCTGGGGTGGAATAATGTAAAAGTTCAACATTTGGTCATGAGCTCCATGGTGAGACTGTGGCCCAGCGTGACACAGTTTCTGTGCGGCTACGCCCCAATCCTCCTTGAGGTTTTGGGCTTGTGTTTAACCTGACCACTGGACTCTGCCCAGCATGGTACCTGGTGTTTGCTTTCCGATTGGATTTGGAATTTATTTGTCTTAGTCATAATTGGTTTAGTTATGGTTATTTTAAAATCTAAGCCACAAATCAAAGTTCAAACATAAGTGTGTTTGGTGACTTTGATATTTCTCACAACAGCTTTGTGTTTTTGGGACAATGAGATCAGAATCTCTCAAAATGTATTATTCATTCATGGGGAGAGAACACCACTGGCATTTGTTCAGCATTTATTGCCCATCTCTATTTGCCCTTGAGAGGCAATGGTGGTGAGCTGCCTTCTTGAGCCTCTGCAGTCTGCCTGTTGTAGGTCCACCCATAGTGCTATTAATCAGGGAGTTCAAAGAACCTGTGCAGGGAAAATGAAGGAACAGTAATATTGCTGCTGCTGGTCAGGATGATGTGTGGCTTGGAGGGGAACTTCCATGTGGTGGTCTTCCCCAACTGACTGCTACCCTCGTCCATCTAGATGGTTAGTGGTTGTGGGTTTGGAAAGTTCTGTCAACGGAACCTTGGGTGAGTTGCTGTAGTGGATCTTGTAGATGGTACACACTGCTGTCATTGCATCAGTGGTGGAGGGAGTGAACGTTTAAGGTTGTAGGTGGATGTTGATCAAGCGGGTTGCTTTGTCCTGGATAGTGTTGCTCACCCAGGCAAGTAAAGAGTATTCCATCACTCTCCTGCCTTATGCTTTGTAGATGATGGACAGGCTCTGCCTAGTAAGGAGGGTTAGGGTTATTTGCTGCAGAATTCCTAGGTCTGACCCACTCTTGTAACTGCATCATTTATGTCTTTGGTCGAGAATAGCCCCCAGGATGTTGATAATGGGGGATTCAGTGATACTAATGGGGGATTCAGTGATACTAATGCTGTTGAACCTCAAGGGGTTATGGTTAGATTCCCTCTTGTTGTAGGTGGGTATTATCTGGAGGTTTTGTGGCTTGAATGTTACTTGGTTCAGCTCGAGCCAGGTGGATGCAGTGGTTAAGAAGGCAAATGCTAATAATAAAGGCTTTAATAGCAGAGGCATAGAGTGTAAGAGCAGGGAGTTAACAGAATGTCCTTGGCAGACAGGAGTAAGGAGAATCCCAAGGCATTTTATATGTGTATTAGAAACAAGAGGGTAGCTAGAGAAAGAGTTAGTCCTTCGAGGACAAAGGAGGGTAATAATGTATCGAACCAGAGGAAGTAGGTGAGGTCTTTAATGTGTGTTTTGCATCGGTGTTCACAAAGGAGAGGGACATGTTGATTCATGGGGTCTCAGAGGGATGTGTAAACACTTTAGAGCAGGTCGTTATTACGAGGGAGGAAGTGTTAGGTATGTTAAAAAGCATTCAGGTAGACAAGTCCCCAGGGCCAGATGGCATCTATCCCAGATTTCTGAGGAAGACAAGAGATTAAATTTCTGGGCCTCTAACAGAAAGCTTTGTGGCCACAAGTGAGATCCCAGAGGATTGGGGGATAGCCATGAGATCCCAGAGGATTGGAGGATAGCCAATGTTGTACCATTATTTAAGAAGGGTTGCAAGGATAATCCGGGTAATTATAGGCCAGTGAGCTTGACGTCAGTGACAGTGAAATTGTTGGAAAAGGTTCTCGGAGATGGGATCAATGCACATTTGGAAGTGAATAGTCTTATAAGCAACAGGCAGCATGGTTTTGTACGAGGGAGGTCATGTCTCACTAATTTGATTGCATTTTTTTGAGGAGGTGACAAAATTCATTAACAGGGGAAGGGCAGTGGACGTTGTCCACATGAACTTTAGTGAAGCATTTGATAAGGTCCCTCATGGAATGGATCAGAAATGGTTTTGCACAGAAGGCAGAGGGTAGCAGTGGAAGGGTGTTTTTCCGAATGGAGGTTCTGCAGGGATCGGTACAGAGACCTCTGCTCTTTGTAATATACATAAATGACTTAGAAGAAAACATGACGGGTTTGAATAGCAAGTTTGGGATAATACTGAGATTGCAGGAGTTGCGGATAGTGATGAAGATTGTCAGAGAATGGGCTGTAAAATAGGGCTGGTCGGGGGAGGGGGCGTTGAAATAGGCCCTCGCGGCGATTCTCCGTGGGCGACCGCTCAAACTCCCACCGGCGTGGTTTACATCTGGTACCATCCGGCGGGAGTTTGGGCTGCGGTAGCAGTCCTGGTGGGGAGAATCTGACTCCCGGGGGGCCACCGCGGTGGCCAGGCCCGCGATCGGGGGCCACCGATCGGCGAGCCTTCACGATCTGGGGAGACCTACCTTACTCCGCGCGGGCCTGCTGTGTGGCTCCGCCATGTCGGCGATGCCTGTGGCGAAGTGGGCCACCGTGCGCATGTGTGGACCTGCTTGTGGCCGCCATGTGCATACACAGCCACTCGGTCTGGACAGCAGGATCCCACCAGTAGCCAGAGCTGCACAACGCATGCCAGGGCCCTGCCAGTCCCCTGGAAAACGGCGAATCACCCCGAACTTTTGAGGAAAAAGTCTAGAGTGATTCTCGCCCGTTTTCCGGCGGACGTGGGGATGTAGTCCCCAAAAGGGAGAATCGCGGCCGTCATCTCCGTGTGCCTCAGCAATCTGCCGTGTGGCCTTTACTCTTCCTGGTGTAGGCAAATAACCTTCCCAACAAGTTAGAAACCAGAGTGACTATTTGCTAATGACTGCATGATTTACGCAGCAGGGGAAACTCGAGATCATATCAATTCACAAGATGGTCTTCTGGAATTACAAAAATGGCAAAAAAAACATTTTGTACCAAAAATGCGATGTCATGCGCATCACCAACAAAAATGATTCACCAACAGATAACTTTTTTTTTAATATATGTTTTTTATTGGATTTTTGAACCGAGTATATTTTGCCATTTATGTACACAGGATATGGTATCTACAACTATAAGTAGGCTTCTGTTTGTGCCGGCGAGTCACTTCCGGAGGGCAATCCTCGAATGGGTCTGGTGCCGGTGCTGCCCCTCGCTTCTCCCCTGGTTCCTGGCTATTCTTCTACTTGTTTGTTGGCCACAAACAAGTCCCAGAACAATTGGGTGAATGGCTCCCGTGTTCTGTGGAAGCTGTCGTCTGACCCTCGGACGGCGAATTTAATTTTCTCCATTTGGAGAGATTCTGAGCGGTCAGGCAGCCAGTCTGCAGCTTCAGGTGATGCTGCTGACCGCCAGCCAAATAGGATTCTCCAGCGGGCGATCAGGGAGGCAAAGGCAAGGGTGTCTGCCCTCCTCCCCAGAAATAGATCTGGCTGGTCTGAAACCCCGAAGACTGCCACTTTCAGGCATGGCACCACCCTCGCCCCCACCACTTTGGACATTGCCTCAAAGAAGGCAGTCCAGTACTCCACAAGTCTGAGGAAAGAACAGAATATGTGGGCGTGGTTGGCCGGGCCTCCTAAGCACAGTTCACATCTATCCTCCACCTCCAGGAAAAACCTACTCACATGAGATCTTGTTAAGTGGGCGCTATGTGCCACTTTTAGTTGCGTCAGCTGAGCAACAGATAACTTTAATGAGATTCTCCAACAAGCAGCTACACAACCATACCTGGAGTTCATCTTCAATGGAGGTTCCACATTCGGCTGATTCCACCTAAAACAAGCAGTTCTTGGATTTCTGAGGAATAATCTTTGGTATTGCAGCAAAATTACCTAGAGTTAGAGCTTATCAAACATTTGTTTGTCCGAATCTGGACCATTGCTAGAACTCGTAGATACCGTTTAAAAATATTTAAGATGGAGATGAGAAGAATTTATTTATCTTAGAATCATTAATCTTTGGACCTCTCTTGCCCAGGTAACAGTGGAAGCAGGGTCAATTAATAATGTTAAGACAGAGGTGGCTGGATTCTTCACTGACCAGGGCGTCGAAGATTACCGGGGGTAGGAGGGATGTAGAGTTGAAGCCGCCATCAGATCAACCATTATTTTATTGAATGGCGGAGCAGGCTCGAAGGACCAAATGGCTTCCTACTGCCCCATTTGTAAGTTGTGTGTTTGGAATCCTTGTATATTTAGATCATAGATCATAGAATTTACAGTGCAGAAGGAGGCCATTTGGCCCATCGAGTCTGCACCGGCTCTTGGAAAGAGCACCCTACCCAAGGTCAACACCTCCACCCTATCCCCATAACCCAGTAACCCCACCCAACACTAAGGGCAATTTTGGAAAGATTGAAGAGATCCAAAAACTCGTGCTGCACGATTCCTGAAGAATCATTTTCCGAAATACACCAGTGTCACATCCTTGATCAAAGACTTAGAATAGGAATGACTACAGCAGCATAAAGAGAGCCATTTGTATTTGTTCCTAAAAATTATTCAAGTTCCTCGCTTTATTTGCTGGAAACAGAGTAAATCTGTCTCCTCATTGCGATAGGAAAGATCACCCGCCCTGCATCTGATGTTTATTCCGTTCATTTAATATCATAATCTATAACAAGCAGCCAATTCCTTTCCTCCAATAACTGTTGCCTTCATCACACAACAGCAATCTAAGTCATCATTGCTCACTAATCCTGCCAGCAATTACTGCCTCATTTTGCAAGTATGTCTTTGCCACTGTTGTGAATTGACATGAAGAACATTTGCCTTTGAACTGTCTCCAGGTCGAGAGACCAGTTGCTCTGTGATTCCTTCACAATTCCAGCTTTTTATCCAGAATTTACAGTGCAGAAGGAGGCCGTCGAGTCTGCACTGGCCTTGGAATGAGCACCTTACTTAAGACCATACCTCCAGCCTATCCCCGTAAATCCAGCAACCTGACCTAACCTTTTTTTTTTGGACACTAAGGGGCAATTTAGCATGGCCAATCCACCTAACCTGAAAATCTTTGTACTGCGTGAGGAAACTGGATGTGGAGATGCCGGCGTTGGACTGGGGTGAGCACAGCAAGTCTTACAGCACCAGGTTAAAGTCCAACATGTTTGTTTCAAACACTAGCTTTCGGAGCACTGCTCCATCCTCAGGTGAATGAGGAAGGAGCAGTGCTCCAAAAGCTAGTGTTTGAAACAAATATGTTGGACTTTAACCTGGTGTTGTAAGACTTCTTACTGAGGAAACTGGAGCACCCGCAGGAAACCCATGCAGACACGGGGAGAAAGTTTGCACCGTCACCCGAGGCCGGAATTGAACCCGGGTCCCTGGCGCTGTGGAGCAGCAGTGCTAACCACTGTGCCACCATGTCGCTCAACTATTGTTGACTCAGCTGGTCTAAAACAGCATCACCAAGCTAGGGTTGAAATCCAACGACCACACTGTCATAATATACATCCAGGTATATGATGGAGTGCAGACAGGCAGTGTTTGACACGCAGGATGACCAGTGAGCACGCAGAACACAGCAGCCAATTACCAGACAGGACACGACCGCTATAAAGCCAGAGGGCACCAGTTTTCCAGCTCTCTCGGGATCCAGCCTCTGAGACAGCCAGAGCTCGTGAGCAGCAACTAGTACAAACACTATGTGGTATTCAAATAGTCTGGTCAGGTTAGCCTCAGGTCTCCAGTCAAGTCAGCATAGTGTCAACCCACAGTTAAGCATGTATTATAGTTAGTTGATCAATAAAATCGTGTTGCATTTCTTCAAGTGTTGGAAGCCTGTCTCTCTCTACACTGCATCAAATGCAGTCCACGTAGACCCAGCTTATCCAACACATCACACAGATACTTTCTAAAATTCAGGCTTATGGATTTCCCTTCACTTCCCAGCTCATTAATCATTCATGGGTTGACAGGCCCCAGTATATTTGTAAAAAGGTTGTTTTACATTTAAAATTAAGTATTGTAAAGAAAGAGTATTAGAAAATTACTCCGTTCTAAATTCTCAATTCTTTGCACAAACAAATGTAATTTCTAATGACAGTATTTTAAAGTTGGAAACAAAACTGTTGTGACAGGGTTGGAGACAGTTTGTAACAATTCCCTCCCATGTGCCCCAAGTATGGAGCAGGGTATCTAAACTGAGCTGAGACAGATCCTTTTGTTCCCTGGACTCTGCGTTTATTACAGCAAACATGGTCAGCTAAGAACATTTAATAGAATCTGCAGATTGTGTAAGTTTTATTTAATGGTGTGATATACAATATGAAAATGGATAGTTGATTAATTGTTATTTTATTTCCAGCAGGATGTTACAGACACTGAGTGACTGGTTTTGGTGGGATCACCTCTGGCTTCCCCGAAATCTAACCTGGGCTGACCTTGAGGATGGAGAGGGCTATGTGTATGCCAAGGTCTCCCATTTATATGTCACAGTCCTGTATGCTATTCTTCTTTTGATAGCTCGACGCTTCTTTGAAAGGTAAAGCCCTTTACTTTGCTATGTCCTGCAGTGTCTGTGACAAGAGCTCTGAAGGAGAACATGGATGTTCTGTAGATGATATGAATAGATATTGAATGATTGGGAGGGGGGGATAAGTGGATTAGGTTTGAGGAGTTGCCATGGTGACAGCCCCGTTGCCGTTAGCCTTGGGAAAGCTTACTGAGAGTCCGGTGATGAAGTCGACTGATAGGATAAGGAACCAGTTGAGGAGGCATTTTAAGTTGGATTTAAAAAGTCGGTGTTGACGCCTGTGTGGGATCCATAGGTTTAAGGCAAGGGCGGATGTATGGGATGTATGAGAAGTGAAGCGAGGTGGGGCTGGAGTGAGTTAGAGATGTATTAAAAAAAAATTTAGAGTACCCAATTCATTTTTTCCAATTAAGGGGCAATTAAGCGTGGCTAATCCACCTACCCTGCACATCTTTGGGTTGTGGGGGCAAAACCCACACAAACATGGGGAGAATGTGCAAACTTCACACTGACAGTGACCCAGTACCGGGATCGAACCTGGGACTTCGGCGCGTTGAGGCAGCAGTGCTATCCGCTGTACCGCCCTGAGTAAGTAAATGGGAAGTCCTTTGTGTACGTGGGAGCATAAAATCAGGAGTAGGTCATTCAGCCCATCGAGCCTGCTCCACATTTCAATTAGATCATGGCTGATCACCTACTTTTCTGCACTATCCCCGTATTCCTTGATGCCATTAGTATCCAACAATCCAATGAATTTCTGTCTTGAAAATGCCCATTCTGCCCAAGACTGAGCTTCCACAGTCCTCTGGGGTAGAGAATTACAAATATTCACCACCCTCTGGATGAAGAAATTCCTCCTCCTCTGTCCTAAATGGCTTGCTCCTTATTCTGAGACATTTCCCTCTGGTCCTAGGCTCGCCAGCCAGGGGAAACATCTTGTCCACATCCACCCTGTAAAGATTTTAAGTTTCAATGCAATGACATCTCATAATTCAAAACTCTAGAGATCACAGTTTGTTCAATTTCTCCTCATGCAACAATCCAGCCATCCCAAGGATTAGTCTGGAGAATCTCCATTGCTCTCCGATCTATGGCATAGATAAGGAGGTAAAAAATTGTACACATTGTTCCAGATGCTGTCTCACCAAGACTATACAACGACAGCAAGACATCTCTACTCCTGTACTCTAATCCCCTTGCGATGAAGATCACATACCATTTTCCTTCTTATTCTTTGCTGCAACTGAATGCTAACCTTTTGTAACTCATAAACAATGACACCAAGGTCCTTATGGACGTCAACTCTTCCCAACTTCACCATTTAAGAAATACTCTGCCTTTCTGTTTTTTTCTAGCAAACTGGATAGCTTCATACTTGCATTATATTCCATCTGTGATATTCTTGTCCATTCTCTTAACCTGTCCAAATCCACTTTAAGCCTCCTTGCATCCTCCCCACAACTTACAATCTTACCTAGTTTTGTGTCATCAGCAAATTTGAATTTACCATGGTTCCCACATCCAAATAATTTCTATAGATTGTGAACAGCTGTGGCCCCAGCATTGATTCATATAGTACCCCAGTAGTCGCAGCCTGCCATCCTTGTTTCCTACTGTTTTCTGTCTGTTAACCAATTCTCAATCCATGCCAGTATATACTCTCCAATCCCACGTGCTGTATGGGACCTTAACAAAGACCTTCTGACAATCCAACTACATCACATCCACTGGTTATCCTTTGTTGCACCTCAAATTTAGGTCAACTAACGTTCCAGGCAAAAGACTCAAACTCTCAAATTATCGTACAACGATCTCACCGGGTTACCATAAAAGTATCAAAACTCCACTAAAATGGGTATCAAAAGTTCTGTACACAAGGTATCGAAACTCCGTTCTAGAAAAAGGTATCAAAACTCACAGCTTGGACCTAAATACCACCCATTAAGAGGCGAGATGATCAGTCTCCCTCTTGGTAGATTCCGATATCCTCTCTGAGTCCCAGACCAAGGGTGTTGCTTTTTATGGATGGTTGTTCCTGCAGGTTGTCACACCAGAAGTTCCTTTGTCTCTCCTTATACTGATCTTGCTGGCACTGATCATGGTCACAGGACAGACATTAATCAATCACTGTCATGAATGCTCAGGGAATCTTGTCTCTCTTAGGGGGTTGTATTTCTCCCAGGAGCACGACATGGGTCTGTATCCAATCACTCTCTACTCCAGGCATAGCAGCAGCCACTGTCCAATCAGCTCCTGTGCCTGTTCTTCATCGCAGACCCTCACAGCCTTGCTGCTCCCACAGTCCTTCACTTGATTAAGAGTTAGCTCTTTTAACCATCAGGCTTTGCTGGTGTCTTTATGAATACCCATCGGGTTACATCTCTATCTACGCCACAAGTAATATCCTCAAACAAATCTCCTACAGGTTTGTCAGACATGATTTCTCTTTTCTCAATCCATGGTGATGCCGCCCAATCATAATCATTATTTTGCAGGTATCCAGTTATCACGCCCTTAGATTCTAACATTTTCCCTACTTCCGATGTTAAACTAAAGTTTGTAGGTGTCTGTTTTTCTCTCCGTCCCTCTTTAAATAACAGGGATATATTTGCTCCTTTCCAGAATTTATAGAGTTTAGAAAGATAATCACCAATGCATCCACTATCTCTATAACCACCTTCTTCAACACTCAGGGATCCAGCTCATCTGGTCCAGATGATTTATTAACCTTCAATCCAAATAATTTTTTAGTATTACCTCTTTATACTAATATCTTTGCATTCCTCATTTTTGCAAATCCCTTGGTTCCCGGGTGTTTCTGGGAGATTTTCAGCATTGTCTCCTGTGGAAACGTTACAAAATAACTGTTTAGGTTCTCTGCCATTTCCTTATTCTCCAGTCTTCGCCTGTAATAGACCCACATTTAGCCTTGCTAATCTTCTTGCACACCAAAAGGAACTTTTACAGTCCGCTTTTATGTTTTTCACCAGCTTGTGTTCATATCCTCCCTTCCCATTCCCAGTTTCTTGGTCCTCCTTTGTTGGATTCTAAGTTCTCAAGCCATCATGTACATACTCCAGGAATTCATCCTCCACCGTGACACTGCTAATTAGGTTTACCCAGTCTAAGTACATTGAAGTCACCCATTATTACTGTATTTCACATGTTAAATGCAGCCTTAATTTCTGGATTTATATACAATCTAAGATCTTCTCGTGTACTGATCTTGCCCCATATTAACCGCACCTTTTCTTTTTAGCCTTTCCTTTCTAAATGATGAGTATCCTTGAATAGTCAGTTCCCAGTCTTGGTCACCCTGTAAGCATGTTGTTGTGATGGCATTTAAATCATAACAATTTACCTCTATTTATGTCTTCAAGTCATCTACCTTGCTATGAATGCTGCATACGTTCATATAGAATACCCTTAACATTGCTGTTTTAATGTTATTCTTCATTCTCATCCTATTTGATGCTTGCCTTTGCTTCACTTGCCTTTCAATTTCACTTTTCTACTTCCTGTTACCAGTTTTGCATCCGTCCACTCAGCTCCCTTTCAGGTTCCCATCCCTCAATCCTCCACAGCTGCACGAGCGAATCTCCCTGTAAGGGTGTCGGTGTCGTTCCTGCTAAGGTGCACCCTGTCCATCTTGTACAGGTCCCACCTGCCCCAGAACTGGCCCCATTGCCTCAGACCTCCGATGCCCTCTCTCTTTGGGCAGCACGGTAGCACAGTGGTTAGAACTGTTGCTTCATAGCTCCATGGTCCCAGGTTTGATTCCCGGCTTGGGTCACTGTCTGTGTGGAGTCTGCACATTCTTCTCCCTGTGTCTGCGTGGGTTTCCTCCGGGTGCTTCAGGTTCCTCCCACAAGTCCCGAAAGATGTGCTGTTAGGTAATTTGGACATTCAGAATTTTCCCTTTGTGTACCCGAACAGGTGCCAGAGTATGGTGACAAGAGGATTTTCACAGTAACTTAACTGCGGTGTTAATGTAAGCCTACTTGTTACAATAAGATTATTATTATTATTATTATTACACCAGTTGTCTAGCCACGTGTTCAATCGCTCAATCATCCTATTCCTGTACTCACTAGCACATGGCACTGGGGGTAAACATAGGAACATAATTCCTGATGATACTGCTTTTGAGATCATGCTTTTTAATTTCTCCCTAACTTCTGCTTTCAGGACTTCATCTCTCTTCCTACACTTCTGGGTGCTGGTTTAGCTCACTGAGCTAAATCGCTGGCTTTTAAAGCAGACCAAGCAGGCCAGCAGCACGGTTCGATTCCCGTACCAGCCTCCCCGGACAGGCGCCGGAATGTGGCGACTAGGGGCTTTTCACAGTAACTTCATTGAAGCCTACTCGTGACAATAAGCGATTTTCATTTCATTTTCATTTCTCATTGGTGCCTTTGGTTATTCACCCTTCCCAAGAACGAAGTCCTACAGCCATTCTGTAACATCCTTGCCCCTGGTGCCAAGGTACCATCCCAGAGTCATGTCTACGACTGCTGAAATGCCTGACTGTTTCCCCCAATTAATGAATCCTCCATCACTATTGTTCTTCCACTCGTCTCCTCTCCTGAGCAGCTGAGCCACCCATGGTGTCACAGACGTGACTCTTGCCACATTCCTCTGAGGAACCATCGACCCCTCCAGTATCCAAAATGGAAAACTGGTCAGAGACTCCTGCACTATCTGCCAGGTTCTCTTAGTCTGCCTGGTAATCGCCTGTTCCTTTCCTGCTTGTCCCCAGCCCGCATTGTAGCCACCTCCTTAAAGGAGTGATTGGTTTTCTTTCTACTAATCGGCTAATATCATCTTTTTTTGTTGCTATTTCTATAGAGCGATCAGGTCTGAAATTTAACACTGCTTTGGACTGAATAAACATCACCTGAAAACTATTAAAGGTGGTAATTCTGTATCTGTGCCTTTGTCATCGGCACATATCAGATAATTAAACCTTGAAATTATAATGTGTGCAGTCTTCTACATAATTTATATGTAGAAAACAAAGTGAAATTGAACATAAACTTGCTGTTTTGGAAATTAAACATCTTTCTTTAAATTAATATATCTCCCCTGACAGAGCTCTCAGCGATGACAATGCTACACAATGACACAGAATTCAGCACAGGTTAGCAGATCTCCCATGGGTGCACGCAGTGTGGAGCTCAGGTTCAGGGTGGGAGCAGTCAACTGGAAATGGAACAAATGCTGAGAGAGTAGATTTGTTGGCCTAGAGTGGCCTCATCTCTCAATCAACAAAGCAGGGAGGCAAGAGAAATAAAACCTCAAAGCAATGGGGTAAATTTTAGTAAGCTCCTGCTCTTGAAGTGAAGCGAGGGGGGCTAGATCAGAGAATCAGGTGCTGGCCTGTCGTGCTTTGTGTGCAGTCGCCAGCGATTAGCTTTTAGTTCAGCTCTGGACCTTCTCACATACTCCCAACAACATAATCCTCCAGAGGGCAGTCTTTATTTTAAATATGTCAAATCCACAATAATAGAATTGTTTACTAAATTAATGTAAACAATTTACCATGAGATTCAAAAATTGAATATTTATAATATTTTGTGAATATTGCAATATGATAGCATTGGGTAATCGAACATCTGAGTCCATAAACTAACAGATTTCATAATAACCGTGTCTGGGAGTTTTCAGATTTCATTGGCTCGATTACCGTCTCACCCACACTTAAAAAAACAATCCCACCGTGAAAACTTGAAAAGTACAACTCGCGTAAACTTGGTCACATCTGTCAAAGCGTTGAGCTGAAAGACAGATATCAATCAAAACATTCAATTTAAGGGCTGTTTTAAATTTAATTATTTCTTTCTGTCTGATGAGAACAATGGGATTCTGACAGGGTCAAACAGTTTGTTTCCATTGGTGCGCTTGAGTAAATAGCATCCCTCGGTGCTATTCCACCTGTCAAAAAACAGAGATCCAGGACAGCGCAGTGGTTAGCACTGCTGACTCGGCGTCAAGGACCCGGGTTCGGTCCCGGCCCGGGGTCACCTTCCGTGTGGAGTTTGCACATTGTCCCCGTGTCTGCATAGGTCTCACCCCTACGACCCAAAGATATGCAGGGAGGTGGATTGGCCACGCTAAAATTTTCCCTTAACTTTGTGGTGGTCTGTCCCTTTGGGGTGGGGTGGGAGAGTTATCAAGGGTCACATGACCCATCGGATGAAGCGAAGCAAACGCGGGACGTTTGTCAGTTGGGAGTCTGGGAGCCGTTGAGTTTAGAAGCTTTGTTATCTCAGGCTTGTATATAGATATTTTTACCCCAAATAAACCCTTGTTCATTTACCTGCCTTATTGATCACCATTTCCTCGCTGTCATTGCATTTGGCAACGAGGTAAAGCGGAACTTTTTCTGTTGCCTGCTGTAAGTCAGGAGAGCAGTCCTTGAATCGCAACCCTTCTCAGCAACACTACTGCAATAGCTTGTGAGTGCTAAAATATCTTTACTTGGGAAGTTGGAACCATTTGTAATAATAATCGTGATTGTCACAAGTAGGCTTACATTAACACTGCAATGAAGTTACTGTGAAAAGCCTCTGGTTGCCACATTCCAGCGCCTGTTCGGATACACAGAGGGAGAATTCAGAATGTCCAATTCACCTAACAGCACGTCTTTGGGGCCTTGTGGGAGGAAACCTGAGTTTCCCGGAGGAAACTCGTGGAGACACGGGAAGAACGTACAGACTCCACACAGACGATGACCCAAGCCGGGAATTGAACCTGGGACCCTGGCTGTGAAGTGACAGTACTAGCTACTGTGCTGCCCTAAATAGAGCTCTGGGTCAAAAATGTGGAACATCTCCGATTGTTTTTTAGGGCCAATAAACTCTGGGTGGGTGGGAAGGAAAAGCAGCAGGTAATCCTTCTAACAATTATGGGGCTCAGATTTGACTTCTCCAGAGACCCCAGAAACAACAACATTTGAGCAGCTGGTTGAACTGGCCAAAGAGCTCTATAACCCAAAATCATTGGTGATAACGCAGCGATATAAATTTAATTCTGCAGTGAGAAACCCAGGGGGGAGGTTGGCAGCATTCATGGCATGGTTAAGGCAGTTAGCTGAACAATGTGAATTTGGATCGACACTTAACGAGATTTTAGGAGATAGAGTTGTTTGTGGTATGAATAACCTCGCCATACAGAAAATAAACTGTTAGCAGAGACAGAATGTATCTTGAAAAATAATGTTAGATATTGCTCAGGATACAGAAAGCACTAAGTTGCAAATCATAGAATTTACAGTGCAGGAGGCCATTCAGCCCATTGAGTCTGCACCAGCCCTTGGAAAGAGCACACTACTTAACCCCACGCCGCCACCCTATCCCCACAACCCAGTAATCCCACCTCACCTTTTTGGACACTAAGGGCAATTTATCATGGCCAATCCACCGAACCTGCACATCTTTGGACTTTGGGAGGAAACCGGAGCACCCGGAGAAAACCCATGCACACGCAAGGGGAAAGGACTGATTGCGCACAGTGACCCAAGCCGGTAATCGAACTTGGGACCCTGGAGCTGTGAAGCAACTGTGCTAACCACTGTGCTATCATGCAGATAGGCGAGGTTAACCAACTTTGGCGGGAAACCTCAGGGACTCGTGGTGCCAGGCATGAGAGCTCTGAAAGCTATGAGTCGAAGAGCAGTGAGCACCATAGAGCACAGAGGTGCAGAAAGTCCGGCCTGCAGACCAATAACTTAGAAGAATGCGATCAGTGTGGGGGAGAGCACCCCAAGGAGAGGTATAAATTTTAAATTTGCAACATGTTCAGCCTGTGACAGGAGGGGGCATATTAGGAGTAAATTCAGCACCAAACAAAGCATCCCAAGGGCCAACAAAAAAATCTACTATTGTGGTGCATTGTTTAGAAAATGTACTCCGAAAAGGAATCTGAAGTTCATAAAGTAAACAATGCTGAAGTGAGCAAGTCAGCCCCAATTGTAATTGTGCTAATGGTAATTGATCGGCCACTGAAAATGGAGGTGGATACAGGGGCCTCTGCCATGACCAGAGGTGAGCAGACATATCGGTATTTGCAAGGTAGGGTCCAGCCTCTTAAATTAAAAAGCACAATGGCCAGGCTGGACATTGGAAATACTCGGTGCCACGGCAAAACCAGTAACCTACCAACATCAATCATTGTGGTCAAGGGCCAGGTCTTATGGGCTGAGATTGGCTCCATCAGATCCAATTAATTGGTTGGAGATTTTCAGCATTAATGAAGGCAATTTACACAATGTTAAGGAAATACCAAGACGTATTTCAGAACCAACTGGGCAAGATACAAGGTATCAAGGGAAAGGTCTACATTGATCATGAGGCAACACCCCAAGATCTACAGAGCTCTTCCAGTGCCTTCTGCTTTACACCGAAAGGTAGAAGCTGAGCTCAAGTTGCTCGAACTTGGGAATAATTAAGCCTGTGTGAGCTGCCCCCATCGTCCCTGTTGTTAAGCCTGACTGGACTGGAAGGATATGCAGAGATTATAAACTAACCATCAGTATCCTATACTAAAAATCGAAGATCTGTATGCCAAGTTAGCTGGAGGATTGACTTGCATGATACTCAACATGAGTCACGCTTATCAGTAGATAGAGTTAGATGAGACATCTAGGGAATTCGTAACAGTCAACAGCCACACCGGCTTATGTCAATATTCCCAGCTGTCATTCGGAGTATCCACAGCGTGTGCCATTTTCCAGTATACTATGGAAAGCTTGTTTCAGGGCCTGCCCAAGCTAGTGGGAAACATGGTGGCACAGTGGTTAGCACTGCTGCATCAGCACCAGGGACCCGGGTTCAATTCCAGCCTTGGCTGACAATCTGTGTGGATTTTGCACTTTCTCCCTGTGTCTGTGTGGGTTTCCTTCGGGTGCTCCGGTTTCCTCCCACAGTCCAAAGATGTGCAGTTTGAATGGATTGGCTATGCTAAATTGCCCCTTTTTAGTGTTCAGGGATGTGTAGGTTAGGTGAAAGGATTATAGGAATAGGGCGGGGAGTGGGCTTGTGTGAAGTACTCATTCAGATGGTCGGTGCAGATTGAATGGGCCGAATGGCCTCCTTCTGCACTGTGGGGATTCTATTCTAGTTGTCAATTTTGATAATGTATTAATTATGGGAACCTCTGAAGAAGAACACTTAGCAAATTTGGAGGATGTGTTGAAAAGATTAAAAGAAGCGGGGGTAAGGCTCGAGAGAAAAATGCACATTCCAAGTCCCCGCAGTAACATATTCGGCATTTAGGGTTGCCACTCAAGGACTGCATCCAATGGGAGAGAAGGTTAAGACAACCCAAGGAGCACCAGTCCCTGAAAGGCATCAGAACCAAAATCATTCTTGGGGATGGTGAATTATTATGGGCGATTTATCCCCATCCTGTTCACATTGCTGGCACTTTGCATACGCCTCTCTGGAAGTACCAAAAGTGGCACTGGAATGAACATCAAAAGGAAGCATTTAAGCGGGTTAAAATGACAATGCAGTCTTCAAACATCTTCGTCTATTTTGATCCTGTGAAAGAAATAGCGCTGACCTGTGACGACCTGCCCTACAGAATATTTGAGGATTGTGTAGAGAGACCTATTGTTTCCCGTCCTTGAACACGATTGAATGCGGAGAGGGACTATTCTCAGATTGAAAAGGAGGGTTTGGTTATTATTTATGGGGTGAAAAAGTTTCACCAGTACATTTACGGAGTGCACTTTAAGCTAATTACCGACCCTAGGGTACTTTTAGGGTTGTTCAGAGAGGACAAAGTCATCACTTCAGCGAGGGTCCAACATTGAGCCCTGGTGTTGGGGCACATGGCTATATGTGCCCACATTGCCAATGTGGATGCTTTAAGCCGCCTTCCTTTGCCACAAAATACTCCACCGCCATCAGTACCCCAAGGAATTGTGCTCCCTCTTAATTTTCTGAACATGTTACTTGCGTCAGCAAATCAAGTTTTGGACCCATTTTGCCTAGAGTCAAAACGGATGATCCTTCACGGTTGACATCATTCAAATCCGAACAATTCCGACCATTCCAAGTCAGAAAGGCTGAGCTAAGTTGCGAATATGGAGCACGGTTGTGGGGAACCAAGGTGATTGCTCCTGCTCAGACAATGATTTGCATTGTGCACATCCTGGTATGAGGAAAATGAAAATGTTTGCCTGGAGTTAAGTTTGGTGGCCCTGGATCGATAAAGACATTGAAGACCTTGATGG